>NC_080672.1:280374986-280698319 GCF_030247195.1 Topomyia yanbarensis
ACGTGGATTGAAAATTACAGGTTCTTCAAACGGAAAAACCAATGCACTTCAATGTATTCTTTACACGCTTATTGCTGTAAAATGAATGACATGTAATATTACACGAACGAAAGTGTAAAATTGTATGCGTAATTTTCAATCGAAGTTTTGATTCAATCTTTGCATGTTTACATTCGTATTGATTTACATGTCGTTTAAATTTCATTATTTTTTTTGTGTGCACGATTTTCACTTTCCTGGGCAGCCGCAGAGTTATGACCCCATCGTATATCCCGTTCCAAAGAGTTGGACCAAGAATGGAGCCTTGAGGAACGCACGCTGTGACTGGCATTGACTTCTGCCCTTCGCTCGTCTCGCACAGCAGCACTCTGCTCTAGAAGTAACTCTTCAGGATCTGGTATAGATAGTTGGGAACCCTCATTCTGTGCAGCACTGCAGCGATAGCTTCCCAGCTGGCGCTGGTAAATGCATTCTTAACATCTATCGTGACTACAGCAATCTCTTCGTCACTTCTATTTAGATACCTTCTCAGAACTCTTGAGCACTGTCTGAATTACATCCACTGTCGATGCTCCTTGGCGCAATCCGAGCTGCTTCTTGGACAGTCCCCGCTTCTCCTTTGTGCTATTTTTTTGAGAAACCAGTTTCTAGATTTAGGAAATAAACGAAACAACGTAAATTTCAATAACAAAATTGAATAACTGTTTTTGCCTTTCTCATATAGAAATGTTATGCAATCACTATAAAAATCGTCAACCTAATCCCGGCCTAAATTTTTTGATCTATATAGGCTTAGGTAGGAGTATGCAATGAGGGGTTGCTAATTTAAAATTAAAACTAGTTTAAAATTTCTTAAGTTGAAAATCGGCAGGATCCAGACCCCTCGGATCTTCCTCCTTGATCCGCCGCTAGTTTCAAGCGATGTTTCAGTGTCGACACATAGTATCTCAAGATCTTGGCTGTATGTATGTGCAAATCGTACTGAATATGTAATATATATTTCCATCATTGTATTGAACATAATCAGCCATGGAATCGTAGTTTGGACAAATGAGAAAGACACAATAGCACCACTAGGTGGATTAAAACAGATTTTTTTATTCAGTTAGTTTATTTGATAGGCACAAAAGCGTTAGCTTTGCGGTGCCAAATTCATTTTTTTACATTTTTGATATCTTAGAACTAGAAGGTTACAAATTTGAAATATTTTTTTACAATAAGGGGGATTTTTTACAGCAATCTTAAAGCTAGAAATGCAATGCTATATACAAAAGTAGGATACAATAGGCTTTCAGAAATTTTTTTTGCAACTATCTTAAAACTAGGAATCAAGTTTGATATACAAAAGGGAGAACATAAGTTTTTTTACGAAAAATTTTACAGCTATTTTTAAATTAAGAAAACAGTTTGAAAGGGGAATAAGTTTTTATAAGAAATTGAACAGCTATCTTAAAACTAGGAATGCAGTTCGATATACAAGGTGCGATAGAATATTTTTATGACAAAAATACAACTATCTTAAAACTAGGAATACAGAATGCAAATGTGGATTATTTCCAACATCGGTGTTGCAGCAGTTATATCAGGGACAGAAGAGAGTAGGCGGATATGTTGACAGGTAAGAAGACCAAACTTGCCACTTTCAGGCAAACGGGAGATCAGCGACATGTCAGACGTCTAGACCCGGGTTGATGAGTGGGATTCATCGGACCTGCGAAATCGGGTCGCTTTCGCCTCAAATTGCGTGGTAAAGGCGACGGCGGTCACATATTGGCACTTTGATGCTGATCGGCTCCACAAGGCAGGACAGGGAACTTCTAAAAACGAGAAATAAAAAAAGAGGAGCTAAATTGGCATATTTATCGTTTTTATGAAAATATAAATAAGGGACATAAAGGGAAGATCGCGATTTGCCAGCATATGCCGAACTGGAACATTGGGTGGTCTACCTAAGGCCCGAAGGGAATCTTTTAACTGAGACCTGGCGTCATAATACCCGGCCCATACCCAGACAACGTGCTCGATGTCGTGATAGCCCTCGTCACAAGTCACAGACTACTCTCCTCAAGCCCAATACGCCGCAAATGCGCATCCAAGGTGTAGTGGTTGGACATAAGCCGGGACATAACACGAATGAAATCCCGATCCACACCAATCCCCCTGAACCAATACTTCGTTGATACCTTTGGGATAATGGAATGTAGCCTCCGTCTAAGTTCACCATTGCTCCCCATGTTTGCCAACTGTTGAGTGTCCTTTGATGACAAATACTAAAAAAATCGTTGAAGCAGATTGGTCTTTCGTATCCATCGAATGCTCCCTCTTTACTAAAGAGTTTATTGCCCGGGATAGAGCAATGAGATAAGACCCAAACAAAGATAATCTGGTAAGATTTTTTAGATAACGTACACAAGGACTCTTGTATCTTCCCCAGAAAATACGAGAATTGGTTTTTGGGTTTCATCGCACGAGGAGCCTCGATAGAGCTGAGGCTTTCCGAAATGATGAAGTAGTGAGCTGTGGGCAGAGTGTCGCTGATCCCAAGGGTGTACTGAATTTCAGCTAACTCTGCGACGTAAACTGAAGCGGGATCATTGAGTCGTCGACTTCTCGGAATTTATTATAATATATATTGGGGATCACTTACGGGCGTATATGGTCAAGGATTCCACGATCCTTCGTGGATGTGTCGAAGAATACAGTAGAATCAGAAATATTTTTGAGACGGACGCGGTTGGGATTATACGGTTGGGATTATACGCTGTGCCATGGAGTCGAAGTACAAGGACATAAATCGGGTTTGAGAATTAAGCTCGACGAGCCTCTCGAAGTTTCCAATCACCAACGAGTTCAGAATGTCGCATCGGATGAGCAATCGATATGAGAGTTTCCAAAATCGATTTTCCAGCGGGAGAACGCCCTCCAGCACTACGAGACTAATCGTATTGGTCGAGTGCATGCAACCCAAGGCAATGCGCAAGCAACGATACTGGATTCTCTCCAGTTTGATGAAGTGTATGTTCGAAGCAGAGCGGAAACAGAAACACCCCCAAATCGGTAGCCTTGGGCGCTGTAACAGAGACCACCCCGTCGCATAGTGATCATCTTCCATACAAAAGCCGGACAAATCCTCAAAAGTGGCCCGAATTTGATGAAAACTTCACATTGGGGTAATTTTGTCGCACTGAATTCATATTTGATTTTTTTTATTTTTTATTTTGCCTCAAAATTTTGGTACTTAGGGTGGTTCGAAAATTCAACATTAACGAATATGGAGGTGCACAATATATGAAAATTCATTTTCAAAAAAATTGGCGTAGTGAATTTTTAGCAGAATACACATTTTTTCATTTGTTGATAATGCTGGTAGACATTCATAAATTATATGTCGTACCTTCGGGAATCAAACACAATCATGCGTCTCCTTCAGACATATAATGAAAAATCACTTTTTTCATACCTCGGGCAAAAAGGGGCAATTTTTGGAATGTACACCACTTTTCAAGTATCATTAACTACAAGTGATCTTTCCGAACTGTTTCAAAATAAAGTACAGCCACTTTGAACATTATAATTTTAATTTAATGCACGATTTATTATTCGTGCTTCATGTCTGTGTGAGAAAAAAGCTTGTATCGACTAAATGGAAAGTTATAAGTCTAGCGAATAACCTTTCAAATGAAACCAGTTCGACCCTAATCGGAATCTTAACTAAAAAGATATATTCATTTGAATAATATAGGTTTGAATACATTTTTTTATAGAATTGATCATCTATTTCACCTTTCAAGTTCTGTAAAAAATCTATCTTTCGTCTTCAAGACCTAATATTTTGAGAAAACTTCATTAAACCTCTTTACAAACAACGAAAATGTTAAATCATGAAAAATCTAAAATAAATTTTAGAGGTTTTGTCCGGCTAGGCGACAATGCGCGTCGTCTGCTAGTTGTCCTTGCGTGCATAAATTGACAATCGTCAATGTCATTTACGTAAAAATTGTTGAACAGGGAACTTAGACATGCATATGCTTTTCAGACAACAGGTTTAGCAAAAAGTTATTTAAAATTGGTGAAAGACCATTCTGGTGCAGCTTCTCAGAAAGAAACTGAGTCAAAAGCCCTCTTAATATCCAAGAAGACTGAAGCCATCGCAAGGCAATCGGTCGTCCTTTTAGGCGGGGGGGGGGGTGCAAAAAACCTTAAAAAGTACCCTCGAACATACACTTCATCAAACTGGAGAGAATGCAGTATCGTCGCTTGCGCCTTGCCATGGGTTGCATGCACTCGACCAATACGATGAGTCTCGTAGTGCTGGACGGCGTTCTCCCGCTGGAATACCGATTTTGGGAACTCTCATCTCGATTGAACGGCTGTGGTAGAAGTTATGGGCAGATTCCCCGTTCAAGAAGTTGTAGAACGCTCATATGAGGGCTTCGTGATCGCCAAAATCAACGGCGTCTTCGTGTGTAGCTATTACGCTCCTCTAACGTGGACGGTAAAGCAATTCAGTTCAATGCTGGAGCAGTTAACCGAGTAGATGATCGGTCGGAAGCCGGTAGTCATTGGTGGTTACTTCAACGCCTGGGGTTTGGAGAGCAACCTGAGAGACTTAAAAAATCAGATTGCCCCAAAGAACTGTGACGAGAAGTAGACGCTTATCCCTGGGGCGACGCGTACCCAGTCGTGATGGCGAAAATGAAGGGTTTGACGACGCTAGCCAAAATGTGCCCGAGTAAGCTGAATATAATTATCGAGGGTCTTTTCCCGAAACACGATGCAACTATCTGGCCACCAACACCATACGGCGAAGAAGAAGGAACACACACGGACGATCGGTAAGTAACGATGAGCTCGACAAAGCATCGAAGTGTCTGAAATCAAAGAAAGCCCCCGGTCCGGATAGAACACCAAACGTGGCGCTGAAAGCTGCGATCCTGGTATATCCGGGCGTGTTCAGGATGGTGCTGCAGAAGTGTTTAAATAAAGGTCCCCCGAAATTTGGAAGGTATAGAAGCTGGTACTACAGCCACCGGACGATCCGGCCTCTTATGTCTGCTGGATACACTCGGAAAATTCCTGGAAAGAATCATCCTTAACAGGTTGATGAAATGCACGGAGGGAGAGCGCGGACTAACTAAGAGGCAGCTCGGATTGCGCAAGAAGCGTCAACAGTGGATGCAATTCTAACAATGTTTAAGAGTGCTGAGAAGGCATCTAAACAGAAGTGAAGAGGATATCGATACTGGGCTCTGATCATGATAGATGTTAAGAATGCATTTACCAGCGCCAGCTGGGAAGCTATCGCTGCAGTGCTGCACAGAATGAGGGTTCCCAACTATCTATACCAGATCCTGAAGAGTTACTTCTAGAGCAGAGTGCTGCTGTGCGAGACGAGCGAAGGGCAGAAGTCAATGCCAGTCACAGCGTGCGTTCCTCAAGGCTCCATTCTTGGTCCAACTCTTTGGAACGGGATATACGATGGGGTCATAACTCTGCGGCTGCCCAGGAAAGTGAAAATCGTGCACACAAAAAAAATAATGAAATTTAAACGACATGTAAATCAATACGAATGTAAACATGCAAAGATTGAATCAAAACTTCGATTGAAAATTACGCATACAATTTTACACTTTCGTTCGTGTAATATTACATGTCATTCATTTTACAGCAATAAGCGTGTAAAGAATACATTGAAGTGCATTGGTTTTTCCGTTTGAAGAATCTGTAATTTTCAATCCACGTGTAGCATTACAATAAAATTCGTTGAAGAAAGCACGACAAGTCGTGTGGATTTGTAGTGGAACTTTATTTTACATATATATTCATGCTCCAAATATGTGCATGAAAATAAACTTAAAATTACAAAATATTTTTTCTGCATGGGTTTCGCGGACGACATGTAACTAACGGTGCTTGGTGAGACAGTTGAAGAAGTGGAGTTTTCGGCGACGGAGACAATAGACGCGATCGATAGTTAGATGAACGGAGTCAAGCTGCAAATAACTCACCACAAGTTGTTGGTCAGCAACGTCAAAGCGATTCAGCGGATTCAGATCGACGTTGGAGGTCACAATTTTGAGTGATAACCGTCGACTGGTTGAGTTTCAACAACCACGTCGACTACGCTTGCGAAAATTCGGCGAGGGCAACAAAAGCAATAACGAGAATCATGTCAAACGTTGGCTGTCCGAAAGCAGCACGGGACGTCTGCTATCTACCGTTTCGTCATCGATACTTCGATATGGGGTTCCCTCGGGTGCTGCGCTGCAAACCAAACGGAGCCGTGAAAAGCTGAACAGTACATTCCGGCTGATGCCCGTACGAGTCGCGAGTGGTTACAGAACAATACCGTTGGAGGTAGTATGCGTTATCGCCGGCATGATCCTGAAAATGCATCACTATGGCTGAGGACTAATCCCAAATGTGACAGCTTGGGTGCATAGGAAGCATGGAGATGTGAACTTACATTTGATGCAGATTTTATACGGGCATGGATGCTTCCGGAAGTACTTGCACCGGTTTGGACATGCTTCGTCACTCCTTTGCCCGGAGTGTGTAAACGTGCAGAGACACCGGAACACGTGGTCTAGGTTCGAAAAAGTTTTCGTAGGGTGTGATAGTGTGATAGTATCGTCGAAGAGATGAGCCACGACGAGCATACCTGGGACGCTGTCCAAAGAGTGACTACGAGTATACTCTCCGAGATGCAGAGGAAGTGGCGAATGGATCAACAAAGTAGCGCCCTTGACTAGAAAGTCGCCGTGAAACCACAAATTGGAATTCGAAAGATATTCCGCCGCCGGGGAACTCTCCGTTGGTGTAGATTAGGTCCCCCGCCGGGGACCAGTTGAGTAGTACGCAACGTAGAACCGGGTTCTAGTCATCTGGGTGCCAGTGATACGGACGTCAGACTTAACCAGAATAGCCAGACCGACCTTAACACCCTACCGGGTAGCTCGTGAGTAGGGTAGATGCACAGCTGGGGATCAGACCGCGTCGAATAGCTAGCAATGGATCATTGGGGCGCCAGCGAACCGGAAGCTGCGCTCGACCCGGAATCGCTGGATGGACCTCAGCACCTACTGGCTGGTCTGTAGAGTAGGGGAAGCTAGGTCCATTGCCGGGGCTACATCGAGTAGATCGGAACAAAGCGGGGAGCTTATTGGCTCACGGAAACGAACATCATCATCGGGAGAAATCTACCGCTCGGTATCGGGAGAATCTCGCCTAGTAATTCTCCTTCGGAGTAGGCCAGATCCATCATTGGGGACTGGACCGAGTAGTTTGCGAACAAGTCCGGAGCTGAACGAGTAAGTGGCGCTGAATGGTACGAGAAGAAAGTTTCGGTGCGGAATGGCACAAGGAAAGGGCTAGGTAAATTAGACACTCTGAAGTTTGTCGCCCAGATTGTCTTCGTAGGGGAAGAGCATAAAGTTTCGACCCACTGCTAACTTCCTGACTACGATGTAGAAATTGCCAGTCTGTGTTGATGGTGAAGAACACATCACCGTCGAGGAGTAGTGCTGTAACCCTACTGAAGGAACTAACTGCTAAGTAGTGGAATTAGAGTGGGTGTTATGCTCATAAAAAACCCTCCCCGAAGTAATACCGTAAGGTAGTGCCGGGGAGGACTCAGGTTTTGGGCAAGAGCAGTGGTTTTTGGCGATTCGGGTTGTTACACAAACCAGTTCCCTGAGACGTTAGAGTTTTGTATATTTTTTTTTATTGCAGTCTCATGGCTTTTTTGGAAGTTTTTTGGTATCCTCTAAAACAAAAACAAAAAAACACACACAGTCGATTGGTATATGAGACTCGGCCAAATAACAAATCTGAATTGAAAATAAGAAAATTTTCTGAACTATATATGAAGATGGTTAGTTAAAACTATCAGCAATAGTCTAGAAATGTCTCACTCATATACATACTAATTTCATAATAAATCCAGTGAAGATAAATTTTCTGTATTGTATTGTGAAGATATTTTTGTTCCTTACATGGAAAACTATCAACGGTCTTCTAGAAATGTTTCGCTCACATACAAATAATTTAAGGTTATATCATTCATGATTATTCACGATAGATTCAAATTTCTCCACATAATTGTGATTTTCAGTGTTTTGTAGTACTTGCACCGGCTTTTTAGTCGAAGAAAATTCAACTTTGGTCGCATCTGAATGCAGTAGTAGTAATACAGTAGTTTAGATAGCCCAAAAAATAGTAGTTTACAATATTTTCTAAATTGCTAAGATGTAACGAGTTGGAAATTTTGCTTTCGAGGTCTGGTTATTAGAGTGTTGAAATAATGATTGACACGATCCTATATCACGCCTCCTGGTTTAGAACCGAGCATATGAGCATAAGGTATAATGTTTTTTACAATTTATTGCCGCATTTTTTCCAGAAGATATTAAACATTAGATAAGAGGCTCCATAACTTTGCCGTAGCCATTTCTGAGTTTCAAAAGAACTTGATAGTGTCCCCGATACTCGGACGTAACACATCACTCGATCCATAGTCGATTTGATCAAATATGTCGGTTTAGCTAGGAACCCATATTAGTGTATTAGATCCCATAGATGATCTCAATCGATTGTATCGGTTGTACGTCATTTCCCGGAATACCATTCCCCGGAATTCCCGAAATGTACCACTTCCCGGAAAACCATTTTCCGGAATATATCATTTCCCGGAAAAACCATTTCGCGGAATACCATTTCCCGGAAAATAAAAACAACTCGTACCTCACCGACCAAACTTATTTTTAGAAGAACTGCTATGCAGCTAATTGTGTTCTAGGAGATTTTACCTACTTTAGAACATGAAAAGTTGTTTGAAAATATTTTAATTTTTTTTTTTGATCGAGTGGTTATTGCGGTAAAAAAACAAGATAGCGATAAGCTTGCAAAACTGTCATTTTAAAGATTTAATCTTTTCGATTCCGCGATGTTAGGAAAAATTGTTTTAATTAATCATTATATGAACAGCTTACGGACGGCTTTTGGTTTTGAACCAAGAAGAAACTTGGGAGGATTTAAAAAAATCTTGTGGGGAATAAAAAGCACCCCAATGGATGGGATATCAATAAATTAAATGGGTACCACAATAGTAACAAATACCTTCCAATTTTCCCACCGCTGGTAGTAAAGGGGTGAATAAATTCATGACCGTCTTATTCCTGACTAACAGGCCCTATATTCTGCCTGATATTTGTTCCAAATTTTGCGGATTTAGTTAAAATGGTATATTTTCAATTCTTTTACTATTTTGAATTGTTTCCGTCGCGTGGTAATCTTCGGTGAAAAGCATAATACACCACTGTAGAATTTATAAAATTTGAAAATTTTGTTATTGAAATAAAATGATATAACAGAAAATGGAAGGCGACAGAATACCTAATTGTATATATTATCAATTCTGTCCTATCGTTTTTAGGTAAACTCCAAGCGGACTAAAAACTTCAAAAGCGTTTTTTTTTTAAATCCACGTCAAACCACGAGCTTTGAAATATTCACAGCATATTCTAAATTAATTTCTTCAGCAACGTACGAAGGATTTTAGTTAATAAATTATGTCTGTATCGATTTTCTTGGCTATTTTCAGTAAATTTAAGACTAAGAGAAACGAAAGCAATGCAATTGATTGTTGATTTTAATGATATTTTCAGCGTTTCGCGTAAAATTAAAATAGTGAAAAAAATCCTACGTAAGTCACTTTCTATCGTTCTAAGGAATCGAAAAAAAACTTTAGTTTTTGATACTAGGTCAAACATTACAGGAGATAGATTTCGGGCTCGGATTAAAAAAAACGTGCTGGCGGGAAAATGCTGAACAAATTACTTAAAATTAATATTTTTGTGCTGCATAAGTCGTATTATGAATCCCATTTTAGGATCTTGATTCATCTCCTTATTACGCAAAAAAATATGCTTCTACCGTACTCTATAATGGTTTAAATTCGTAACGATTAATTTAGAACGCCTTGAAATGCAGCCATCTTTGAAATTGAAAAGGCAGTGTTTTCCACAACGTTTTTATGATAACCAAGCATTAGTACTCTAAAAATGCCCTGAATACGTTGATTGATTTTCATGAAGATTAGGTAAAAGGTAACGAAAAAATATAAATATTTCCTAAAATTCAGTTATAAATATTTTTGGAACCTTTGAAATTTTATAGATTGTGAATGTATCTGTCTGAGATGCGGCCTTCTTAAAAATATGCAATCGTCTTTGGATTTTTATGTAGAATGTTATTTTTATCTATATGAAGTTTCTCTGAAAATACTCTTGGACTTTTATTGATTTTTATTCGCACTAATATTTGTTTACAGTAACAGTGCATTGAAAACGCCTTCAGTTATTTTAAATTTCACTTCGTATTAAAAATTTCTATGTGAATTAGCCTTCTTTGGAACAATAGCAAATCAATGGAAATAATTTTAGAATTTTATTGATTTCAATACAATAAATACATTTGCCTTCTTTAAAATTTTCGTAATATATTTTTGAAATGTTATTCATTTTAAATTAAATTACGACTTTGATATCGCCTTCTTTTAGCATAAGCTATTTTCTGGACCTTCGATTGATTGATAATGATTTCAAATAAAATTACATATGCATGAGAATTAGTTTTTTTTTAAATTCCCTAACATGATCAGCGAGCAAAGACAAGGAAACCAAACAAATATTTGAGTAGCAACATAGTTCTAAATGCAAATGTTCTCAAAGTACATCAGATTTCAAATTGCCGAGAAAAAGTACGTTGCAGGAAATGGTATTCCGGGAATTGGTACATTCCGGAAAATAGTATTCCGGGAAATGGTACATTCCGGGAAACGATATTCCGGGAAATGGGACATTCCGGGAAATGTTATTCCGGGAAATAGTACATTCCGGGAAATGGTTTTGCGGGAAATAGCATTCCGGAAAATGGTTTTCCGGGAAATGGTATTCCGGGAAACGACATACAATCGATTGTATCATATGCGGCTTTGAAATCTATAAACAGGTGGCACGTTGTAATTGCAACATTTTTGAAAGACTAGTCGAATCGAGAATATTTCGTTTGTTGTGATGCGTGCCCCAGTAAAACCTGCTCTGTATTTCCCATTTTTCTCTATGGGTGGCGGTGAACACTTTGTAGGCGGTTCTTGCAACAATCCATACTTTATACGAAGAGTATATTGAACGAATTTCAATTCGAAATGTTCAGGCCAGCAACAATAACGAATTCATCACCCAAAAAGATAAATAAGCTGTAGGGAAACATATATCTGCAAAAACAAACACGTATATTTAAAAACTACAACCATTTTCAAAATCTCTCTCGATTTGGCCAAAGCTTTTACTAGATCGAACAAACGACTAATGCTACATATGCATACAATGCTGAAAAATGCTTTCCAAAATGTCATTTTGTGTAAATGTTTGGGAGAAAAATTCTTCATTCAAACATAGAGTGAAGAATTCTTCTCCCAAACACTTACAGAATCACATTTTAGAAAGCATATTTCAGCAGACAGTCTTGGAAGAACATATAATGGAGAATCACTAATTTATGTACCTATAATTCTCACAAGTTGACATCATAAGCCTGATAAATGTAAACATTTGAATTGTGCGTTTACTTCCCCGGCAAGCAGTTTATCGTCTATTTATTCTTCATTAGTGGGTGGGTAACCAAACTTTTACCTCTCAAGAACTTGCGAAAAGCTACTGACAATGCAGTATGCAAGCTCCACCTCAACGGCATCCCTTATTATTGAACGCCCAGGCAGTTTAGTAACTATAATAACATATCGGAAAGAATGAAATATTCAAATCAACAGTCAGACTATAGAAATCATCAATGGGGAAACACGTGGCTGCAACCATGCGGTAGCATGCGGCTAACCGACATTTGTGATTTATTACCTCGTTCACCATTGTTCTATATGATCGGTGTAAAGTCAGACCGGACTAAGTAGCAAAATCTCAAAAGATGAGATGATGATAGGATTGAATCAAGAATTTCTTCTTCAGTTACCTGAAAAAAAATCATTAGCGTGAATTATGAAATGAATCCATTGCGAATAATACCGTAAAGAATGCAAAGATTCAATCTTTGTACACGTTTTTCTCTATATCAATGTAATATCGCTTAGTCCGGTCTGGCACAAAACCGACATCTTGCATGCGCGTGCGCTTTGTATTCATTTTCACTGAAGTTAGAATGGACATACGGCATTTGGTAAAAATGCGGCTGCAAATATAGGTATTTCATCAACTTTACTAAAATATGAATAACTCAAAAACGAAGCATCGTAGCTATGTAATGTAAGCGAACGAAAAATTCTACACAAAGCAAGCTACAATCCTATGCAATAATCTGGAGTGCTTTTGAATAAAATATCAGAGATATTTTGGTTCGAACTAGAAAATGCTAGCCGCGAATAATCATCAAAATTTTAAAATTTTAGTTATACCAAAAAATAGCTTAATTCCTTGCGCAACTTTACACGAGAGGGATTGTTGATATCTTTTACGTAAAAGTTTTAAAAATTCGAGACAGCGCCGCAGCCGATCCTGTAACCTTTCGCCTTAAGGAATTAGTATGATATATTTGTTTTGTTAATAGAGGTACACTAGAATGGTTCAATTTTTGAATTTTAGCTCCACCAGGCTCTACTGATTCCTTTTATGGCCCTTAGTAATAGTGCAAATTTTGGTACCGATCGGTTGTGAAATGGAAATTAGTATGGAAATACGATTAAAATTGAAAATAAATTCTTAAAAAATCACCTCATCAATCAATTCATGAGAACACTATATATTTCTAAAGGTATTCTTCTACGGAACACATTCGTGGAACATTGTAAGTCTGTGAAACTTCAAAACATGTGGATTTTATTATTAATCATAGCAACTTTGTTTGAATAGCTGCATCTGCCATACGCGATCGGTGGGTGGCAAGTCTAGTTTTCACTTGTATAACGATGGAGCTATTCAAACAGGGTTGCTATGATTAATAATTATTAATAATTAATAATTATTCTGTGTTTACTATCGAGACATCACACGGTATAAGCCAGTGGTTTAGTGTTCACGCAAGACGTGTGACTTTTTGGAATTTATTGTCTAACTAGTGCTAATTTGGGTACTAGTTCAGATACATAGTCTAACTGGACACCCAGATGGTGCTAGTTACTGACGAGGAGAATCCGAAACACTAAAACAAAAAACCATACAACAAAATTGACCGGGATTGGGTTGTCGATTTTCAGAGTGATTGCATAACCTTTCTATGTGAGAAAATCAAAAATGTGCCAAATCAACTATGTCCAAAAAGTCATTTTCGAAAAAATACTTTTTTTACAAATGAAAAGTTTGTGGATCTCGATTTCCTAGCTACTAGGTCCCGTGCAAAAGTAAAAACTTAGATAAAATTGTGACAACTTCCCCGAATGATTTTAGCTCGGTTTGTAGCTTTTAACAAAGTTGTGCACAATAAAATTGTACGTTAGATTCTTATTTTGAATGTTTACAGTATCACATGGTTGGTAACAAAAATGTGAACTAGTATCATCATAAAACCTAAGACTGCAAACAAAAACTTCGTATTTTACTTTTAGTTGCTAGTTATTAAGATTTGGAAATGCCGATTCATTTCTGATAAAGTTGATCTGCCAAACATACCGTGATGCTGTCGTCAGCTTGTGCACTTTTGTTAGAATATGCTATGTACATTATTAAGCTCATGCCCTCGATGTGAAGATTAATTAAATATTACACATATTATACCTTTCCAAACTAGTACGTGGCTGTTCAAAAATGTGGGGGAAGTGTATAACCAGACCTCACTAACCGACACCATGCAACGGGCGAGTTTTGAAACTTTATATCCTGTAGCTGTCACTTTTGTCGCGGTTTGGCAATGTTCGCCTCCGAACTCTAGTAGCTCGCGGAACCAATATTTACTTTCATGAAATTGGAAAAGTTTAGTAGAAAAGAACTGCAGGATGACATCGTGGCACCTTGATTAAAGTTTTACACTTCTCGCTGGCGTCGAGACTGTGACTGGCGTGGTTGTGAAATATTTCTCCGTAGAATACTGACGGTCGAATGTAGCTGTTTTTGCGATAAAAGACCTATACTATTACCTGCGGCATTTACATTTATAGAGAGAAAAAGCTCATTACTTGTTTTGATAAACTGCGAGATGTTCTACTGAAAAATTAATTGTCGATTGTCGACCAATTTCATAGCATAGCACTCGTACATGCTCAAACTTGAGGGACTGAGTTGAATGGTGGCATTCCGAACTATTGTTATTGGATTTAAAATGAGTTCCGCTGGTTCTTAAAAAGAAAAGATGGAATGTGTATCCAGTCGATCAATTTAAAAATATTTATACTACCCAATCATGTTAAGCATATTGAAAACCGATATCACAACTATGTGAATTTGACCAGAATATTTAAGTATTCACCGACTGAAGGTAATTGCGTACGATTTACACGTAAGATGTAAACTGAAATTTTGTGAATATTAAACGAGTTATTGAACTCGTGCCCAGGGATGCCAAAGGTACCGGTAAACTACATTTTTTTCGGTATATTTACATTTGTACAAGCCGTACAGCCCGCTACAGCGACGCATCACTACAGCTCTTGCCAGAACAGTAGCCAAAGCGAGTACATTTTTCCGTACAGCAGTAGAATACATTTTTGTTTTGCTACTGTACTTCGACTGCTCGGTGAGAGTGTGGCGTAGTAAAGTTTGTTCTCTCGCTTTGTACACTTTTCTCTGCATAGTCAAAGGGAGAGGCCCGCACACGAAAACTTTACTGCCGGTCGTGGCGTAATCGAACCGCATTCATTGTCTTCGTTTTTTATCAAAAATATTGAATAGATTAAAAGTATTACAAAGTGGAAAATAAGGAAAGAGAAGCTGTACCGCTCGCGTCTGGTGGCTGTACTGGGGGCAGTATTTTTTTGTCATGTTACTGCTTTGCTTACAGACTGCCGTACAGCGCTGAGCGTCCTGCACTAGCGAACGGCAGTAGCGTCAAAAGAGAAATGAGAATGTAGGCAGCAAAATTACAGCCGCAGAAAAGGTAGGCATTTTGCATCCTTGCTCGTGCCTAACAAACCGGAATCTAAATTTTCTAATCACTACTCTAGCGTAAACTATTGTTCGAGAACATTAGCACACTCGCTCTATGCAATACATTTCCCCCTGATTAGAAACTTCGTCTGCTGGCTTTTCGAGTCTTCTTAATATACATTAGGTACGCACAGAATAATACACCAAGTGGGAATCCTCGTCATTAAGTCAATTTTATGAAGTGGAAATTATATATTCATATTCCACCATTGAGACGACAAGCATACATACATACAACTGCACATCTTGCAAGATCTGTGTTTATGTTTTCTTTCTGGTAATTGAATGTGCATATTAATAGCTTATGGAATATGGAAATGCAACAGAGAATATATACGCTCGAGCCATGCTGCTATGGATGGTACCGGTATCTGTAAGCCTTGTGATTATCAACTTGTGAAGCATGCGGAAGATGCTTCTAACAAATTTTGTTTCTTGTGCATTTCAATTTATATCTTACCTGATGGGGATTTGGATCCATTGAAGGATATTTTTATTCAGCTTAACAACGTTCAAACTATTTGCTTTGTACTATTAAATAAAACTGTTCATAAGAAAATGTACTGATGAAATGAAGCTGTGCCAGAAGTGATGAAAATGGATCATTACAAAGGATTATAATCATGGAGCTAAGCCTTCTAGGGGACCAGAAAGCAAAGCCTCAAACTATTTTTTACCTAGTAAAGGGCGAACACGAAATTATTGCGACACATTCAACAGGGCATAACTTTTTTACCATTGGGTAAAAATCAACCAAATTTTGCACACTTTCTCATTGATGTGTATTGTTTACATGCTGTCAAACTCGAAGCCGTGTTTTTCGATTCAACGAAAATGGAGGTGAACCAACGCGAGTCTAGAGCACAAATTCTTTCCAAACACCAGAATTTCCTGACCTATCGCACCGGCAGTTGGGAAAAATGTTGATCATTCACCATTCAACCGTCTCCAGAGTGTTGAAGCGGTTCCAGGAGCGGTTGACGTTGGACCACGGCAAAGGAGCTAGAAGAAAACCGAGACCGGAGAACAAAAAGACGGAGGGAAAGGTGAAGCGGATGATTACAGCAAATCCCAACGTCTCAAGTCGTGATTTGGCTAAAAAGATCGGCATGTCGCAGAGCTACGTCCAGAATGCAAAGAAGAGAGCTGGACTACATACATACAAGGTACAGAACTTCCCAAACCGCGATGAGCGGCAACAATCGACGGCTAAAACTTGGGCACGGAAGCTCTACGAGAAGATGCTGACAAAATATGGCTGCTGTGTGATGGACGACGAAACGAATATAAAAGCCGATTTTAAGCAAATTCCGGGGTTGGAGTTTTTCACCGGCAAGAGCAAGTTCTATGTGGACGACAAATTTAAGAAGAAGAAAATGTCGAAGTTCGCCTCCAAATATCTCATTTGGCAGGCCATCTGCTCTTGCTAACTGAGAAGTGAGCCTTTCGTGACAAAGGACACAGTAAATGGCGTGATCTACAAATATGAGTGCCCCGAGAAGCTCCTTTTGCCGTTCTTGCAGCAGCACGACGAAGCTCCGCTATTTTGTTCAGATTTGGCATCATGCCACTATTCTAAAAGTGTTCTGGAGTGGTATGAGGCCAATTCTGTCCATTTTGTTCCAAAGGACATGAATCTGCCAAACAGCTGCGCCCGGTGGAGCAGTACTGGGCAATAACGAAGCGGGAGCTTCGGAAGAGCAAGAAGACAGTTAAAGACGAGAAGGACATGTTAAGAAAATGGAAAAAACTGAGAAACTGGTACCGGATGACACTGTAAAGACTTTGATGGAGGGCATCAAGCGAAAATGCGTTCAATTTTACACTCAAGGCTCCATCGATTAACTTTTCTTTTGATTTTTGAAGTAAGTATATGTATAAAACTACCCTAAAATTTTGGTTTGATTTTAAACATTATAAGAAAATTGGCATGACATTTTCGGTGTCGCAATAATTTCGTGTTCGCCCTTTAGATAGTGTACAAAAAAAAAATCTTTAGCGTTTCAATAAGCATACATTAGTTGTGCAACAGTAGAGCCTACGTTCATCATATTTCGTACATTTTGATTTTAAATTAATGTTATGGGATCAGGGCAGTATGAATTGGCGTAATTTAATAATTTATAGAGATAAGTCCAAATACTTTTCAACGCAAATTATTAAAAAAAATATTTACTACTGCATCTCGTGCCCCTAATGAATCAAACAAGATTACCATGTGTGCTAGCGAATCTCACGAATATGGTCGGCAAATTCTTGTCTAATATCTCATTAAACTGCTATGAATATCGTTCAATACATTGAGACACACCTTTATTTTAACTGTACAACCAATTTATGATTAATTCACAACTAACTATGATGTGTATTATAGAATACCCGGATACCTTTTCCGATTACAATTCGTGAAATTTCAGTTCCCTTTCCCAAACTAGAACTTGTTAATTAGGCCGACACAAATATTTTTAAAAAATTATGACCCAGAAAGGAGCATAGGGGGAGGGGTCAAACAAAAATATTTTTTCAATTAAAGTAAAAAAGTATTCTTTTTCATTTTACGTTTTCCTTTGATCGTTCTCGTGGACGTTTTCGCAAGACGATCTCAGATAGCGGGATTGAGCTGTTTGTTTTACTTAAGCAATTTACGTAAACATTACTCAATTATTCGTTTTCGAGCGCTCGGGCGAGACACAAGTGTTTTGTTTCCAGTCCGTGCAGTTTATAGCGACAAAGAATAGTACTAATCCGCGTTCAAGATTATTGTGCGCATTCTTTACCTCTTCGATGTTTTGGACTTTTTTCTTCTTTTATGCGTGTGTTAAGCGCTAGCGGACCAACAAAGCAGTAGCAGTGTTTTTTTTCGTGAGCTACCTGGATACCGTTATCAGAGATAAGTATCGAAATTATTTTACGTTTCCCCTTCTCGGTTCTCCCACTAACTTGCACTGGGCAATAGGCCCGTGCAAAAATGACTTCCACTGAAAATAATTCATCTCAAGGTCAGATAGATGTTGAAACAAAACCTGCTTCCCGGCTCAAGGTATATTCAAGCTCGGCCACTGGGCCTTAGGTGATCTTCTTCCGGGCCAAAAATAAAAAAAATGTTTGAATCGACTAAAGATTTCTCGAGCTCTGTCGCAACAATATTCGGCCGTGACAGAAATATGCAGTGTACGAGGTCGTTTTCGATTCGAGTCTGAGTTGTGAGGGCCTACTGCCACATGGGACTGGCTGTTTTAAAGACCCCATGCTTAAGCCAGTGAAGATACTGGAGTGCAAACGTTTGCATTTAGCATCAGTCGCAGCTGACGGGAAGGGGACATACGTCAACTCAGACTCTTATCGGATGACCTTCGCCTGTTCTGCTCTACCCAACTACAAAGGAGAAACATTTCCTCTCCCAAGCTACGTTGTAAAGGCCAGAAGGTATCTCTTCAAGGCTTCCCAAAAATAACTCGAGGAAGTATTGGTGCAAAACCGAAGCAAGTCGCTCCCGGTTTCCGAAACCTGAGCTCAGAAAAGGAGTTTCTAGCACTTCCAGGTACATCAAAAACCACAAGTGTTTCCATATTCCAGCCAAGAGAAAGAAATCAGCGCTGGCTTAATAAATTTCTATGACAAAGCGGACCGTATTTTTACAGCTTTAAATATTTCTGACCCTCTTCAAAGCATCTTGACAAGCTTTCTCCCTGCAGTAAAAATATTTTTGATGTAGTTCACTGCGAAATGGCTAGTCCTTTCATCAATTGTATTCTTCGATTGCTTATTTATCGAACGTGGACACGGATCTGATCACTGCTCTACAGTGGAATTGCAGAAGCACTATCTCGAAAATCGATTCTTTAAAAATGTTAATAAATAATTTGAAATGCGATGCATTTGCATTATACGAACCATGCCTTACTCCTCAACGTCAACTTCCACGATTTTAATATTGTTCGCTTGGATCCAGAAGACTCTTAGGGAGGAGTACTTTTGGGGATCAAAAAGTTCAATTCTTTCAATAGAATCGACCTCATCTCGACACCAGGCATTGAAGTTATCGTTTGCCAAACAACAATTTTAAGGCCTCTGCATTGCTTCCACCTACATCCCCCCTAGAGCATCAGATGGCCACCGATATAGCAGAACTCCTTCCCGCATGAGGTTAGTTTTAGGTGATTTTAACACCCACGGTACGGCTTGGGGTTGCCTTCACGACAATAATCGATCCAAAATGACCATTTTGAACTCGGGTGAAATGACACGGATTCATGTCCCGTGCGTTCAAGCGCATGAGACTTTCCCCACTGCTCGACATCGGTGCGGTTAGATGCATGTGGAAGGTAGTCTGATCCCCACGGCAGTGACCATCTGGCAATCGTAATTACTATTGCTAAACATTCAGGGCCACCGAATACAATTAATGTTTCGTTTGACTTCACATAAAATATTGAGATACGCGTCCGCGATATCCGACAAAATCGAGTCCACACCAGAGCTTCCTCCGGAGGACGAGCACGGGTCACTGGTTGGCTTGTTTCTCGATATCGCGATTCAAGCTCAAACTAAACGCGTACCAGACGCGAACTCTATCTGGCGTCCTCCTAACCCATGGTGGGACAAAGTGTGTTCAGACGTGTACGCGGAGAAGGCCACCTGCGTATAAGACCTTCCGGGACGATGGGCTACCAGCCAGCTACCGACAGTAAGCGATGGCAGAAAGGTGCATGAAGAGTTTGATGAAAGTCAAAAAACTGGCGCCGGTTCGTCGGCGGGCTAACGAGAGAAACATCGATCCGCACTCTTTGGGGCATGGCCGACGCTTACGAAACCGACACAGTACTAACGAGAGCGTGGAATATTCAAACCGTTGGATATTCGCCGCGTCCCTTTATGATAACGCGAACAAAACACCGTTTTCGAAGGTAGAGTTCTCACTTGCTTTCTTATCATGTGACAATAAAGCCTCAGAGCCAGACAGAATCAAAATTAACTTGTTAAAGAATCTGCAAGACTCTGCCAAGAGATGCTTGTTGAATTTATTTAATAAGTTTCTTGAGGGTAGTATTGTCTTTCATGACTGGAGGCAGGTGAAGGTCATCGCCATTAAAAAAACAGGAAAACCAGCCTCCGATCACAACTCGTATCGACCGATTGCAATGCTGTCTTGTATGCGGAAATTGTTCGTGAAAATGATTTTGTTTCGCCTCGACAATTGGGTTGAAGCAAATGGTTTAGTGTCAGATGCACAATTTGATTTCGGCAAAAGCCAAGGGACGAACGTTGCGTTGCTCCCAACAAAAATTTAAAAATGCAAGGACCATTGCAAGAGACTTTGAACAATTTGTCTACTTGGGCCCTTCAGCTGAGTATCGAGTTCTCCAAGGAGCAAACTGAGCTAGTCATATTTTCGAGGAAGCGTGAACCAGCGCAAATACAACTTCAATTAATGGGTGAAACTATTGCTCAGGTTTCACCTTTCAAATATCTCGGGGTCTGGTTCGAATCTGAAAGTACCTGGGGATGTCTCATTGGGTATCTAATTTGGGTTGCATGCACTCGACTCGTACGATGAGTTTGAATGTGCTGGCGGTCGCCCTTCCGCTGAAAAATCGATTTTGAGATCTCCAAGATCGATTGCTCTTCTGATGCGATATCTTGAACCCGTTAGTCGAGCTCAATTCTCAAACCCGATTTATGTCCTTGTACTTCGATTACATGGCACAAATTCTCGATCCTTCTTCAGATTATCCCAACCGTGTGAATCTCCCTCATGCTTCTGATTCAACTGTTTTCTTCGACAAATCCATGAAGGACAAGATTCTTGGAATCCCGGATCACATACGTCCGCAAGTGGTCCCAAGCATCTTTCATAGTAAATTTAGAGAAGTCGACTGCAACAAGATGTTTTACACCAACGGGTCAAGCCTCGACAGCTCCACTAGCTTCGGTATATTCAATCAAAACCTCATAACCTCATTCAAGCTCAATGATCCAGCTTCAGTTTACGTCGTAGAACTTGCTGTTATTCAGTATACCCCTGGGACTATTGATACTTTGTCCACCGATCAATACTATATTGTCTCGGACAGCCTAGCCTCAATATCTTCGTACAATAAAACCTAGAAAGCATATTCCATAATTTCTGGGGAAAATATGGGAGCTCCTGTTTGCTTTGTCTGTAAGATCGTACAAGATAACCTTGGTTTGGGTTCCCCCGCATTGTTCCATCTCAGGTAATGAATGAGCGGACTCTCTGGTTAAGGTGTGCGCTGTAGAAGGTGACATCTACGAAAGACCAATCTGCTCTAATGAATTTTTCAATATTTCTCGACAGAGGACGCTAAAAAAAACTAGTAGGCGAGGACTGAATTTTAACGTACATTTTGTTGTGCGTCAATTTTTTCGGGGAAGTATATCGCCTCGAGTGAATACAAGAACATACAGGAAGGTCGGTTTATAGAAACTAAAAAAAAAGTCGATGGGGATACTAAGATTACGGATTTACATGTACATTGTGAACGGATAGTGAATAGTGCTGAAGATCTCGCGCTTTTCTGCTTCGGTTTTTAGCGCAAAGCTGGGACGTTATGTTCTGGTGAAAAATGGTGCAAACCCGTGTCGATTTTGAAAAACTCCTAATATTACCTCGGATATGAAAGGATCGCGCACGGAAGTGAAAGCGGTGTGATTGCCCAATGAAGAGTGTTTGACGCAGGTGCCCAAGCACCCGGACGTATTACAACGATGAGTGATTAATTTGTGCTTTCGCGGAAAAGGCGGATGTGAGTTCGTTTCGAGCTCGTTCTTATCAAGAGGAACTTGGCAAGTTTCAGCGGAGTAGTAAATTCGAGACCACCGGATTCATGATTGGCGATTGTTGAAAAGGTGGACCAAATTTCAAGAGAACAAGTGCCAAAATTGATCTTACGCTGCTCAGAGTTTCGATGAAAGTCCATCCCAGCTACTGAAATTCGGTGAGGTCGTTTTTTTCTTATATATAATCCACTCAAAGATAAATGACTACTAGTATTAGGCACGAGGGTAAAAGGGTAAACAATTAATTAAAATTTCATGATACGCTTATATACGCTTCAATTCCATGCAAACTTATTCATGGCAAGTAATCGAAAGTTTGATGATAATACTGGAATGAATTTGATACTCGTATTATAGTTGAGTGGGGTTTACCGACAGGAAAATGACCTCGGAATGTACCACTAGGTCTCTGTCATTCTGAAATGGGTGATTGGTAAATCGGCAGAGCTAACACCTCCAACATCCCGAAATCAAGTTGTTTGCATGGGGAAGCCAAACCATAAGCAGAAAACTTTTTTTCATAATACCGCTGCCGGCCAGTGGGACGCTAGAAAGTTGGCAGACATCTTGAAGCAATGGAGAGTTAGGACGGTGGCTACATTCTGTTATCCCGAAGGTATCAACGAAACCTTGAATCAGAGGAATGGATATGGGTCGGGTTTTCATTCATGTGATGTCTCAGCACATACCCAATCACTATACGTTAGACGCTCATCTTCGACGTAGTAGGTTCGCGATTAGCGGTATCTGCGCTTGTGGCGACGGTTACCACGATATCGAACATATTGTCTGGGCATGCCTCGATTATGTTCTGTCCCGGTTCGAGATGTACTGGCAAGCCGCAATCTCCTCTATATGTCCTTCGTATACCGCTTCATAAAAACCGTCAATATACAGATTTAACTGAACTAACATATTATGTTTCTTATTATTGTCAGAAGTACCCTCTTCCGTCTGTACCGTACACCAACGGTGGTTTGATGCGACTTCAAGCTGGCACGAAACATCTCTGTCGACTGAGCCAACAAACCTGAGTCCTACAGCATACACACACCACACGTGCGTGTGTGCCGATCCGCATCTGAGCCGTCTTACGAAATCGTCTGGATGAACCACTGCCGGTTCGATGAAGACCGCCCGGTGTCCCAACAAATGATGCTTCCTGATGAAGACAGTCCGAGGCTGTGATCCTTACCGTTGATTTCCGATGTCGGAAATGCAGTGCTGTAGTTGCGGTTAGTCACGGTTAGTCGGCGACTAACCAGCTCCTGGAACCGAAAAAAAATATTTTTTGAGCCAAAAAAAAAAAAATTCCGTTGGCCTTATCATTCTGGAAGGCAAATTTAATGATCCCAGCTAATTGGAATTTTGTGAATCTATTCAAACTCGTAGGGTATTGTCAAACTCCCTGCCGAGCTAGTATGATATTTTCATAACTCACATGGCGATCCCAGACTGTATGGGCCACTGGTATGATATGCTCATAGGATACTCTCAGATGCTTGAAAGCACTAGTATGATATTCCCACACCTCGCAGAGCGTTTCAACATTAGTTTGATACTTACAAGTCACGCAAGGCGCTCTCAGATTCTCTCGGACGATAGTCTGATGTTCCCATCGCTTGCAGGGCGCTTCCACGCTCTCTGGGGCGCCAATATGATATTTGCAAAACTCATAGGACGCTAGTATGATATTCCGATAGCTCGCAGGGTGCTCTCAGACTCGCAGGGGCACTAGTTTGTCATTTTCAAAGCTCTCAGGGCGCTCTCAAGCTCTTCAGGGTGCTAGTATGATAGTCACAAAACTCTCTAATATGTTATCTTAATTTGCCGGGCGCTTACAAATTCTCTGGGGCGCTAGTCTAATATTCTCATAGATTGCAGGGCGCACTTAGATTCTCTCGAGCGCTTTTACGATATTCACATAATTCGCAGGGCGCTCTCAAACTTGCTAGGGAGCTAGTCTAATATTCTCATAGTTCGTAGGGCGCTCTAAGATTCTCTGGAGCGCTAGTATAATATTACCATAGCTCGGAGAGCGCTTCCGCACTCGCTGGGGTGCTTTTCACAGCTCACAGGGCGCTAATATGACTCTATGGGGCGCCAGTATGATATTCGCGGGGTGCTCTCAGACTCGCAAGGGCACTAGTTTGTCATTTTCAAAGCTAGCAGGGCGCTCCGAGACCCTATGGGGTGCTATTGTGATATCCACATAGCTCGGAGAGCGCTTCCACACTCGCTGGGGTGCTATTACGATATTCTCATAGCACGCTGGGCACTCTCAGTCTCTCCATGGCGCTAGTATGACTCTATGGGGCGCAAGTATGGTATTGACATAGCTCGCAGGTTCTCTAGAGCGCCAGCATAACATTCCCATAGCACGCTGGGCGCTCTCAAACTCTCTAGGGTAGCCTTATATTCTCATCGCTCGCAGGGCGCTCTCAGATTTTCTCTGGCGCCAGTATGATATTTCCATAGCTCGCAGGGCGCTAATCTGACATTCCCACAGTTTGTAGGGCGCTTTCAGATTCTCTGGGGTGCCAGTATGATATTCCCACAGCTCGGAGAATGCTTTCATACTCGCTAGGGCCCCAGTATGATCTATACTATCATAGCTCACAAGGCGCTCTCAAGCTCTTCAGGGCGCTAGTATGATATTCACAGAGCTCGCAGGGCGCTCTCAGAATCCCTTGAGCACCAGCATGATATTCCTCGCAGGGCGCTCTCAAACTCTCTAGGATATTATGAAACTCTCATCGTCCGCAGGGCGCTCTCAGATTCTTCTCTTTCGGACTCTCTGGGGCGCTACATGATACTCGGAGAGCGCATCCTTGGTCGCTGGGGTGCTAGTATAATATTCTCATAGCTCGCAGATCGATTTCAAGCTTTCTAGGGCGCTTAGTTTGCAGGGCGCTCAATTTTCTGGAGCGCTAGCATAAACACTCTCAAACTCACTAGGGTGCTAGTTCGATATTCTCATAGCTCTCTAGGGCGCTAGTATAACTGTATGGGGAGCTAGTATGGTATTCCCATAGCTCGCAGGGCGCTCTCAGATTCTCTCGAGCGTCAGTATGATATTTCAATAGCTCGCAAGGCGCGCCCAAACTCTTCAGGCGGTAGTTCGATATTTTCATAGTTCGCAGGGCGCTCACAGCTTCTTTGGGGCGTTAGTCTAATATTCCTATAGTTCGCAGTGCGCTCTCGGATTCTCTGGGGCGCCAGTACGATATTCCCATAGCTCGCATGGCACTCCAAAACTTACCTGGGCGCTAGTTTAATATTCTCATAGCTCCAGGCCGATTTCAAACTCTCTAGGGCGTTAGTATGGCTCTATTGGGCGCTAGTATGATATTCCCATTGCTCGCAGGGCGCTCTCAGATTCTCTCTGGCGCAAGCATTTTGTTCCCATAGCTCGTAGGGTAATCTCAAACTCTTGAGAGCGCTAGTCTGATATTATCATTGTTCGCTGGGCGCTTTCGGACTCTCTAAAATGCCAGTATGATATTCCCATAGCTCGGAGAGCGCTTTGACACTCGCTGACGTTCTAGTATGGTATTCTTATAGCTCGCAGGGCGCTAGTATGGCTATATGGGGTGCTAGAATGATATTCACATATCTCGCAGCCAGCATATCATGGCGCTCTCAGATTCTCTCTGGCGCCAGTATAATATTGCCATAGCTCGCAGGGCGCTCCCAAACTCGCTAGGGCGCTAATCTGACATTCCCATAGTTCGTAGGGTGCTCTCAGATTCTCTGGGGTACCAGTATCATATTCCCATAGTGCGAAGAGTGGTTCCATGCTCGCTAGGGCCTCAGTGTGATACGTAGTATCATAGCTCACAGGGCGCTCTCAAGCTCTTCAGGGCGCTAAGATGATATTCACAAAACTCTCTAAGTTACTAGTCTGATGTTATCTTAATTTGCCGGGCGCTTACAAATTCTCTGGGGCGCTAGTCTAATATTCTCATAGATTGCAGGGCGCTCTTAGATTCTCTCGAGCGCTTTTACGATATTCACATAATTCGCAGGGCGCTCTCAAACTCGCTATTCTAATATTCTCAAAGTTCGTAGGGCGCTCTAAGATTCTCTGGAGCGCTAGTATAATATTCCCATAGCTCGGAGAGCGCTTCCGCACTCGATGGGGTGCTTTTCACAGCTCACAGGGCGCTAATATGACTCTATGGGGCGCCAGTATGATATTCACATTGCTCGCAGGGCGCTCTCAGAGTATCTCGGGCATCGCATAGGTCGCAGGGCTGTCTTAAACTCCCTAGGGCGCAAGTCCGATATTCTCATAGTTCGCACGGCGCTCCGAGACTTTAAGATTTTCTAGAGCGCTAGTATGATATTCCCATAGCTCGGAGAGCGCTTCCGCACTCGCTGTGGTGCTTCTCATAGCTCACAGGGTGCTCTAAAGCTCCCTATGGTGCTAATATGACCCTATGAGGCGCCAGCATGATATTCACATTGCTCGCAGGGCGCTCTCAGTCTCTCGGGCACCAGTTTAATATTTGCATAGGTCGCAGGGCTCTCTTTAACTCCCTAGGGCGCAAGTCCGATATTCTCATAGTTCGCACGGCGCTCCGAGACTCTATGGAGCGCTAGTATGATATTCACATATCTCGCTGGGCGCTCTTCGATTCTCTGGGACACTAGTATGATATTCCCATAGCTCGCAGGGCGCATTCAAACTCTCTAGATTACTAGTCTGATGTTCTCTTAGTTTACTGGGCACTTACAAATTCTCTGGGGCGCTAGTTTAATATTCTCATGGATTGCAGGGTGCTCTTAGATTCTCTCGAGTGCTTTTACCATTTTCACATAGTTCGCAGGGCGCTCTTAAACTCGCTAGGGCGCTAGTCTAATATTCTCATAGTTCGTAGGGCGCTGTAAGATTCTCTGGAGTACTAGTATGATATTCCCATAGCTCGGAGAGCGCTTCCGCACTCGCTGGGGTGCTTCTCATAGCTCACAGCGACTATATGGGACGCCAGCATGATATTCATATTGCTCGCAGAGCGCTCTCAGAGTCTCTCGGGCACCAGTTTGATATTCGCATAGGTCGCAGGGCTCTCTTAAACTACCTAGGGCGCAAGTCCGATATTCTCATAGTTCGCACGGCACTCCGAGACTGTATTGGGCGCTAGTATGAATTTCCCATATATTGCAGAGCACTTCCACACTCGCTGGAGTATGATATTCCCATGGCTCGTCTGGCAATTAGATAGGTGGGCAATAAACTTTCCAAACTTACAAGGCGCTTTCAACCGGTTTCAGTATCTTTGGGGCGCATATAAATGAGTATTTAAGATTATGAGGCGGTAATAATCTATCCTAAGTTGCAGGGCGTTTTCAGGCTCTATGGGTCAGTAGTATGAGTATGTTGAGCTAACGGGTAGGTAGTATGCTCATGGGGCGTTATGCGAATAGTCTATCCTAACTTGCCGGGCGCTTTCAGATTTTCTGGGGCGCATATACTGTATCTCTTTGGGGCGTTGGTATGAGTATTTGAGCTCATGAGATGGTAGTGGATAGTCTATCCTAACTCGTAGGGCGCTTCCAAGCTCTCTGAGGTGCATATGGCGTATTTCTGTGGTATATTTTCTAGCTCAGGCGCAATGAAAAATCAAACTGATTAAAAAGAATTCTTGTTAGGTGCTTTTATGGTGTTCATAGTGAATAGTTTGAATGTTTGTGGGGGCAGTAGATTATACGCTAGCCAAACACGCAGGGTACAAATAAACTGATTCAACCATCATGTAGGTTTGTCGTGCACTTTTATAAACATACTATAAATGCTTTTAAAATTTAATCATTGGCTTGCGTGTAACACCCGTTTTTTTGTGCGAATTTTAATACTGTACTGACGAATGAAGCCATCATATTGATAACGATTTTAACGCAATCCATTTTTGCATGCCGAGGTATTAATAAAATTTACTTGAACATTTATTATGTGATTAATAAAGACCATGTCTTAGCCCCTCCACTAAATCGCTCAAAAAGTTTTGATTTTTTTGTTAATTGTAGAAGATCATGTCTCTTAAGGCATGCATCTGCTCTCATTGCATAATCACTGATACACTGATTTCAAAATATCCCTTTTTCAAAACAACTTTAATGATGAATACAATAATTACTCATCTGTCAAACGTTCTATCATATCATTTATGTGTTGTATACCATGTTTAAAATATATGTATTAATAATATTCTTTAACCCTCAGAAAGGCAAGTGGTCTCAGAGGCACGGCTGGTTACAATAATTATCCTCTAATTTGAATAAACTTGTAATTATGAACAGAAATGATGGAGCTTTTTCGGGCTTTCAATTCTCTCACTGATAGAAAGCCAAAAAAGACTTAATATCACCGGGTCTTAGGAGCAATGCTTGTTGAAGCCACGATTTTAGCTTGCCTTTTTGAGGATTAAGACCGTCCAAAGAAAAAATAGACTGCACAATGATGCGTGGGCGGCACTTCAAAACTTAATTTGCTGTAATGAACACATAAAAAAGGAGAGTAAACTGGCTTGAGCTATTTTAGCTTTAAAAAAAATCGCAATATAAAAAAACGAGAGAAAACATAGATTTGAACTCACGTCCTTTAAGTTGATCTGCTATAACGTTACTAAATAAACTATATATACACTTCGAAATCGATACAATATAGCCCATCAAGTAAAGTATGAAAGTATTTTATCATTCATTCATTTCAGGTGTTCGGCAAGGGAGTGCAGAATAGTAACAGCAACTAAAGAATACGAAAGTTTAGCAACTTTGATAACCATTGAAGTATCTAGTTATTCAAACGCGAAGACGCGACAATTGCCGATGATCAGCAGTTCTATCAACTTCCTAACACTTTGTGATGATGTAATATTTTAACTTACAACTTGTAAGGCAATGCAGCAATGTTGTTCTTACAGAATAGTTTTGTCTCTTACTGGCTCGATCGACAGTCACTCGGTTTTCATGTTTTCTCGAGCATCTGATGCTTAGAGCACTTGTCAATTTTTCCCATTGTTACAACGTCTTTCGTTGCGATTTTAAGTTCCAATTCTGGGTGTTCAACATATTGAATGTAAAATGAATTCTAGGAAAAATATATCCAGTATATCCATCTACCATTACTTTTACAAAGGGTAAATTGCCTATTTTCACCCTATTAAGGAAGGTACCTCACTAATTCATTAATTACTCGGCCTACAATCGATGGAATGCGTATGAATTGGCATCAAGAGCTTTGCTTCGTTGATTAGAATCAATCTAATAACACAAATGCCCTGAAAACAATGAAATGCTCGTGTTTGAGCGCAACGAAAATTCGGATTTAGTGCCTCAATTGTCGCCCAATGCGTTGAACAAAGATGGCAAATAGAAACATGGTGAAAATAAGCTCACTACCCTATAAGTTAATGGTATGCTAACGGGGCGTTGGAGCGGGACAGAACGGTTCGAACGGTACATATTAGAGACAGCAACGCTATGTTCGCGCTAAAATTATAAAGGTGAGGGCGATTGAATCCCAATAACGACCAACAAATTTTTTTTTTAATTTAATTTTTTTCAGGGTGAATAGGCAATTTTGTTACCCTAAAGGGTGTATTTTTAGTCGGTTTGATCGTATCTCTAACCGTTTCAGCAGAATTCCACAAATGGCGCGCAGTATCTCAAAAGGTAGACAATCAGTGTTTGCCTCTAGTAACGTTAGGAGAAAGGTGACTTTTTTAGCCTCACAAAATCATGTTTCCATAAAATCATTTTTACTGACTGATTCTATTTAATAAACCAATTGTTATTTGGAATATTAAATACGACCTAGGCCTACTATTTCGATACTGTAGACTAATTATTGTGATATGACAATCTGATAAAATTAGAAGTTAACAAAAAGAATACTGGGCAAATTCGAAAAATTAGATTCCTCAAAGTACAATGTCAGTCAATTAGATCAGTTTGAAGGTATTTGTAATTAATAAACAATTTCGCAAATGCAAAAATATATTACATAACATCACATTAATATATTGACTTGCGGTTTGAATATTGAAAAAATCATAATTTTGTCATAAAGCCCTAAAGCTTTGGCGGTCTGAGGGAGTGGGAGCTAGAAAACTGGAACTTGTGCTTCTAATCAAACAAAACATTACGCTGCTCACTACACTACAGTGATTAAATCATGACAATATTTTAACCGATTTGGTTAACCCAACATTTTTTCATACATAGAATCTCGACATCAACATACCATGATCAGCCTCTTCATGACTTTACAAGTGTTCTCAACAAATTCCTTTGTTGGTATTAGAATTAGCTACAACTTTACTGAATAAAGTAAGTCTCTATTTGAATTTGTTTGGAATCGAAAAAACGCGTTTGGAAATAACGAAAATTTTCCGAACTAACCGCAAAATCAATGGTTTAGACGCTATTAATACAGAGCATAAAATAACATTTTAAAACTCAACACTGTTTATGTTCACTAACCAACCAAAAGTTTACAATTTCGTTTACCATAAGCAATTTCGAAAAAATATTATTCTGCTTAAAATTTCAGATATAGTAAGTATCTCAGAGCTAATGAGTATTCAATAGAAAATTCAGCCAAACTGCAGCAAGTTCTACTGCCCATGATCACAAATCATTTAGATAAAAATTAATAATCCCAAATATATGACAAATATGTGATCATGAGCAGTATACTGCAGGTGAGTAAGTTTGGCGATATCTGTCATTAAATACCAGAAAGACAGAGTCTGCGGACCTGGAGCGCATTTTGATTGAACCCAAAAATGTTTGAACGGAGCATCCAGCGATAATGATAGTAATACCAAATACAAATTCACAAAACATATTTGTATTTGGTAATACCATCATAAACCTAAAAGCTTAGAATATAACTTTGTCAAAAATGCAATAAAGCGTGCAACACACCAGAAATAACAGATATGCCATAACCGGGAACTTTCCCTTATTAATTAATACTATCGATTCCGCTTACAGGCAGCAAAAAAATCAAGAGCCAAAACTAATACCCTTCAAATCTGGCTGTTTATGACGATAACATCTGAACATTAAGGCCACTTATGTTGCTATGCTAGTTGCATCAGTCATTTTACATCAATTTGAAAGAAACCTGTAAATTTTCAGTAGTAAAACGTGTCGTTCAAATATATCTAACAAAAAGCATCTTTCAAATATAACATCGCGATATGAACATCATATCGTAATTAGAAAAAAAAGAACCAGAAAAAAAACAGTGAGGTAGCGGAATGGGCTTGAACCGGCCAATTACCACCAACCATTTGTTTTCTCCGTAGCGCGTTTTCGAACCATACCGTACCAACAGACAGTCACTTGGTTGAAATATAACATACATGAACTTCTTCTGAGTGCCATAAGTTCACCGAGTTACGACTAGTAATTTTAGGGGAATTACGAATAAAACCGATCCCCTGCGACTTTCTCCATAAATACATTTTTTCTTTATTTTATTATGACAGGTTATTATTTGTACGATTATGTACAGCATTTGAAGACAAATTAAACTTTCATTAGTACGTCAAATGTCACAAAAAAACAAAACAAACGACAGCAATGTTAATCGTCCGGATGTTAGATTTTACTGGTGGATGTTATGGTTTTAATCAAATTAACCCTCTAGTTCCCAACACCGCCTCTAGGCGGTCTCTTTAAAAATCTAAATAAAACTACTAAAACATGATTGTCTGTTGTCATCCGCACTAGTATTTCTTCCCAACGCTCACACCTTTCATACACACACATTGTTTGAATAATCGTAGCTTTCTGTTAAAGGAAATTGAAGCTGAAAGTGTTTGTGTTTAGTGGTAATCTTCATTAAACAAATTTTAACTATTTTTGGAAATTTTAACAACAAAATTTTTTTTGGGTAGCCTGTAGCATTTGACTTTTTTTTGTTTTGCTGAGCTGTAACAAAAACATGCTATCGTCGAAAGCAATCATCCCTGCAAAGTTAGGCTCCATTTAGAAAGTTCCATCTGGTGATTAGGAACCATTCATAAATTACGTAACGCGTTTAGGGGGGTACGAAAAGTTGTGACATATGGGGGAGAGGGAGTAAGCCAGATCGTTACGAAACAATTTTTTTTCGAGGAATTTGTTACGTAATAGGGGAGGGGGGATAGAGAAATTTATGACAACTTGTTACATGGGGGGAGGAAGGAGACAATTTTGGGCAATTTTTGCGTTACGTAATTTATGAATTGTCCCTTACCTATCATTGAGAATGGCATTGGCTTTAAATTTCCAAGCACAAACGTGATTGGAACACTTCAGTGAACCACCTGTTTCTTCTCTTTTTTTTTTAGACAATACGGTGCACATGAGCCGGTCATGTCATGCTTGTGGATAAGGGCCATTAATAAATTACGTAACGTTATTGCCCAAAATTGACTCCCCCCATGTAACAAATTGTCACAAATGTCTCCATCGGGGGGGATGGAGACATTTGTGACAATTTGTTACATACATCTTCTATTATGTTATTCATTGAAATTTTCTTTTCTTCGGTGAAAACATATTACGTAACTATCTAGCTTACTCCCCCTCCCCCTATGTCACAACATGTCACAACTTGTCGTACCCCCTCCCCCCTAAAAGCGTTATGTAATTTATGAATCGTCCCTAAACAATTGTTTTCTTCGTTCCTTAGAGCGTTGCAGTAGTTCTGTGTAAGGGTTGGGGTTTAGAGATAAAAAGAGGCATGAGTTCTCGCTCCTCCGAGTTTTGTTAATATTTTTTTCATCAGCTTATATGTCAAACATAAAATTTCAGAAACAAATAATATAGGGGAGCCCGGGGCTAGTTGGCGGTTGGGGTAAGTTGGCGGAACCCCTTTTTCTCCGTTTCTATTAGACATAAAGCGTTGTCTCTCGTTGTGTACCTTAAGTAATGTGAAACGCATTATCCAATGTGTTTTTGTTGCGAAACATTATGTTTTGTAGAAGCTGTGGACGAAATTGTGTTTTTGAGCATAATTTGTAAATTTTCTTAATTTTAAACATTTTGTGTAATTTAAGGTCCCGAACGATTAATATTTTTCAGTAGTGCGAGAAAAGAGGCTTCAGCATCCGTATAGATATTATGCCTATTCATACCCAAAAGTAATTTTTTAAATCCTTTTTTATAAAATATGCGGTTGGGGTAAGTTGGCGGTAACGCACACGGGGTAAGTAGGCGGTACTAATAATAGTGCAAAAATAGTCATAATATATTTTTATTTCTGGAATTTACTCCAAAGTAAGAGAAACTTTTTCTTATGTCTCTCGTCAATGAAATGGACAATTATTTCAGCCAAACGCCTGAAGAATTTCGTAAATTTGCTTTTGAATATGGAGTACGCGTCGAGTAAGTCAAAATGACAGGGTATTGAAACTGAAATATAATGAGATATGTCGAATACTATACAGTTTTATTGAAAAGACAATCGGCACATTCCATATGGACCACTTATGTGATTGTATTCCTAATGAATTGCTTAACTTACCCCATGCATACCGCCAACTTACCCCGAGGCTGGGGTAAGTTGGCGGCTTTTCCGCGTTACTTTTTTTGTCTCTAGAAATGAAGACAACGTATCAAACATTTTAATAAAATTCAGAGATGTTGCCAACAGTCTACTATTTCATGCAACGTGTTCTATTTTGCAAGATCTACCAAAGTCAAAGCAGTAAAAAATGAAAACTGAAAACACCGCCAACTAGCCCCGGTCTCCCCTACCGTTAGTAGCACAGCTGGCTGGTTGGCTGGCTTGATTGCAGAGGGGAAAGGAGCCCTCTGGCCCGGAACTTCATTCTCATTCAAAAGTTCGGTATGGCTTGACGTCGCAGGTAAATAACTCTTACGTATGCGTTGGTGACCAACTGACATAAAAATAAATTCGCGTTAAACAATTACCAAGACTTAAACCGACAATCAATATCTCACCAAAGAAACCCCTTTACTAACTGCGCTATAGCGATACATGACAGTGTCTTCGCAAAGTGACATACATAAGTTTCGCTTGAGCGTGAACGATTCAAGCGTATTGAGCTGCGGCCCGTGCATGGCATGGGTATGGGACATTGCAAGTTGACGTCATATGAGTAAAAATGCTCGAAGATATGACACGCTCACTTGCACTGAATCGGAATAAAAAAATTTCGAAGTCCATGTAAACAAGCTCGCTGAGCTGTCATTTTTTCGAGCATTTTTACTCATACGACGTCATCTTGCAATGTCCCATACCCATGCATGCACGAGCAGAAGCTCTGCGCTTAGATCGTTCACGCTCAAGCGAAACTTATGTATGCCACTTTGCCATCACGCTGTTATGTGTCGCGTTAGCTCAGTTAGTAAAGGGGTGTCTTCGGTGAGACGATGATTGTCGGTTCAAGTCTCTTGGGTAGATTATTTTAACGCGAATTTCTTTTTATGTCAGTATGGTCACCAACACATACGTAAGAGTAATTTGCCTGCGGCTTTAAGCCATATCGAACTGTTATGAGAAATAAGTTCTTGGTCAGATAGCTCCTTCCCCTCTGCAATCAAGCCAGCCAGCCAGCCGGTGCTGTGCTACTACGCGGTATGTTAGTTGTTTCTGAAATTTCATGTTTGACTATACTTATACAGCTCATAAAAAAAAACAAAACTCGGAAGCCCGAAACTCATGCCTCTTTGCATCTCTAAGCTCAAACTTTTACACAGAACTACTGCAACGCTCTTTGGAGCGAAGAAAAAAGTCGTTTAAGAACAAACATGACATGCCCTTCCCCCCCGCATTGGAAAAAAAAACAGGTGGTTCGCTGAAGTGTTCCAATCACGTTTTTGCTTTGAAATTTAAAACCAATACCATTTATAGTCTAGAGAATTCGTTGTGGTGGTTCTGACATTGTGCCCACCAAGTCCGCTCCCGTCTTTTTCGCGTTTGCACGCACGATTAAATTAACTACGTTTGATATTTGGTATACTCCAATAATTATTAACAAGTTCGCCCTATACGTTGGAATTTTTATTGAGTGATTCACTGAAACGTACACGCCGCACAGTGGCGGATCTTCAAACAAAAGTCGGACAAAACCTCAAATGTTACCTAAATTGGTTGAAAATCACAATTTAAGCTAATTTTGAGGTGCTGAGCTAATTTTTGATGTCAAAAGTCGTAAAATATTTAATGCATATTTCCATATAGTGTCATTGAACCTTTCTTATAACTATGATCCCGTTTTCATGATAGATTTTCCGTTACTGTTCACCAATGTCAGCAATATCATAACAAATGAAGAACACTACTTTAAATCCATTGTATAACGTGTTGGTTTACTGTAGATTGTCTAACTATTTTACACAAAACACCATGCGCCTCCATATCAGCAACAAAGCTTCAAAATCTCCTTAAAACTTTTTGCGCACCTAGGCGCAGAACGAGACCATGATATTCGAAAAGTAGAGGTTATTTCCCATAGAATGTATACTATGTGACCGTTCCGAAATGATTCCGAAATTTGTGCAGAGTACATTAGTGAAAAAAGTATTTTTGATCTGACCATCTCAAACATATTTAAACTAAAAAGTCATAGTTCCAAGCAAATTTACCAAGTGTATTTTATTCACTAACCAACATTGCTACGTTTAAACTCATGTTAAAAATCTTGTTCTTATCCAATGATCATAAAATTTTGAATATACATCATTCAATATATAAGAAATTTAGGAAAAATATAAAATATCAATATTTCAAAAATAAATTTTTGAGGTTCTGGCCAGCCTCCAGCCACTGTGCGCCGCACCAACTGTTTCTTAAATGCCGCTGTAAGGTTGCCAGTAAGATTTTGGTGTAACTAGCAATTGTATTTGCTATTTGCGCTTGAAATTTAGTATGTAGCGATAATAATAAGCCTCCCATTTTGTTTTAAACGCAAGCACAATTTTTAAAACAGAATTTGATTGATTAGTTTATCTCATTTAACCAATTTTATCAATTCTGTAATCTAAAAGGACTTTTCAATTCAGAATGAACGTTGTGAATTTGGCACCACTTGCACCTGGTATAATCAACCTGCACAAAACGTTGCATAACGCAGTGCTGTTTTCTGGAACAATATGTGTTATCCTTTAGCCCTTCTCCTTTTGTGGCACAGACCTGTTGGTTCATATTTATTTAGCCCTTCGTTATGCAAAATCGCGATATTATGACAGATGGGCTAAGCGCGGCGTATCATGGAGCGCGGCCGTTCCTTTCAATCGGGAAAGGCCGCGTGGAATTTTGGGGAAATTCGCTAATAATTAGGATGAAAATAATGTTTTATGCTTATAAAAGTTATTCATCTTTGTATGCAAAACCCTTCGTTCATAATTTAGGAAATATTTCTAAACAAATCAATCGTGCGAATGCTCTGTGCACGATTACATTTTCACTGGATACATTTCAAGATAAATGCCGCAGCTTCGTCAGTTTTAACTATTTTCACATACATGTTTAACAAACATATGACTACTAGGGTGGCACAAATTTTCATATTTAAATTTATGTAGACAGTTTCCTATGTGTTCTAAAAAATGTACAATGCTAACTCCGGCAGATACTAGTACAGTGTACAACTTTTCCAAGAAAAGTAATAGGCTACGACTTCTGGTTCAAAAGTTATTCTGTATACCCACCGTGCCTATATCGTTCAAGAAAATTGAATTTATCTGAATACCCTGGTTGATATTGCAAACAAGTTAACCAACCTCTCATTATAAAATTATTATTATGACAGAGGAACAACATCTCATAGTAATTTTCTGGCTAATAAAATTTTAAATGGTTTAACCTGTAGGAGAAGTATGATTAAAACCGATACCAAAAGCTTTAGATACCTTTTCTGAGTTGTCACTAAACCAATTAAATTTTATTATTTTTTTTTAGAATACTTGTTTGGAAGGTTCTTGGCAAGACCTATTTTTGTGAGGTCCTCAAAAAAAAATTTAATAAAAAATAATTTTCGCTGCACTTTATCATTGAAAATGTAATATGTACGTGTGTTCAAAGTGAAAGTAAGTGTGATGTATAGATAAGTATATGTGATACAAATATGTGCATATTGTAGCTTCATCACGTAGTAAAAGGAAGAGAGTGCAAAAGTTTAGTGTTATAAGCAAGAGTATTTCATCCTATATGATTTTTTCATGGTATGGATGTTTTCAAATAATCCTTCCGAACATCATTGCAACCTTCATAAGATATTTTGGCTGAAAGTTGAATGAATAGCGCGCAAGTCTCGGGCAGAATGACAGATAATATTTCGTGCCGTGCCGTTGGACCTTTGTCCAACTGAAAAACATCTGAACGCCAAAATCTCATGTCAAATTTGCTTTGACAATCTATTTATTAATCTTTTACACTACTAACGTCTTCTTTGGAGAGTTTTTGACATTTGTCAGTTGGTCCAACTAGCGAATCAAATTCGTTAGTTGGACATAGGCTGTGGGCCAACCAGTGAATCACGACTGTATATTCCTCATTCATGACTATAATACAACCCGTGCAAAAACGGCTTTCGTTGATAATGGTTTGCCTCAAGGCGAGATGGATGTCGCAATAAAATCACCTCCCCGACTAAAAATGAACCCACTCTCCGCAACCGGGCCATTTGGAAACTTTTCCGGACCGAAGACAAGAAATGTTTGGATCTATTGCAGATTTTTCGAGTTCTGATGAAGCAATATTCGGCGGTGACAGAAACATCAATAATTAGCCCTGATAAGCTTCTGGTGGAGGAAAATAATTTGAAGCACACAAATTATATTGCTGGCTACGGGCCTTTTGCAAAGGAGTATAGTGTATATGTACCATCTAATCGGGTTGAATGTGACGCGGTCGTCCTCATGTTAGCTGTTTTACCCCTTTATAAGACAGTGGCAACTATATTGTCACCTTTTCTTTTCCTGCATGGACAATACAATTAACTCGATTTTGAATAAATTACTCTACACCCTATAAGTTGGTGATCAAAATTTGTAAAAACAAGTATTTTTTATCCGAAAACGCGGTTCTTGAGTTGCAAAAAATACAAAGATCGAAATAAAATGAATCTAAATAGGTGGCAATATAGTTGTCTCAAACCCATTCCAATGAAGACTTTGAATTACTTTTGAAATGTTTCCCTTCTTTCTGAGCTTGCAACATCAGCTATGGATGAAAAACAGTGCCTGAGAGCTAAATGGTTTACGAAAACGGGAATCGGTAAGCAAAAATTCCTATTCCTGTGAGAGTACCCCGCTCAGCACCAGCTAAATAGGATAATTCGAAATGACTAGCGCCAAGAAAGGTAGTTGTAGAGACATGTCGGTCATTAAGGTCAGCACCTCTGGATCGTTTCGCGGCAGGTGACGATATTTACAGTAGACATCAGCAAGCTAGATATTGCGCGAAAGTTGGACAGCAAGCAAAAAACAACAGCAATGGGAAATCTACGAACAATTAACACAATATAAAAAGAGTAAACACACAATCCCTACTGAGGTAATACCTAACGGTGACTGCATCAGTTGAAGGCTGGAAGGAACAAGAGGTTTAGGTTTAGTCGGTAAGCTTACTACAAATCACTGCAGTAATCCGCACTGCCACGAGCCACAGGCAGCACTGTCTGTTCAAGATTCCTTCTCGATAACAGACATTGTCCCAATTTGTTGAGCTGATATTGATACAAAAGAATAGGGCCTCCAGACCTGAGAAAAGATCTTCAAAGTTTGAGGGTTGCTATACCCTTCTTTTGTAAGAAACGAATAAAACCAACCCCCTTAAAAATGTCCTGAGCACTGGCCTGAACAGAGATGGAGGTAAAAACAGTGAATCTAGCAATAACAAAAATGGTTACATAAAAACGGGCATAACGGTAGCTAGCTTAAGCTTTCGTTTGGATTTCTTCCTATACTATCCTTAAGAAATAGAGTTTCATAAAATGTGTTTACCGGGCGGTGGCAACTATATCGCCACCTTTCTCAAAACAGTTTTTATTACGAAATAAATGTAGATTCTAAACTAAGTGAAAGAACCGTGTTTCCATTAATATAACATTCATTATTAGCCCCAAACTCTCGGCCTTATCAAGGGTTAAAGACCCCATGCTTCAGTCAGGGAAGATACAGGATGTTTGCATTCAACATCAGTGGCAGCTGACAGGAATACGTCATACGTCAACTTAGACTCTTATCGGGTGACCTTCGTCGGTTTTGCTCTACCTACCTCCTCTTTGACAATGATCGTCTACCTGTTCGCCTTTTTGTGCCACGGGTAATGAAATGCTAAAATTGTAAACAATCAGGACACACAGCCTCCCATTGTAGCAATAAGGTTCGTTGTGGGAAATGCGATGAGAATCATGTGGATGACTCCTGGGGGAGGGGTGTCGAAAAGTATCTTTACAGTGGGGGAAATCAACATAATCTCCCGACATGATGATACAGTGCGGAGAGAAACTGAAGAGTTCCCTTCAGGGACCCTCTAAGGGATCTTTCGCAGAAATGCTGCTTTAAATAGCTAAGCCACAAGTCTCTACAAAAATCTATACTGGCTTGTCTACTGACGATGGTGACTCTGATGAACACCAGGAGGGAACATCTTCTGCTGCGCCTAGAAGCAATAGAAAAAGGAGGAACTTTTCCTCTCCTAAGATTCGTTGTAATGTTCAGAAGGTGTCTCTTCAATGTCCTCCAAAATAACAGTACTTACTGGTGCAAAACCGAAGCAAACAGCTCCTGGTCTCCGAAACCTGAGCTCAGAAAAGAAGTTCCCAGCACTGTGGACCGTTTTGTTACAGAACACCCTCTTAAAAGCATCCTGGTAAGCTTTCTCACTGCAATAAAAACATTCTTAATGCAGTTGACTGCAAAATAGCCCCTCCTTTCAGCGATTGTATCCTTCGATAGCTAATTCGAACGAGGTCACGGATTTGATCACTGTTTAACAGTAGCATTAAAAAAACATTATCCCGAAACTCGATCCTTTTAAAATTTATTATGCGAAACATGACGTACTTCAGAAATAGATTTTAATTTTATTTGCTTGGATCGAGAACACTCTTACGGAAGAGTACTTTTGGGGATCAAAACGTGCTATTTTTTCAATAGAATTAACCTTCCCTCGACACCAGGCATTGAAGATCTTGCGACAATGCAGAACTCTTTCCCGCACTGATCTTAGTTTTAGTTGATTTTAACTCCCACGGCATAGCATGGGATTGCTTTCATGATAATGATAATCGAAATCTACCTCACTCCAAAAACTTTGTGATAACTCCATTGACAATTTTGAACACCGGTGAAATGACACGGATCCCTGCTCCCCCAGCGCGCCCAAGCTCCTTAGACTTGTCCCTCTGCTCGACTCGGTTAGATTGCATATGGAAGGTAATGCCTGATCGACCCGGCAGCGATCCTGTGTCAATTTTAATCACTATTGCTAACGGCTTAAGGCCAACGAGTACAATCAATATTTCGTCTGACCTCAAACGAAATAGTGATTGGAAGAGCTAAGCATCCTGCATCCGGTAAACTCGAGTCCATGCAACACCTTCCTCCGGAGGAAGAGTACGGCTTCTTAGGTGGCTTTATTCTCGACACCGCTATTCAAGCTCAGAAAACGTGTACCAAACGCGAACTCTCGTGGAAGGTCGGAATGGCGGGTTACCTGAGCCAATGAAAATTTTTATGAAAGCCAACAAACGCTTACTGTCCCTGGTTCGTTGACGGATTAATGAGAGAAACCGAACCTGAAACAGTACTAATGAGAGAGTTGGACATTCGATTTCGCCAAGAAGGTTTGTACGGATTCCGCCCCGGCACAGAAGATCTACCGCGCCGCTTCCCCCCGCGGACGATAATGTAACAATAAAGCCCCAGGACCAGACATAATGAAATTTTACTTGTTAAAGAATCTGCCAAGAGACGTTTGTTGAATTACTTTAGTATGTTTCTTAAGAGTAACCTTGTCCCTCATGGCTGGAGGCAAGTGAAGGTCCACGCCATCAAAAAAAAAACAAGAAGAACAGCCTCCGATCACAACTTGTATGGACGGATTGAAATGCTCTCTTCTATTCGGAAGTTAATCGAGAAAATGGTCCTGTTCTGTCTCGACAATTGGGCCGAAGCAAATAACTTACTGTCAGATACACAATTTGGCTTTCGTAAAGGCAAAGAGACGAACGATTGCCTTGCGTTGCTCTTAACAGGAATTCAAATGGCATATGCTAGCAAAGAGCAGATGGCATCAGTTTTCTTACTGACTCAGGGGGCTTGTTGTCTGAAAAACATATGTATTTTTCGCAAAGTTATTTGTCGACATCACGAATTAGCTACGTGGACCTTCCCCAGGGCTCATGTCTAAGCCCCCTTCTCTATAATTTTTAAGTGAATGACATTGACAAATGTCTTGTCAATTCCGTCACGCTAGGGCAGCTTGCAGATGCCGTTGTGGTATCTATCTAGGATAGGATCCGCCAGCTGGCTTCTTCTTATATTATACTAATCCCTGTTGAAAACGACATACCCCCACTCGACCAATGTTTCCAAAATATTGGTTTTGTTACGGTCGTATATTTGTTCTGATTAAAATATTCTATATTATGTACCAATTTCATGCTTCCGGAAAAATCAAAGATTTAGTCTTTATATCCGCATTTATACGATCATAACGTTTTTTTCCATCGGAATACAGCAAAACAAAATAATATATATTCGTTGTTGGACATTACGAAAAATATCTTCATGCCTCTTCATTTTTGTAAGTTGCTTTCTGAGTCAAGCAACCTCTGTCACAAGAATAATCTTCTCTGTTCGGATTTATTTTAAATATTCTAAAACTACTTTTCTGCAAGGTTTAATTTTTGTTTTGGAGCAATGTATAGGTTTGTTCCAGTACTACATGTGATCGTTTCGGAGAAAACAGCAGTAGAAAATACACGCTCCTATTTACACCGATGATCGATTCAGTTGAAAACTGTAAAATTCAACTGTATCGATAGTACCAAAGGAAGAACAAGAAGCGACTTCCGGGATAACTTTCTCCCTGTTTGCTCAGTACTTCCAATTTACTCGGTACTGGAACAAAGACAATTTTTACATGAAGTGCCAAATATTTTCATACTTTCGCTACACAGCCTGTTGATTTCGAAAGGAGGCATTTCCGCATTATTCTGCACAAAGAACAGAATGCACGATAACCGCGCTACCGGATCTCTCGGGAACTTTGATTTTTTTTTAAAGTGCTTAATTTGCATTAAGCACTTTAAAAAAGTCACGAACTTAGCTCACTTTTTCGCCACAACTTTGTATATAACCACTTCATAGAGGTATATTTCAGTCCCTAGGGTGGCTCAGCTTGTTGAACAAATCCTATGTTAAGAGTTAGCATATTATGTACTAGACTACCGCCCCAATACCTCAACAGTAACAGTTCCAGGGGGTTCGTTTAGGGCGTATGTTTAAAAACAGGGCATTGCCATCACCAAACAAAATTCACATCAGATTTACAAACCATTTTGTAAGTTTCTATCACAGGGTGTCTACTATAAAGTAGCCTTGCTTTATTGGTATTATTGAAATATCTCATGAAGTATTCAGACTCCCATATGAATCTTTTACACCATCTTTCCAACATGATTCTAAATATTTAGAAAGTAAAAAATGGATCGAGATATAAAAATATTCAATTTGTTTATACTAATTTCCGAACTCTTAAGTTCAATAAAAAATCCAACTTGAATTTTAATTTCTTTCCATATATTGTAAAGTTTACGAGTTATCATTATGGTTATTATAGTATATGTACAATTTATTGAATAATAAGCTTAACATAACAATTGACACACTTTTTTGTTAAAGGGTGTGAGAAATTTTTTTCGAAGAAATCGGATATTAATTTTTATGTGGAATGCACCCTTCATAGCAAAAAGCACCAATTTAGTACTTTTCGTTATGTTTGCATTCACGCCGCTCATTTTCCGGTCCACTTTACGTATAGTGGCGTTATAGTTTTCGTACCCCATCAATGTCGTTGCGCCCCATCCAGGTTGTTGCGCCCTATCCAAGTCGTTGCGCCCCAGCTTTAAATTGGCGACTAACCAGCAAATATTCTACAACAACAGCGCTGACATAATGTCGTTAAGAAATGCCCAACAGTACTACTACTCATAAAATAATCCTCAATACCCGCCCCCCCCTAGTCTTACTAAAATTGAATCACTCCCTCTAGTTATTTCTAGTTTTAATATGATTGTAAAATGTTCCGCTTAGTTAATAATGAAGTGCTCCAATTGTCTACCTGCTAAAAATCCTAAAGTAGGTTCATATTAAAAACTAAATGACTCCCCCCCAATCTTACGAATATAATTATATCCCCTCTTGTATAGGTATAAGTTATCAGTGAAATTTCTTTAGTTTAATTATAAAAAATAATAATTAATAATTAAATTGATAACCTAGCAAAACCACTGCTTGTTTACCGAGTATTCTGCCCCGTTGTTGTAGGGCATTATACCCCGTTGCGGTGGTGGATTTTACCGCCGCACAGGTGCGTTTTGGCCCACTTAATTTTCAAAGAGTCAAAGAGTTTGAATGTTTTTGAAAAATTGAATGCTTTTCATATTTTGCAAAGCGTTGTGATTGTGATAGCAGAGGAAAATGTTGGCTAAACGATATCATTCATTGAATTCTTTCAATTGATATTCTATAGCTAGGTTATGAACGTATTTCTTTAGGGGATAGGTTGTTAGAGGCATTCTTTCAAGTAGGGGAACTGGTGGTAGGCCTGACACCACTCGACTTTTCCCAGATACCAAATTTTAAAATGCGTTGCGTTGTGATGATGATTTTGGTCAGTGTGCACTTCATCATGTTTGACTGTTGATTATCTAATAAGAGTTGCTTAGGAAGTGGTAAGTAGGAATTCATACCAATCCGACCCATATTAAAACCTCAACAGCATGATAGCCATCATTGCCGGCCGCCCCCATCTCCATCGTTCACGGGGAAAGGATAAAGGATATGGTAGACAGGAAGTGTTGATGCTACACCTACTTAACGGAAGGTAGACGACTCTTCAGGCTCTTCCATAGGTGTCGCAGATGTGGTCGTTTGAAAGGATATAAGTTCTAGGGTTCGCTCCAAGCAAGCGATTCGACCTGTAAAGCATGGTTTATTAGGTAGTAGTTCAGTTGGTTTTCGAGTACACGATCACTTGAAAAAGAAAAGATCTTATTTAGTTTTTGGTTCTTTTTACACTCTGGGTAGCCGGCTACCGAGAGTATCCTGTTTTCTAAACAAAAGCAATTTGAACTTCACACAGCCGACCGTGGGAGTATTGCCTAGGAAAGCTAATTTTATCTGCGTAATGGGCCGGATCCCTATTTATTGCGACAGTATTTTAAAAAATAGCTATTCTTTTTCTAACCAAAACTACGGAGTGACACGTTGTAGAGACAGAGTTATGACAGCTCGAGATGTTGTAAATCAAGAAAAGTGTTTCATATTTTCCAAATTGTTTGCGAAATACACGTATACGAACGATAATATCGGACATTGACGGGAAATACAATGGGTCGTTAACCTGATGCACGGGCTTGATGGCAATAACGGAACTCGAAATTAGATTAATAAAAACAGATGCCGCGAATTTTCAATACGTATTGACCTTTGATCATCGATACTAGTCAGATTAAAGTCTTATTGGGGCTGATTTACGAACAACTATTTATTGAGAAAAAATATTATTCGAAGGTTGTATACAAACCGAACTTACAAAAGAAAGCCAAGAAATAATTTTGAGCTGCCCAAAATAACCATTAACTGTACTGAAAGCAGGAGCGGATCCAGAAAAAAAAATTATTTAACTAAAATCAGTTTTGGTGGTCGAATCTGATTTGGAATGATTTTGAATCAAGATCGAATTTTAAATAGAAACTTTTTTAAAAAATTTCAAGAACATAAAAAAAAAATCGGGGCGTCCGGATCCCGCCGGATCCGCCACTGACGGAAAAATTTACTCTGCAAGACGGATACACCAGCAGATTCACGCGCGCGTCGTTTGTCCCCATTCCCTGTCAGCATATGACCACAGATCCTAGGCGATCTTCACTAATGCCACTCCCGCTCGAAACGAAACTGAGACAGTATCCAATCCGTCAACCTGTGAACGAATTGACAGCGGTTGGCGATAGAACCCGACCCAGTCCCGAGTTTAAGCAAAAACGGCAAAAGGAGACCTGTACTCTGGTTGGTACCGCGGGGAGGTAAGGGATAGGAGTTCTATATCAGAGGTGAATGGCGACATAGATTGGCCTCATGTTGCACGATAATACAGCTTTGCCAACCTTACGCAGATATAAAATTTTAAATCATGCGATAAAGACAGGATATTATTAGTACATTTTTTAAGCATTTCGAGAGGCATCGATACAATATAGGTTCTTGAAACGTTAACAAAATAAATATAACATACGAAAGCAAAGATGATGTGCACTTGGATGTTATTTTTAGTTGATAATTTTAAGATTTTTACAACACTAAGGCTTTGAAAATCTTCAGTTTTTTATCGTGCAACCTAATTTACTTTCCATATAACTATTTGTGCGCGATGAAGATAAGTTTGAGTATTTCGATACTGTTTATTGGCTATTTAAAAAAAATGTGCACTGTTGGAGTAAGATCGACAGTTGTTTAGATGGTTGGGTTCATTTTTGATCCAATTCGAACCACTGGGAATGTTTGTGGTGCACAATTTTGCTATTATTACATCATGTTAATAATAGGAATGCAGGACAATAATGTTTGTCGCATTTTATTCTTGTTAGTATTGTCAAAAACCGACAAACAAATTAAAAGTCGAATTCAGCGTGATTAATAGTTATATTTAAAAACGAAACGAAAAAGTATACTAATATGAGATTCTGAAATGATAGGAAAGAACAATTTTCATCGACCGTCGGATTGTTGATCAACTGAGATCCGAAAAATCATAACCCGGACCGAATAGCTTACTACGGAGCGTACTTTACATCTAAGTGAATGAATCCTAGTAACAGGGAATACATTATGCTTGCAGAACTGATCTTACTCCTTAGAATGGCATAACAAGTGGTAATAAGGCTCGAAAAGATTGCTTGAGAAAATCCGTACCATAATATAAACAAAGCCTAAAACATTTATTAATAACACCACACATAAGAATGCTCTTCATCTTTCTACGCGATGAACTCCAGGAAGAACGCATTTGAATCACACATACTCTTGTACAACAACGTATAACACTTTATTATACATACACAACACATTTTTAATGAAAAAATATGGACAAAAATAAATATAAAAAGGATGTTGCTATTGCCCCTACGGGGTGTTGGTCTTACCCACAGCTTTTAACATGTCATTTTTCTCAATTTGTGGGCAATAAATAATTTTTAATAAATCCTATTTTTTGAAACTTGCTGAAAAAATCATATCTTGTTACGAACCATCTAAATAAGGATTATGCACAGAATATACAATTTTAGGAACCTCGTGGAGTTTTAGGAAAATGATTGCGCTTAGTGTGTCGGACTTGCCCCCGGTTCCCCTAAGCCTGCTCATTCCGGTTGTCACGAACGGGGTACTTAGCTTTCCATACGTGCAAAATGCCTGCCAAATCATGTATTTTTTTGGGCAGACTTATACATCTTCTGTTCTCTTATTTTCTCAGGAACAGTGTAGAGCTTCCGCTTGTGGGAGTAATGTACGATTGCTACCATACATACTATTATAATGCAATGGAGAATAGTGATGAGTTAGAATGTGCACCGCGAACTGCTACTACTTCAGTTCGCTTAAATTTTTCTCCTTTGAGTGAAATATAGTATCGTGAATAAAATTCTTTCCATTAGCCAATCATGAAGTGTCTTTTCATTCGAATCTTGGAACGCAACAATTAATATTGACGTTTGGATTTAGCGCAAAAATAATTTTGATCCGTTGTGTGCTAGGATAGATTCTATCAAACTTAAAAATTAGCCCGATCTATCCCGGAAAGATTACAGTCTGCAGTATAAGAAAGCATACAACCGCCAGAAAATACGGTACCAGCCCTTGTTCGAGCACGTACAATAATTAGTAGTCGTTAGATATAGTCCATTATCATGGAAATTATCAAGATATATTGCAAGTTTCGATGTAATGACTTTCCTTTTGCTGGAGAAGAATAGTGCTTTGCTGACAACGAAAAACTATGCGACTCCTCCAAACATGAACGAAGGGAAAAATCAAAATTTTGAGGTGATGATACTTTTATTAATCTATGTTTAGTACGAAATATTTTTCGTACTTTCACGAACGAGCACCATCCCACAGTGATAGATAAATGTTTTTGTCAAGAATGCTCTCGTCTGATGATAACAGGATAAGATACTAGGCTCGCGCCCCAATTATTAAATAGTTCTTAATATCAGCATCCATGTACTTTTCCTGTAGCATAGTATTCGGCATTGAAAGTCTCTCGGGTAGAAAGTTGAGTTTCAAGACGGAAGGAAGTACCAAAATGTTTCTTTATCTCATCATAAAGGGACGAAGAAACGTTGAAGCACGTTATATCTACAAGATAATTGTACCAAAAATGAAACCCCTATTCGTTTAACGGAGTGTGAAAATACTGTGGCGGAAGTAATTCAATTTTGTTGGCTTTTATGCGTTTGCACAGAAAATTTAGGGCATCGGAGCGTTCAGATGAATCAAATGCCCTTTAACTAGGTAGGAAACGTATTATAACCATAAGCACTTGCTAATATAGTAGGTCAGATATTAGAGCACTGGAGCCAAAAAAAAATGCTACGTGGAAGGCAAATCGTAATTGAATTAATGCTTTGGGAGCTCATTGCCAGGCAGTGGAATTTTGCGCGTTTCGGCTTTGTGGCTTCGAATATGGAAAAGTTTATCAAGAATTTCATGAAATCAAAACAACTTTTAATGTGAGTCATGCGACAACCAGAACAAAATCTAATTTATTTCCTGAGGCATCTGGCAAGACCATCGCAAGAGTGACACCATGAAACGGACAATTAAAAAAAATAAAATGGTACTTCTCCTTGTTGTGGTAGATAATCTTCCTTTAATCGTATTTAAGCGGGAGATAAATTGTTCCGTCACATGCGGCGAAGTTCTAGGCTTCTCATGTGGGGAATTCATCGAAAAATGCTATGGCGCCAAAGAAAACAAAAAAATAGGAAAAAGAAACTTGTCTGTTGACCTACTCAAAAATCCAGCAGTTTTAAGTGACTGGCTTCGCAAATAAATTGCCCAGAATGTATAACAACGATTCGCATTGAATTTTTACGATAAAGCTGTGATTACTTTTTAAGTGAATGTCAATACAAAAACTGGAAAATCAGCAATAAAATATGTTTTATTCTAGTGCCGATGCTTTCTATGGCGTTATAAATGCATTTGTGTTTGGCATATATGCCTATCCCATCAGCAATTTTTCAATTACCCATAAACCATTTCGTTGGATTCTTTCTGGTTTTTTCGCAACACGAAAAGAGAAGCAGACATGTAATGCAAATTTTCCACCCTGTCAATTTTACTTCCAAAGCCTACTATTTTTCATCCGGGTGGAATCTACCTCGTTACAAATATGCTGAACATGGCTGATCAGCCGGAAAAAATGTCATCTCAGGCATCCGGGCGAGCACTTAATCTTCCTATTTCCGTATTCCATTCTCTCAGCATTTTCCTATCAGCAATAGCTGAGTGGCAGTATATAAAATCAATTTTTCAAACTTTTAGTTTGTCTTTCTTGTTACCTTGGTAGGATTGGTTCGAATATAGGAGAGAAGGAGTTCGAGACACTATACTTCAGTGGATCGCACTGATACGGTTTTGTGTACAATTAAAATATATGCGGGGGTGAATAGTATTTGGTCTAATGAGTAATTTATTCATGGCAGACGAGACAGAGAAGAGGACAAGACGGACAAGACAGAAAAAATTAAAAAATCTGTTGCCCATCTGGTATTTTCGATTTTGACAGTGTACTGCACTTGTGTAATCAATACTACTTTCATTTCTCTTTGAGTGTAATCAGTCTACCTCTTTTCTTGCACTGCACCGTTGTAGCACCAAGTAAAAACGAATATGCCATTAGTATCGATTTGTTATTCAAACCCATGCTCTTTCCGTAACAAAGCAATCAAATTTACTCCCTGTGCGATAAAATACAACTGTACATAACTAGTATCTCCATAATATAAAGCACTATGGTCCAGAAATTTTCGAAGACGCAAATTTTGACACCTGTATATTAAAAATAATCCCCAGGGGTGAATTGAGCTATTGCAAAAGATGAATTCTTCGGATTAAATTTTAACATCGTCGTTAATCTCGTCGAATATTTGCCTTCATGTATTGTTTCAGTGTGTCGAGAATTAAAATGCTGGCTAAGTGTGTTCCGTAACAATTTTTCTATTGAAGAAGTCGACATAGATCTTTCATTAGGGCTTAAATCGCAAATGTAAACAAACTACGTTTGCGCTATTATGACATTATGCGACAAAAATACTACAAGATTGAGGTGAAAATTAGTTAAAATGGTTTTTAGTTCGATTTATAATTAAAGAAAACAAAACGGCGAAACATGCATTTTCTTCGAGATTTCGACTTAGGCCCTTCTTCTCATATGGAATATAAAAGCTAAACTTACATTTTTTGACAGAACCGGGCGTACGGTTATTATTCACAAAATTATTCCTTAAACGGCGGTTCTATTATATAAATGATAAGCAATATCTACTAGGATCATGTCTACTCGATAGTTGTTGCACATAAACATTCGAATATTTCGATATTTTCATGAAATTCGAAGAAAAGATGCACGCGCCCTATCATTTACATTGGGTTTCTATGCGCCCATTTGCTGAGCCCTATTAAAAAGTATACTGTCAAGCTCGCCCATTTACCCAGCCCTACCCAGCAAGACAGAGTCAGTTTAGCCCTTTTACCGCGCCCTTATGAAAATTATGTACACCGTTTAGCCCTTCCGCAAATGGTGGTTGCTGAAGGGCGAAATCACGACTGGGATGCAAATTGGGCGTAAGCATTTTTTTAGTTTCTACCCACTAAAAGCACATAGGAATTAAATTTTTTGTTATATTGTCATAAGGTTTAACCATAGATGCTTCCGGCAAAACATGGTCATAAAGTAATTTATACCTACAATAAAAACTACATTTAGAAAAGCATCGCCGTATATTGAAACTGATTTTTCTCCATTTGAGTACATTGCGACTTTAGCCCTATTGAAAGATCTATGTCGAAGTATAGTGTTCATCCAACTTTTTTTTTGACAGTGTAATGGTGGTAAGCAATTTTCGGAAAGGGGTGTATGATGGGGATCAATATTCAGAAAGGGGAACATGGAAAAAAGGTTCAAAACCACTCATTCGAACGATTGGACGCCCATACCTTAATATATCTATAGTATCTTCGAGAAAATCGACATGTATTTATTGGCCGAACATTCGATATTCAATATATGCCGGCAACTCTCATCTTCATCGTTCACTGGGAAGGATGGAGGATAAGGTTGAGTTGATGCTCCACCTACTTAACGAAAGGACGACGATTCATGAGACTCTTCTATAGGTGTCGCGGAGCTGGAGGTTTAGAAGAGTATAAGGTTTAGCAAGCGATACGACCTGTAAGGCATAGTTTATTATGTAGTTGTTCAGTAAGTCTTCGAGTACACGATCATTCGGAAAAGAAAAAAATCTTGTTTAGCTTTTGGTTTTTTTAAATTCTGGGTAGCCTGGTACCGAGAGTATCCTATGATTTCTGAACAAAAGCAATTTGAACTTCACGCAGACGGCCGTAGGAGTATTGCTTAGAAAAGCTAATCTTATCTGGGTAATAGACCGGATCACTATTTATTGCAGCAGTATTTTGACAGATTCATAAATGTTATAAATAAAGAAAAGTAATATTTTTCATATCGAATTATTAGTAAAATACGCATATATGAGCGAAAATAACGACTATTGAAGGGAAATACAATAGATTGGTAACCTAATGCTCGGGCTTAGCAATCACGAAACTTGAAATTAGATTGATAACTACAGACGTGGAGAATTTTCAATACACATGGAGCCGTAATCATCGATACTCTTATTAATTTTACGGTAGTGTTTTACGACTAGATCCGTTCGCATCCTCTCATTCTGCTACTTTCGGTAGAAGGCTGATAGCACCCAGTCGTCGCCGGCTCTAGGGTTATCTCACCGTTTGACGACCTGGCCAATCTATTGATATTCTTGACGATGAAGAATCAATATCGAAGCGCATAGTTTTACTCGAGTTACTTCAAGTAACTATCTCTGTTTTCAAAACGTTGATTTTAACTAAAAGAATGGTTTCTTCAAAGTTAAATTAACAATCGCATATAAAATTTCAACACGTAATTATTTTCCTCAACAGCATGTCTTTTAAACGGTGTTAAATATAGTCCGGGGATACCTCGACTAATTTCGATGAAATTTTAGCAAAATTAATGGGGTAACATCGCGAGTGTGACATACATTTAACAAAAAACTTTTTATTTTTCAAATTTTCAAAAAACGCCTTCTACTTAATGTTAAAAAATTGAATAAAAAAATCAAAGCGTCATCCAGCAAAGGTCGCAAAAATAAACAAAAATTACTTGAACTTTGTTTCTAGGTTCAAGGCCCCTGCCAAAACTATGCGATGCACTTCCAGTGTCTCAAAGTCAACATTAAAAAAGAATTTCGAAAAACCACTAGTCTGTTTAAAATTTAAAATTGCTACGATAGACCAAAAAAAAAAAAAAATTACAAACGTAATTTCGAATTTTCGCTAGTAACAAGCAAAGTATAGCTCTTCTAGGGAATCCCGACGGGCTCGTTGTTGTCCATCTATAGGACGTTGCGTCCCGTTTCGCGCGCGTCGCTATTCTATAGAATATTACTAAGGTAGAGTTAAATTTGAGAGAATCAAAATGCCATCACCTCCAGAAATCTATCCGGAGATAATCGAAGTTAAATGACACACTCATTAATAGAATGACGCAGTATAAGTAAACAGTGGTTACACTGGACGTAGAAAACGCCTTCAGCTAGTTCGGTTACAATCGCTGATTCGCTGCACATACTGAGCGTTCCCGAGTACCTCTGTAAGATTCTAGGGAGCTACTTTCAGAATCAGCGACTGACCTACGCAACTGATACCGGAAAAATAAGTGTAACCGCAACAGTGGGCGCTCCAGAGGGTTCAATACTATGCCCAACTCTTTGGAATGCTATGTACAACGGAATGCTGAAGCTGAGCCTCGCCAGGGCCGAGCAGATTGTCGGTTTTGCGGATGACGTGGGGCTCCAAGTGATTGGTAAATCACTAGAGGAAGTAGAAGTACTCGCAATGGAGGCGATAGATGTTGTGGTAGATTGGATGCGCGAGAAGAAGCTGACATTAGCTCACCACAAAACCGAGAGAGTGTTTTTTTTTATTCATTTCGTTTATTTGATAGGCACAAATGCGTTAGCTTGGCGGTGCTAAATTCTTTTGTTTTTACATTTTGGATATTTTAAAACTAAGAGGTTACAATGTTGAAATATTTTTTTCATGAAAGAGAAAAATTTTACAGCTATCTTAAGACTAGAAAAAAGATTCTATATACAAGAGAGGGGGCAAACAAAATTTTTTATGAAAAATTTTAAAACAAGGAATTCAATAGTAATAGTTTTTAGGAAATATTAACAGTTATCTTAAAACTAACAATATAGTTTGGTACACAAAAGGGGGAACAAATATTTATGAAAAATTTCACCGGTGTTTTAAAACTAGGGATACAATTCTATTTACAAGATGGGGGACAATAGTTTTAACAAAGAGGTAAAATTACAAATATCTTAAAACTAGGAATACGGAATACAAATTTGATTTTTTATCGGAGACTTATGCTTGGTCAAGATATTCAGAGAGGGGATTATTTCCAAAATCGGTGTAGAAGCAGTTGTATCAAGGACAGGGGAGGGAATGCGTAGATGGTGACCGGGAGAGAAGAGCAAAACTTGCAACTTTCGGACAAACGGGAGATCAGCGAAACCAATTAGCGCCTCAGTCTAGTAGGTCGGATTGGCGGATGGTATTCTTCGGACCGCGGGGAATCCTTCAAAAGTCATCGGACCTCGAGTCGCTCTCGGTTCAGTTTCCGTAGTGGTAAGGGCGACGGCGGTTACATAGTGGCAGTCTGGAGCTGATCGGTTCCACACGGCAGAAGAAAACTTCTAAAACGAGAAATAAAAAGAGAGGGGCTAAATTGGGATATTTATCGTTTTTATTTGCCAGCATATCTCGGACTGGGACATTGGGTGGTCTACCTCGGGTCCGAAGGGAATCCTTTAACTGAGACCTGGCGTCCAAATACCCGGCGCATACCCAGACAACGTGCTCGATGTCATGATAGCCCTCGTCACAAGCGCACAGACTACTCTCCGCAAGCCCAATACGCCGCAAATGCGCATCTAAGGTATAGTGGTTGGACATAAGTCGGGACATTACACGAATAAAATCCCGACCCACATCCATCCCCCTGAACCAAGGCTTCGTTGATACCTTTGGGATAATGGAATGTAGCCATCGTCCAAGTTCACTATTGCTCCACGAGGTTTGCCAGGTGTTGAGTGTCCTCTGACGACAAATACTAAAAAATTCGTTGAAGCAGATTCGTCTTTCGTATATGTCACCATTTAATGCGCCCACCTTTGCTAATGAGTCGGCCTTTTCATTGCCCGGGATAGAACAATGAGAGGGGACCCAAACAAAGCTAATCTGATAAGATTTTTCAGATAACGTACACAAGGACTCCTGTATCTTCCCCAGAAAATACGGGAATTGCTTTTTAGGCTTCACCGCACGAAGAGCCTCGATAGAGCTGAGGCTGTCCGAAACGATGAAGTAGTGATCTGTGGGCAGAGTGTCGATGATCCCAAGGGTGTACTGAATTGCAGCTAACTCTGCGACGTAAACTGAAGCGGGATCATTGAGCTTGAATAAAGCGGGGATAGTATTGTTGAAGATACCGAAGCCAGTGGACCCATCGAGATTTGATAACCGAGATAGTGTTGATAAGCAACCGCAAGGCAGTACAGCAGGGTTCGGTCGGAGAGTGTATCATAAACTCAACGCGGAAGTTAGACAGCTGGGAGTAATGATAGACAACCAGCTAAGCTCCAATAACCACATCGACCTCGCATGCGGAAGGCCGTAAAAGTGATCTCGGCACTATCTCGGATCATGCCCAATTGGGTGGTCAACAGCAGTAAAAAGCGACTACTGGCCTGGACCAGTATGGGTGACGGTACTGCAGACGAAGAGGAATACATCTCGGCTGAACAGCACATTCAGGCTGATGGCCATGCGAGTTTCTAGCGCGTATCGAACTATCTCGTCAGAGGCAGCCTACGTGATAGCTGGAACGATTCCCATAAATCTTTTGTTCGAAGCAGATAGCGAGTGTTATAGGGTTCGAGGCACGAGGCACAAGCCCAAGCTGATACCTTTAGCAAGTGGCAACTTCAGTGGGATAACGCAGTAAACGGTAGATAGGCACATCGACTAAGTTCATGTAAGCGTTGCAACGAAGATGGTAAGAGCAATGTAGCAGTACACGGCTGCGGGTCATCGAGGCACCGATGAACCGAAAGTTACACTTAAACCGGAATCACTGAACCGACATTGGCACTCGACAAGTCAGTCTGCTGAAGAGAGAGCAGGCGCGACCGGAATAGGCTAAATCCATAGCTGGGGACTAGACTGAGCACACGCATCGTGGACGACAGATCGTCGGGGCACAAGAGAACCGGAACTCATCCTCCCCCGGAATCGCAGGACTGACCTTGGCACCTAACCGACCAGCATCGAGATAACGGTTTCGAGAGGGCTTTCGACGTCGGAAAATTTGTCCTTCGGAGTAGACTAGGCCCACCACCGGGGATTATCTCAAGTAGATCGTGAAGTAGCAAAGGCAAAAGGTCGTCGGTGCGCCTGTGAACTGGAAATCAACCCTCCACCCAGAATCGCAGGGTCAAGGTCGCCCGGGTAGCATTGGTTTCGGAATCTTCCTCTGCCGGGGAACTCTATGTCGGAGTAGGAAAGATCGGACACAATCCTTCACCCAGAATCGCCGGACAGACAGCGGCATTCTGTCGGACTGCTTCGAAGCAAGAATAACGCGTCCGTCAACGGTTGCGGGAGACATTCTTTCGTCGGGGAACTTTCCGCCGAGGCTAGCTTCACCACCGACCAAGACAAACCACCAGTATAGGGTCGTCGGGGTACCAGTGAACCGGAAGCCACCCTCCAACCGGAATTATTAGATCGACCACGGTATCCAACTGGTCAATGCAGTGAAGAGCGCATGAATAATATCATGCCGTGTAGGACTGATATGGCGGCTATGAGACCAGCGAACTAGCACGACCAACTAGACCTGGAATCCAGTGAAGTGCATGAGCACAGCCTCCCCCCGAAGTGGTAATTTCAAATGGAATGAGGGGGATCAGACAAATGTCGGACTCCTTGGTGGAGGTTTGAGGAATAGGATTCAGAGTTACCTTTTCTGTTCAGAGTCCCTCACTCTGGCACACAATGGACGATATCGGTAATATGGTCTAACTATTGAACGTGTGCTGGGTCAGCGTAAGAGCTTTACCTGTAAAGTAAAAAACACATACCCACAACTGGACCCCATTGTCGACCATTGAAGCAAGTCCTTGCTGTTATGACAGCTGGCTAGATTAGACCATTACGTATTTGGGCCATCATGGAACTACAGTTCCATTGTTAAACCATTTGTTTCGAGAACAAATTTTTATCTGTTAGAAACCGTGAGCAGCCTTGAGCAGCCGTGTAAAATTTGAGCTCTGGATTTATTTGAAATGGGTTTTCGCATAAATTTCAACGACCGAAAATCATCTAACAACTTTCGTCAGCACCTTGCCGTACAGCTAACGAGCCCGGGTTCTGGCCAGTTCGTGTTGTTTGGGGCTACTGTTAGGTTGTTTATTTGCTCGGTGACAATTATAGCCGTCTCGAAGACGGATTTTCCGCACAGTTCAGTGTTCAGTTTTTTCACCATAATGGCATAGATTTTTAACGAATAAACCAAAAATCAATTGTTCTAAGTGACTTCCTTGTGTGAAAGCTATAGCCATTTCAACTTAGACTGGCCGAGTTACTCTAATCCTTCAAAGGCTGCATTAAGATATTATATTTTAATCAATTATGGTCAACAAGTGAGAAACGACGCTACTCAACAGTCTGACCTTTATGGAATGTTGTACTTGGACTTGTGCTAGTTGGTCCCTGATTTCGGTTTCTGCGGTTATTCTGAAAATACTAGCTCCAATATGAAAGCTGGGACGATGTTGGTCAGAAAAATTGCCCCATAGCATCGAACAGAACAGAATTTCTATTTGTGTTTTCAGTGAAAGCAAATTTAAAAATCCTTGAGATGTTGAAATTTTTTATTGATAACAAAGCAAGTATTCACTTTGATGTTTTGCGGAGCAAATATAAATAAACAAAAAAGTGCAACAAAATGAGAACAAACTTTGATATCTTATATGTCAATCATCTGCCCTTTTATGCAATTCTGACGTTAGCGCCAATAGGAATATTTTTCAGGAAACCAATTTTTGTGTTTCGTGATGTTTTCAAAAGCACGAATAATGTTTCAACTATCTGCTCTGTACAAAATGTGTATAATCCATCGTAGATAATAGCCAATTGCTTAAATTTTGAATTTTTGGCAAAAACCTTGTAAATTTTAGCTAACGTCACTTTTGCAAAAAAATAGCGATTTCATTTCACTGTTTTTATGCAATTCTGACGTACGTATACAAACCAAAAGTACCGGGTAAAACGTGTCGTATATTATCAACCGTTTCTATTGAATTATCTGCAAATGATTATTACTTCCTTCAAGTTTCCGAGGCTATATGTGGTGGTGTGGTCAGATGGTCGGTTTTGGAACTATACGGATGTTCCTTGGGTTATGTCCGAGGGCCATTCAATACATTTTCATTAATTTTCCAAAGTTTAGCTGCAAGCTGAAATTTTCGTATAAATTTGGAGCCGGATATGTGAACAGTTCAACTCACGGTTTATGAGACTTGAATAAATTCCATTTCATTTGCAGGTGTTTTGGTTGGAATTGGTTTTAAAATTAATTGGTTGGGTACCAATTGCGCACTACAATGATGAAATATAGAACAACAGCGGTCAAGGTTTTGAACAAACATTTTCACCAAGATACATTCGTACATTATTGTGGTATGAAAAATACATGTTGAAAAAGACTAAGCTTGCTGCTTTAAAGAAGCATTCGAACTTGCACAGGAGACTTCTTTATACAATATAAATAGCTAAAAAAAATTATCGTGCTAAAGAACTAATTTGAATACCACCCTAGCATAAATATAACACCACCTTAGCCATTTACATCACAAAATGGTGCTTATCTAGCTCCCAACATTACTTATGATAGAACAGCTTAAGAATAAATTGTTTTGCCTTGTTAAATATACCTTCAATACTATATTACACCGGTACGTCAATTTGTTAAAAAAATGGCGTCTACGTCACTTTGTTTTTCTCGTTTTAAAAGGCCATTTTGCATAATTTTTTAAAGACAATTACACTGAAAGACGTGGATTTTTGTGGAGAATTCAGAAATATGAAAAATGAAATTTGACCAAAGTGGCGCTTACGTCACTTTTGCATACAAGTGCAGTCATAAGCTGAAATTAAATTAACAGACCTAACAGATTGCGTAAAATTGAGCTTGACTATCTGGAAAACAAAAACTTTCACCACGTGTTGTTTATGTTAACAAAATCAATAGCGAAATGGACTCTCTGACGATTAGTAAAGTCAGAAATATGAAAAATGAAATTTGACCAAAGTGGCGCTTACGTCACTTTTGCATACAAGTGCAGTCATAAGCTGAAATTAAATTAACAGACCTAACAGATTGCGTAAAATTGAGCTTGACTATCTGGAAAACAAAAACTTTCACCACGTGTTGTTTATGTTAACAAAATCAATAGCGAAATGGACTCTCTGACGATTAGTAAAGAAAAAAGAATAGTGATTGCATTCAAGGATGATGTGATTCGTCTATTTATTCGTATATCTGTAAATACAAATCGTGTTAAGAAATAAGTTTCCAAAATTCAACACTTTTTTGTCAGAAGGATGTGCCCCCCCCCCTTTGCCAATCGGCTGGAGCCGCCTACGCAAAAGATCGGACAAAAACAATAAGGGACTTGTCCGAAGACATTATAGATCTGAAACAAACTATTTTGCGATAGATATTTTTGCCTTTCTAATTGCAGCTTTGGGACCATAGTGCATCTCGGTTCCACTGCAGAAGAGGATATGCACGTCATATGAAGATGCACTTGCCGTGGCTGGCCTATTCTTCGCTGAATGCCATGTAGATATGTAGAAGATGTGTGTTTGCCATGAATAATGTTTATGTCCCGTGGGAGCGTGTATATAAATGCACTGCATTCTGTTGATACAACCACAAGTGTAATCAGGAGAAGAATGCAAGGGAACTCATGAATTCAACGCAATTAGAAGATCCCCAGGAACAAAGAAGTGACCAAAACGTTAAAGTTAGTGTTTTGCCAAGGCAAGTGGTTTCAAATTCCTGTATTTCCAAATTTACCAGATTACATATAGAGCATATGAAACACGAAAGTATCACAGAAAAACAGGCATAGCATTTAGATCAAATCCAGTAGCTTGACCGCTATGTAACTTCCATAGAAGCATAAAAGTAATACGCCCTCCCTTGCTATAGATAACGGTATACGCCAATGCATATACTTTGCGTGCCATATTTTACTTTGAAAGTATACTATTGATAAAAAACGGGTAAGGTTAATAGATTTTTCTTTTCTCTTCGATCAATATTGATATTATCGAGGGAATCTAGGAATTGTAACCAACCATCAGTATCAAGTAGTCACAACGCTTTGGTTGATCATTATCAGGGCCGGCGGATAGCGTGAGTAGTATGGGTAGTACTACCCACTCGAAAATAACCGAGTGGGTAATTACCCACTCGAAAATCTGGACATTTTCTTAAATTTGAAATCTGCCACGTATGTATCTCGGGCACACTTTTGAAAATTTTGATGCACAACAACTTCATTTACACAAACACACTGCAAGTGATTTAATGTAAATGTAATGCAAGCGTGTGTATTGCGAAAATGAGACAAATCCTTGTTCTATTACCCTCACCCTATGCTTACTACCCACTCGTGCTAAAAGTGTAACGCCGGCCCTGATCATTATTCTAGTATTTTGCTGATGATTTTGTGCACTACATACAATTATAAAGAGTGAAGTTCCTAAATTAAAAGAAAACATATTGTTTTTAAGGAGGATAATGGCTTCAGCGTGAAAAAAACTCTTTTTGCGGTTTTTTAAACTTTGCGTGAAGCAAATTGATCAAAACTTTTGTACAGTATAGTGTATCATTTCAATAACATTGTGTAATTTTTCTATACAAAAATAACGACAAATGACTCAGTGACGAAGCTTTTTGTAGAACGTCTCTGGAAAAAAACATAATTTGCAGTGTTACCTGCCATTCAAAAACTACTTAACCGATTTCTTTCAAACTTTTGCATACACATTCTATTCAAAAAATACCTATGTTGAGTTTTCGAAATAAATTTTCAATTAAGGGGTTTCTTTACTCATTTTAAATAAAAATTTCTATTTTTCAAGAAAAAATCCGTATTTTTACGAGTAAGCTAGAACGTTATGTAACATGTTTTTACTGAAGAAAAAAATTATCAAAGACTTTGTTTCGTAATAGGGGAACCCGCATAGTTAAAAACCATTTGTCACATAGTCCGAACAATAAACCTATATTATGGGATATAGTAACCATTAGAGCTGATACTTTTGTATTGTTTCTACAATTTGAACTTTGATTTTATTCATTGAATATAAAAATAGTTCAACAATATCCCCAATAGTAACGACGAATTGAATGGTTAAATTATAAAATAACAATGTCCAGTACTGTAACCATATGTGATATTGTACACGTCGATGGTTATGTTAATGGTCATGTTAATGGTTCGAATGTTAAACAAACAATATCTGAAATGGCTTCGCTTATTAACAATACAGCAAATAGACCTTATGTGAAATTGTTGTAACATATTGTATTATGCTAGGAGCCCTTCTTTAGAACATAAATTTATTATTTCTATTGCAACCATTTGCATAAGTACTCTAAATGTTTACAATATCAGATATTAGTTCAATCCCAGGTAATACGTAGTTCACTCAATTTGCAAAAATATTTCGGCCAACCTTATGTAAATGATAGCAATAGAAATAATAAGCTTTATGTTCTAAATATTTACACGAGAGGATGTCACTGTACATTATAATATATTTCAACAATCCCACATAATGTCTATTTAATGTTTTGCTTACTAGCGAAACCATATCAGAAATTGTTTGTTTAACATTCGAACCATTAACATAGCCATCAACATGTATAATATCACATATGATACTGGATAATGTTTCACTATAGTTTAACCATTCTATTCGTCGTTACTATTGAGGATATGGTAGAACTATTGTTATACTCATTGAATAAAATCTACGTTTACATTGTAAGAACATTATAAAAGTAACCCCTTTAATGGTTACTGTATCCCACAATACAGGTTTATTGTTTGGACTATGTCAAATGGTTTTTAGCTATGCGGGGTTGCTAAAATAAATGATCATAATGTTAAGCACATATTTTTTGTTATGGCAAAAGAACAAAAAATTGATGAATTATTAAGGCAAAATAATGGTACAATCTAAGGTACTACTGTACTACCTGATGATAACTTCTTTCTGTTGGACATAAAATTAACAACTCAAATTAATCAAATATATTTGATCAAGTTCACATCCTGTATGGTTGTTTCAATCATATGCGATATGGTATGTTTTTATTCTCCTATGGTCATGGTTATTCATTATGTCACTCATAATTATCGGTACTAGCTAATTCCGATTTGCCCAGCTCAAGATAACGGGAGGGGCTCACAATGATATGAAGAAAATTGTGTTCTTTGCTCGATAACGGAAATAGCTCAATTGGATAAAGCGGCAGTACCACTGATGTCAACACATTCCAGATGGCAGGTAATCAAATCAAAAAGAGTTGAAGCGAGCGTTACAAATGTGACAAACTATGTGGAAAATATCAACATTATAAGGTTCTTTACTTTTGCCTATCCTTTTGACAGCGTCGATAAAGTAGTTTTTGCACGCTTCTGCTAAATTGATCATTTTAGGGAAAAGGGTGTATCTTCGTCGCGAGCGGTTGACTCTTTTAGAGCTCCCTTCGAGTCGGTTAATTTTCATCATTTTCGGCGCAGTTTACTGCCTCCCGGTAATCGAAAGTGTCAATAAGGGTGCAATTTAACGATTATACAAAGTGAAGTGGCTTATAAAAGCATTTTCGGCATATTTTTGAGTGACACGAGTGGTGACAGTTTGTGAAAATCGAATTCCGGCAAATGAAAAAATATATTTTCTTCGCATTACGGCCCGTCGATTCCCGATGCAAGGACAATAAAAGTGCACAGAAAACATCTAGAAACACAGTGTAAATTCTAAAATAGTTAAAAATGTTTTTTCAGAGAAAAAAAGTTCAATCCGAAAACTGAAAAAAGATACGGCAAAAAAAAATTAGCAAATTCAAATGATTGGCGTTTCACCAGCGACTAGCGACTACCAGGTGTCGCCCCAAAATTCTTCGCCCGAAAAATAGGTGGCAAACCAGCCAGTCGATGCTCAGCCAATTTCGTCCGCGTTCCTTGTCCCCTTTTTTATTGGGTGTTTCATGGGCGGTGCTATCTTTGGAAATGAGCCGCCTTGTTTTTTTGCTTTTTTATTTTATTGCGAATGAGTAGAGGTTTTGATTCTTTAATATTCGGGATTGCAGATGTTTTGTCGCATGTAAATTTTGGGTGTTCGTTGATGTGATGGCACTGTGAGGGAACACGTGTCTGTCGGTCGGCAGACTTTTCTTTGGACTGAGCAGTCTAATTTTTATGTTTCTTTAGGGTTTGTTTTACCAACGGGGGAACTGATCCAAAGAGCATTCATTGTGCTTAGGGAAGGCACATGGCCTTGTTTGAGTGGAATGATGACTCCAATCAATTTAAAAGGTTTGAGAATTGACGGTTCGCGAGAGGGATCGGGGACCGGTGAGCAGTTACCTTCAGTTATGTCAGCACGAAGAATAAGTGTTTTGGTGTCATGTTCATTGATTAGCTTTCAATTCTATCTCATGCCTCCACGTGAATCTAAGTCTATTGATGGCATTTGGTCCTTAGACCGGCGACGACTGGGTGCTATCAGCCTTCTGCCAATAGTAGCAGAATGAGAGGGTGCGAACAGATATAGCGGAGAAAACAATACCGTAAAAATGAATAGTTGAGAAATCAGCTCTAATAAGGCTTTAATTTGACTAGTATCGATGATCGCGGGTCAATACGTACTGAAAATTCGCCGCGTCTGTTTTAATGAATCTAATTCCAAGTTCCGTTATTGGTGACAAGCCCGTGCATCAAGTTAACGATCCTCTGTATTTCCCTTTAATGTTCGATATAATCGTTCGTATACGTGTATTTCACAAATAATCCAATATTAGAAATAGGAAATACTTTCGTTGATTAATAACATCTCGAGCTATCATAACTCTTTGTCTGTATAACGTGTTATCACTCGGTAGTTTGCAACCCAAAATATGTATTGTGGAGAAGGTATAGCGAAATTATTCTAAATAATGTCGCAATAAATAGTGATCCGGCCTATTTTGCAGATAAGATTAGCTTTTCTATGCAATACTCCCACGATCGGCTGTGTGGAGTTGAAATTTCTTTTGTTTAGAAAACATAGGATACTCTCGGTAGCCGGCTACCCAGAGTTTAAAAACAACCAAAAACTAAACGAGAATCTGATGAACCTTCTGTATAAGATTCCTCATTTTATTCAAACGATCGCCGGGTAATAGGGCATTGCAAAAAAACATTTTTTTTGAATTCTCAAAGGCCCCCCCTCTTATATTGTGACAAATGTCAAAGTAAGCTCAGATGCCAAATTTCACATCATTTGGACAATTTTAGACCCACGCCCACTTCGCTTGAAATTTTTTGAAATCGGTACTATGCGAAAATATGGAGGAAAAATACATTAAATGCTATAACTTTTGAAGTAGCAATCAGAAAATTACAATTCATACCTCTTTTGAAAGGAAATAATCTTAGTATTTGAATGAAGAAATTTTTGTTTCTAGAAAAATACGGGAAAATGGGGTACTGGGTCATTTTGGCCCCAAAGTCCCCTATTTTTAATGATTTTTCTGCTCCGGTTCTCTCCAATCTCTCTCTTTTTCTCTCTCTTTCTTTCTCTCTCTCTTGTTCTCTCTCTCCCTCTCTTTCTCTCTCTCTCAATTTCTTTCCCGCACACGCATACGTAAAAAGAGAATCCAGCGAGGAACAGATGAACAATTCCACTTAATGAAAAATGCATACTAAGCAGCGGAAAGCACTTCCTAAACCGCCCATAACAGAACCGGAGACAACAGTAGACAAATGAAATAAATTGGATTTTGTAGTTCATTTGTTGTACTAATGTTTATAACTATAGCTGGTTGCCCGTTCAAAAGTTATTGCCGTTGGAAATAGCACTATTTTTTTCAAAAATTGCTAAATAACTTCGAAGATAGAAGAGCTAGAACAAAACGTTCTTATAAAGAGTTGCGGGTGGCATTGACGCAAATAACTTTGTAGAACATTCTAAATTCATAGGTACGATACCAAAAAAGTTATATTAAAAAAATGATTTTAAGGGGTCATCCACAAACAAGGCACTATAACTTCACAAGTATTGAATATACAATTTTAGACTCTTAAGAAAAGTTGTTCGCAAAAAGTAGCTTTATAACATTGCAGAACATATGATCTCATTATCTATTCATTTAAAAAAAATAAGAAAAATATCTCACTTTTAGGGAGATTAATCACTCAATGTACTAAACCAGAAGAAAGGTCTTGAAATACTGATAAAACTTTCAGAAGACATTATTGATCTAAACTTGACCGTTTTTGTGTAAATAATTAATCGCGTGTTTTTGGCAAAAAAACCACTGTGAAATGATGTGAAATTTGGCATCTGAGCTTACTTTGACATTTGTCACAATATGAGAGGGGGGCCTTCGAGAATTCAAAAAAAAATTTTTTTTGCAATGCCCTACCGGGTAAAATCAGCACCGACACGACAGAAACCACGAAAAATTTCGTCGCGTGATTGAATATTATTAAGAAATATAAGCAGTGCTCCTTATAGCCGGCTTTTCGGAGTTCAAGTTGCTTATTTTGCTAATCGTATTAATACAACAAATGATAAATTTCCCAAATTCTCGGCAGTCGGCTGCCCAGAGCAATTATTACATGGTAACGCTATTGGCACATTTACTAACAACTCTCCCATTCCCGTGATACATTTGGAGATGCAGAGGATTCCTCGGTCTCTAGTAGCAACATGTATCGGACTAACATTCCTTCCTATCCCAGAAGATCTGCATTCGGACGTGACCGGCGTCGGTATTGATCAGCATGCAGGGATCAGAATAGATTGTACAATGTGGCTCATCATGTTAGTCCCAAGCATGTTGTTCCAATGAACATTTTGCAACCTAATTTGGTTCTGGTCAATAACAGAGTAGCAACTACGGGCGATCTCTTATGCTTATGCTTATGCTTCTGCTAAATTGATCATTTTAATCGAAATTTGTTTTCGCAATAAGTGCTATTGTTGCATTATAGTAACCAATGGTGGACATGATCAGTATAACAACAAAAACATACCCTAACTATTTCCAATATTGTTCGTCAAAATTCTACCGTTGATTTATACGTTTTATTTGTATAGTATTTCGCTAGAAAACTATGTTTGAACTATATAAGAAATAGTATAAACTCGGAATAGTCGCTTAATTTGTGGTATTGTACATGTATAGTCCACGAAAAAACTGTTCGAAAAAAATCGTCTTTTTTATTGTAACAAAACCTAACGCCATATTCCCCAAATTGTTATCCGGCTGAAAACAACAGTCCAAATGACGGAAACAATTTACGGTGTGGCGTGTTTATTGTCGAATCACAATATGTCGAATTGTGAAAAAAACAATAATACAAATTATCCGTTTATTGTTCTTATTTATGCGGGTAGGGGGATAGAGAAATTTGTGACAATTTGTTACATGGGGGGAGAGGGAGTCAATTTTGGGTAACTTTTTCCATTATGTAATTTATTTAGCATTTTTAACGCATTCTAATTCAATCAAGTCTTTGTTCAATGCGGTGAATGCCAATGTGGCAGGAATTGTATTCATGCGGTGATGATAATTTCTTTTCGTTCATGCCAAATATTGTGTGATGTTTGTTAAATATGTACTTATGATACATTATTGTGTGAAAGGGTAGTGATAATATAGCTTCAATTAGAAGCTAGTCGAAAGTGGGAAGGGGTGAAAATAGGGTGAAATAAACCATCCCCCTATATACGTTTTTAACTAACACTTTTATCGGCGTTTAAATATTGCGAAAAAAAAAATTTTTTAAGACAAACCGCAAATTAGTCAAAAACAAGATAAAAGTGTCATTATTAATTGAAATGTGTTTTCTGAACATCCACGATCCGAATTCTTTTGTCAAAAACTTTTACGGTAAACTATGCAATCGAAATTACTGAGATGATTTATTATGTGAAAACGTGTTGTTGTATTTGTTTTGTTAGGTTCTCAGCGATCTAAAAATTAAATGAATTCGGAGGTGGTATGATGAATTAAGAAGCTTCCAACTGATTATGATATTAAAATGTTACTGTTTTGGTCAGAGAAATTATTCTAGAATATCCATGATACTTTCTCATTCGTACAACTGTTCAATCTTCACAAAATTTTCCGTAATATTCTTTTTTGATATGCTAGGAAGAAGAGAGAGAACTCTGAATCAATCAATTTTCAATCATCACTTATCGTTCAATGCAAAAAGTGACAACAGTAAGTTACATAAAAAAAAATTAATTTCTCCTACTGTGGGTTAAAGAATTTGTAAGAATTAAACCTCAGCACATATTAGACGAGCTTAAAAAATAATTAACCGAAAGTGTCGACTTCATATGACGAGAATGTTTAAATGTGTGTTACTGTCCTCTCTAGAATACTAGACAGGATTTTCAACACAATTTTCCGAGTGGCCAAGAGGAAACTATAGTGCATCTCCTAGGAATCCCACCAAGTGCGGCTCGTAGATTTGTGCAGCTACCGAGGCGAGACAGCTTGAGAATCCACCAGTAGCGAAGGGTCCTTATCTCAAAGCTACGTACGTGCTGATGTTGAAAATGACTTGAAAAAGACCTCCTCCTGAGACTAGTTGTTTGCCAACCCCATTCCGACGTGGCGATGAAAGCAAATCCATCACAAATATTGTCCTGTTCTGTATAGTTGGGGAGTGCGAGTGTAGGTTTCTCGTACCTACATGAAAATCACTGCTGAGTTGCACTGCTCTCCTGGCTGAAGCTTATCGTACAACATGTCAACAGCATATCCTGTCCACTGGGACCACACGGAACCGACGACAACGTGATATTCCCTGAATGGGACGGACGAATGCGTGCTGCTCTTACGGTAGAATGCATGAGATACATTTAATGCAGTGGTGTAGCTAGAAGGCGGAAGTCGGAGGGTTGTAGGGTTAAGATACCTCCCAATGCTGATGCTAACTAATTTACATAAGTATCACTATATTTAGTAATTTTGAAAATGATTTGTCTGATTCGTTGAATACGTTGAGAACGTTGCTGAATTGTTCTAGTTTCTGAACATTTAATATTGCACCAAAGTTACATTAAATTTAAATAGTTTCGAAAATCGTCAACCCTGATGCTGGTTGTTTTTCTGCTTACGCCACTGATCGAATAGCATATGCTTAGAGCTTTTGAGCCATGGCTCTCTGATAGGAATGAACGAAATGCATCGCACACAACTGTCGTGGTCGTGTCCCAGTGAAATTGTGTATATTTTATTCGGTCATATATGAATAAATATGATCCAACTGGTAGGGAGATGAGTTGATCCATCAGAAATGTGAACCTTGCTATGACACTAAGCTGAATGCTGGTGTACATGTATAGAAAGAACACTCTGTAGGCGGGCGGATTTGGGGCTGAATGAACAATAAGCGTATTGATGTGCGTCAGATATCATATATGAATGGGGAATAAACATTTATGGCAAAATGTACCGATCACATAATCTTATCATATAGGTGCTCACCAATTACCGCTGCTTTGTTGAGAAGAAAAACAATGGTTAATGGATTGTACGGGAAAAAATAATCAAGTGTATGGCGAAAAGTACCAGTTTCATAATTTGGCACTAGGTGGTACTGTATTCATCAAATTTCCGAAGACCGAACATCATTGCGTAAAATGCAAAGTTATGGGCGCCAAATTTAAGACTTAATTCTAATTCGAAAAGGGCTTAAATGTTATCATGGTGTCTCTGGTAGAATAATATTTAAACAAAAACAATCAGTATCACTGAAGTACTCACTAATCGAATGCTTAGATACTCCTCTTTCATCTAAACTTTGAAATATTCTATCGAGGGGTCTAGAACAATATTTTTTTTAATAGTTTGATGATTATTTTGAAGATTGTGTTTCAATGAATAGCTCTCAAAAGATATCACACTTTTAGGGGGATGAATCTTTAGACATGCAGTATCAGAAGGATGGGCTTGTTACGTTATTAAATACCTTCGAAGACATCAATGACCGACATTTAGCCAATTTCGCGTTAATTTAAATTTTAAATTGAATAATATTTAATGTAGGTGGAAGCAATGTCTCTAATTCTAGTTTGGCAACCGACAACTTCAATGCCTGGTATCGAGGGGAGGTTGATTCGATTGAAAGAATAGCATTTTTTGATCCCCAAAAGTACTCCTCCATAAGAGTGCTTCTCTAATCATCCGACCATTTAACAATATTCCATAACGAATATTACGTAACATCGATGACAGAGCAGTGAGAATAAGGCCAAGCTCCCAAGAGTTATGAAAAACTGAGAAGTAACATCAATTTAGCGTCTCAAGCGTAAAAGTTGAAAAAACGTTCCCACCAGACGTGGTTCTGACGTTATACCATTTAGTGTGAGAGTTTTACTGAATTGACAGTGGATCGCACGATTGATGTCCAATAGGGTGGGACAAAAATTACATTCCAGCTCCGAGCAACTTTTTAGGTACCATTTGGGTCCCAGAACAACTGTGCAAATTTTTAGCCCCATCTCTGAAACTATATTTTTGCGCCCGCTGTTTGAAGTTTACATGGGATTTTGTATGGGAAAATGAACTTTCACAAAACAATTCCTCCAGAAGTCGCCCATTGCTTCCTAAAAATAAACCGTTATATTGCTTTTATAGAAAATTTAACAAAGAAACAATGTCTCGAAAATCACGAAATGATCTGACGCTTGAGAAAAAAGTTATTAGGCTGAAACCGATTGATGCTCTGACGATTGGTAAAATATTCATTTTTTCTAGCACCACTGCTTATGGTAGTCCAATTACATGAAATTTTGATTTGATCTTCTCCAAATGTGTCTAAATCAATTATCTGTACTGTTTGGCCACTTCGCAAGAGTTTCGAGGGATAAATTGAGGCTTCTTTTGTACATAATTAGAGAAAATTAAAAATTTTGTATATAATTTGATCATCAGCAGCAGTGATGCTATGAAAAGTGAAATTTTCATCAATCTTCAGGGCATCAATCGGTTTTTGTTTAATAACTTTTTCCACAAGCATCAGATCGTTTTGCAGTCTTCTAGTTTTTATTTCCTTGACAAATTTCCTATAAAAATCAGATATCAATTTATTTTTAGGAGATAACGGGCGACTCTTGGAAGAATTAATTTGCAAAATACAATTTTCCCATACGAAATCCCATGTAAACTTTAAACCGCGGGCGCAAAAATATAGTTTCACCGATCGAGCTAAAAATTTGCAGAGTTGTTCTGGGAGCTAAATGGGACCCAAAAAGTTACTCGGAGCCAAATTTTATTTTTTTCATATAACCATGTCCCACTCTAATGTCCAAGTGGCCGTCATAATTATATTTGGATATGCCAGTATGGGGCGTAGCGTTCTAGAGGATATTAGTTCAAAGGACAAAACAAGTATTTTAAACATGTTTGTTCGAACCTGAATGTCTGCTCTCTATGATTTAGTTGTAATGCATTAAAAATTTAATAAGCATTGTAATATAGTCGAGGGACGAGACACTTAATAAGGTTAGGATAAATAGGGAAGAAGAGGAGGGGACGTCTAACAATTACCACTATATTGAACAAGCAAAGTGGAGTTACAACATAGTAATTCATTAATTCCGCTTTGGATCAATCTAGTAAGGACCCAAGAGGAGATCACACACACACACACACACACACACACACACACACACTGCCACTGCTCTGCTGCTAACTTTGAACGAGTACACACAAAAGAAGATAAGATTTCAAAACCTCGAAAAGGCGGAGAAGGCTCAGGATAACCTTGAAAGCGGTTTATCTAGCTTCGCTTTACTGACTGAAAAAATGTCTACATGCCCTGAGAGTCACTGTGCGAATGATCCGTAGTTACTTGGTGAAATTGTGTGTAGAGGTATAAATGGTATCCCACATCGAATAGCATCAAGGAAAAACTGCTGTAGAAAATAACCCATTGGGTATTTTCTCTTGAAAATTTGGGTAAATATAGTTTAGAGTGTATTGGTTACACTGTATTTGTAATGCTGTTTTAGATTTTAGAAAATTGTGAAAAAATAGCATCAACCGAAAAGTAATGTCGGGAATTGATTTTGGACAAGCACCTGGGAAATCCTCAACTCTCTCATCGGAACTAAGGAAAACAACTCGGAATTGTGCAGTCAACGGTGAGTCGTGCGATTAAACGTTACTACCATACTCTAAGTATCGAACGGAAGTAGAAATGCAGTCAGAATAAATGTTCTATTAGTGATCAGGATCACAAGCGTGCAGTGAAAGCGTTTAAGAGGAATCTCAATGCTTCGGTCAGGGATGTAAGCATAGCATAAACATAAGCATAAGAGATCGCCCGTGGTTGCTACTCCGTTACTAATCAGAACCAATTGAGATTGGAAAATTTTCATTGGAACAACATGCTTGGGGCTAGTATGATGAGCCGCATTGTGCAATCTATATTGATTCCTGCATATTAGTCCGATACTTGTTGCTGCTAGAGACTGAGGAATCAACGACACGACTAGACACTCGCATTCAAAACTGTATCACAAATCTGACTACCCCTCAGTGACTCAGGTAACTGATACTGTCAAATATGATATTTAGTTAGAAACTGCATAAATCTAGCAACACTGAACAATCTATTGTTATTTTTTGAAAACAACTGCTGCAACCCCTAGTTACGTTGAAAATTTGTTCGGTCTCGGCGTGAACGTGAATGTTTTGGTGCAAAATATAGTCTGGTATGTTAACAGTTTATAGATGAATACGCTATTGTAATTTAAATATTCTTAATATTTTTTTCGATACCGACATGGTGCTACGGTAAAAAGGAAAAACATGCAAGCAGGAAAGCAACCAGATATCATCAGATTTTTGACTATACAAACGCCGGATGCTTTTCCCAAGTACATGTGTGACGAAAAATGAAAAAAAAAAAAAGAATCAGAAGCATGAAACAATGGCACAATACGCAGCTGATTAGTGGAGCTTGAACCAGACCAAAGAGCCCAACGATCAATCGAACAAGATCAAACAATAACTGCCGTGGTGTATTACGCTTTCGATAATCAAGCTAGAATCTTCTTTATCTAAGTAAACAGATTTCGATTGGAATTTTTTGAAATCTTTAATTTTTTCTCAGACCCACAGCTATGTATTCTAATCCTTCGTAATGCCAACCTGAAGTCGCGAAATTTCATAAGATGGTCACGGAACTGCTTCCACCGTTTTCAACAATTTTGATAACTAGTACTGATACTAACATGACGTAGAATATCTGCCTTTAATCCATCATACCACGCGAGCTCTGTACTAAGTTTACCGGTTGGTTATGTTTAACGCCATATATAACCACATAGCGTTCATTGTTCACAACTACGATAATTAAAAGGGTTGGAGTAATACCGCGTGAAGCATCGAGACGATTTTTTGTTAAGGGAAACTTTGCCAATGCGACCACTATTAAGGTTTTCGTTTGTGGCTGCATCGAGACCATACCGCCTATATTCTGAGGAATAGCGGATGTCAAACCTCTAGCCAAAAAAGTTTTGTCGTTCCCGACAATCTTCTATTTACCTTTATTTCAAATAAGTTTATCTAGTTTAGTACATTTAATTATGAAAAGTGAAATTCTATTTAGAAAGATTCTGTAGCCGACTCTGAACGTACAAGAGCATTGCACAATCGTAACATGAAGAATCCTCAATGGTAAGGGTTAGAACATACAACTGAGCATATCAGGTTTTTACTCCAGGAACCGCCAAACCAGGGTCAATATAAATGAATATAAATCTTAGTATATGTTTTTAAGATAACTGCCTCATACGATTACCTAATGAAAGACGTATCTGCTTCTATTTGTTTCCGTGTACTTATCATTTTGACTAGTTGCTTTTTCCGTTTTCAGGTATATGTAGAAAATGTCGAAACACCTCCACAGAAACCATAACGCTGATGAAATTGACAGCATCCAATCCCAGTGAATTCTTAAGGCAGCCAATCAAATAAAATATCAATACCAACCAAGCATTACTTAGTAGCAAATCCTACAGATAACTCATTTGTGTTAAGTTCCTAAATATTATTAACGTTTACTTCGTATCGTAAGTCCGAATCATGATCGTGGACACTGTGTCGGATATTATCAGCTATGAGAACTGTGTGATAATTTCCCAGACCGAAACATCCACAAAAGGTGAGGAATAAAATCTACATTATAACGCATCGTTTCTCCATCATATGCATGTTTATTGCAATTACCAAGAAGCTGTCAGCAGATGTCTGTTCGGATGAAAAATCCATGTAAATTTTTTTCGATCAAAGTTCGACGTCTTTGTTTACTTGACTTATCAGATTGGCATCTAACTAAGCTTCTTCGTCAGGTTGTTAATCTTGGGACTTCTCAGGAACGACCTCATATTACTGGCAAATTCCGATAGTAGCTCACCGCCAAGTCATGTTTCTTGGTAGCTACAATAGCTCGACGACGGCTTCTGAAAAAAATGAGTTTTTTTTCGACTACCGTCCACCAACGCAGTAGCATCATTACCCACCTCCTCAAGTCTATTTCGCGGCCGCATTGATCTCCTTGCAGAATCTGACATACAATTCCCCAGTTATGCAGAGAAAACTTACAAAGCAGCAACACAAATGGCAGCAGGTCGAGTTTCTTCGTGATTATCTCATCAGAGGATGTTGCGAACGGATCGATTACAGAAGAAACGCGTCGAGATTCTTTTTCAGAAGGCGTAGCGAATGAATTGGCTAGTTGCAGAATATTTTTTTCTAGTTATTGTCAAACTTTGGTCTCTGGTTTTCCGTCAATGCCGTTTCCGATACCGACTCCGACTATATAAATTTTATATTCAAATAAACATAACATGGTTGCTATACAACTATAGCAACTAAAAATCTAATAAACAAAGAAGTGTTGCTGAAGATATTATTTTTGGTTCGCATCGAGGGGTAGCTCAATGTGCTGGTAACTGGCGGTGAATAACTCGGACGCACTTTATTTCAGGATGTTGTATTAAGTGGTACGTCGTGTCGTTGGAGGAATCCTCTGCATCTCCACATGCATCACGGGAAGCGAAGATTTGTTAGTGAGTGTGCTAATAGCATTATCATGTAAAAACTACTCTGGGCAGCCGGCTGCCGAGAATTTCGGAAAATTATATTTTTTTTTGCCAAATAAGCAACTTGTACTCCAGATAGCCGATTATGAGGAGCATTGCTTATATTTAAAAAAATCGATAACGTTCAATTCTCTATTTCACAGCGAATTTTTCGTGGTGTCTGTTTGTCATTAATGTTTTTCGGTGATTGTCCAAATAAAATGCGAAACGTTATGCAACATGTGCTTGCGGGATTTACTCCTTTCTTATATCGTGATTACATGCTGATATTCTTGTAGATAGCTAGAATTTCACATTCTAATATGTTGGTAGTAAGAGGGCTACTTTTGGTAATACTGATCATGAAAAAAAAATTTATCGTGATGTGGATCCATCGTCGCAGCTTTGGGCTAACTTTTTGTCGGTTTCGACAGCATAAAGTACAAAGCTACTTTACGCTCGTCCGGACATGCCGCAGACTCAGGTGATTAGTATTTCTAATGCCTGACTCCTGCGGTAGCAGACAAAGGGTTAAGTCGCCGAGAAACTCTAAGCTTGCTTATATGACCTGTTCACGCTGAAGTGAACATATTACTGGAAAATTATTACTAAACACTAAAATCGACACTAGATGACAGTGGGCCAAATTTAATAATTTCCCACCCGTGGCATAGATGAATTTGTTCTCCAATGCTTTTCTCGGGCTTGAGTATTGGCCAGATTCCGGCGTAAACATGACCCTTTCCACGCTTTTCTAAACTTTCTACCTTCAACTCCTTGCTCTCCCTTGACTACTATGGCTCTTAATAATGAAAAATATACTTCACCTTCCAGTCCCTTACTAATTAAATGCCGTAACAACAGTTGAATATTTGTTCCTGTCAGATCCGTAGATATTAGTTTTGTAGCCGATTGTGGTTTGGCATAAAATAACCTGTGCTGTTTATAATTATAGTAGTAGGCACTGCCTTTAAACAAGGTTTTCCGTAGTGCAGTGTCTTTTTGCAGAATTTGTACATTGGTATCTGGCCTGGGCACGTGAGCAGTAGAGTGGGACATGATTATATGAACAAAAAAATTCGCTCCGAGTAACTTTTTGGGTCCCATTTAGCTCCCAGAACAACTCTGCAAATTTTTAGTTCGATCGGTGAAACTATATTTTTGCGCCCACTGTTGAAAGTTTACATGGGATTTCGTATGGGGAAATTGTCTTTTGCAAATTAATTGTTCCAAGAGTCGCCCGTTACCTCCTAAAAATAAGTAGGTGTCTGATTTTTATAGGAAATTTGTCAAGGAAACTAAGTCTAGAAGACTATAAAACGATCTGATACTTGTGGAAAAAGTTATTAAGCAAAAACCGGTTGATGCCCTGAAGATTTTTGAAGTTCTAATTATATACAACATTTTTAACTTTCTCTTATTATGTACAAAAAAATCCTCAATTTATCCCTCAAAACCTTGCGAAGTGGCCAAATAGTATAGATAAACGATTTAGACACATTAAGAGAGGATTAAAACAAAATTGCGTACAATTGGACAACCAACAGCAGTGGTGCTAGAAAAATAAATATTTTATCAATCATCAGAGTATCAATCGGTTTCTTCTTAATAACTTTTCTCTCAAGCGTCAGATCGTTTCATGGTTTTCGAGACTGTGTTTCTTTGTTAAATTTATTATAAAAGCCACGTAACGATTTATTTTTAGAAACTAATGGGCGACTCCTGTAGGAATTATTTTGTAAAAGTTAATTTTCCCTTACAAAATCCCGTGTAAACTTTAAATAGTGGGCGCAAAAATATAGTTTCTGGGATCGAGCTAAGAATTTGCACAGTTGTTCTAGGACCCAAATGGCATCTAAAAATTGCTCGGAGCTGGAATCCAATTTTTGTCCCACCCTAGTGAGCAGTGTTGTCTGATTAAACGTCCCTTTAGGTTGATCTGCATAAAATGGTTATATTCGAAGGAATTGGTTTGTTCGCAAATATTCTCAACATAGAAAAAAGAGTTAAAACACCCCGGAAAATGTTCCTCGAAGTTATGAAATCTACTTCTCCGTATCTTGAAATAAATTTTGTGATCACCATGGTCACCACCTCTCTAGAGTTTTTGTCTATATATATACAGGGATGCAGTAGTTAACGTAGTCGCATTCATTGGTGTGTTGTATGTTGTTCCACGAAACGAATGACTGTGCTTGATTAATGTTAGTAAGGTGCATTTGCAGGGCACTTTAGGCAATTGTTTTACTTCTCGAGTAGCTGGTCTTGCAGGACATTTCCAAAAATCAACAGCAACACAATTCGTCTGCAGGGGGCTAGTTTCTGCCGTGTGTCTATAGCGGAACGATTTTTAGCTTCAACTCTGGGCGAGATGAGAAGGTAGACTGACCTTAATGAACCGTTAATTGAAATGGATAATCTTTGTATTATTGTAGTTTTATAGCACGTTAAACTAACTTTTTGGGCCTCGTCAAAGATGCTTGTGATACCTATAAGGTCCCAATTATTATGTGCCAAAGTGGGAAATCAATTCAGTTCAATTCAGCCACCAGCACCTGCATTCGGTTGCCCGCTGTACTTGCAGTTGTTTTTATTTGCGTCTGTGTTACTACATACATATTCTAGCAGCGTATCAAAGCCGACTCCGACATTATACAGGTCATATTGTTTTTCCACAAAAAACCTGCATGAAATTTACGATTAGAAAATTTTCTCAGTTTTGCTTGGATTTAATATGAGATAAACTTATGTTCAGTCGGAACGCGGTCTGAAGAAACCGAGCAGCAGCATTTCCGAAATCAGATGATGCACGAAATACCCCCTCCACTAGCTATCATCATTGGTGTCATCAAGGCTGATGCAATCGCGGAGCAGCATTGCATCATCGTACAGGTATAAAGGTCGCAGTAGCTGCTGCGGGAGATTCATTGTTTTTTCAACCTTTGTGACGAGCGGAACATAAGAATAAATAAGAAATACCATACAAAGAGTTTAAGCTTTCCATTCAAAGAATAAGAAATTCCTTCCATTTTAAAGAATTGAATGTAGAAATTTTCCATTTACTCTGCAAGAAGTACAGTCCACTTGCAGACCAGCCTGCCATTGGTCGACAGTTCCAGCCGGGACTGTTGGAAAATATTCCGCTGAGCAATTTCACCGAGAGAGAAGCATCAGCAGCGGCAGCGCCGGTTCTCCACCCGGAGGTTTTTTCCTGCATGGTCAAGTGTTCGTGAGCGAACATTTTTTGGTCCAATCGATCCGGATAGTCATCCCATCAGTGAAATCAAAAGTCGTCGAAGATCCAGAGGAAACGATTTGGTTTGCTGTTACGTGTATAAACATGTCGCGTCGTGAGTGAAAAGTGCAAAGGACTTGTTGATTCGGTAAAATACGTGTTCGAACACGTTCGTTGAATGCAACAGTGACAATTGACTAGCAAGTGAAAAAAAGTGATTAAAAATGCCGACAAAAAGAACGCCGGCAAAAAAGACACCAGTGAAGAAGAAGGATGCCAATAGCGAAGATGATAACGCTGCTGCTCTTGGGGCTCTTATTCACCTCCGAGGCACAGCTCAAGGAAAAGTCACAAGAATTCGAAATGCTCTAATGGATGGGGACCAACCAGAGTTGAACCAACCGCAAGTGAAAGTGTACTTGAAAAAATTAGAAGCCGCTTACGCAGAATTTAATGACTTACATCAGCGCATTGTTGAACAACTCTCGCCTGACGAACGTGAGGAGCACGACCAACACTATTTAGAATTTGATGCTCTGCATGATGAAGTGTCTTTATTTCTCGAAACCTGGCTCGAGAACATTTCAACAAATGTACCGGATTCAACTTCCAGAAACCAACCGGTAATCATACAGCAATCTCTCCCTCGTATCATTCCTTCGTTCGATGGTTGCTATGAGCAGTGGGAGAAGTTCAAAGTTATGTTTCGGGACGTGGTGGATAAGTCCAGTGAATCGCCACGAATAAAACTATACCATTTAGAAAAAGCTCTAGTTGGCAATGCTGCCGGGCTATTAGATGCTAAAACCATTAGCGACGGTAACTACGAGCACGCATGGAAATTGCTCGAAGAAAGATATGAAGACAAAAGACGACTCATCGATCTACATATTGGTTGGGAATCAAAAAGTGTGGCAAGGAAAGCCACATCGAGCTTAGAACTTTGGTCGAGAAAGTTACCAGTCACATCGAGAACCTGAAATTTCTAGGACAGGAATTCACCGGAATTTCGGAGCAAATTGTGGTGTACCTGATTGCACAAGCTCTAGACGAAGAAACAAAAAAAGCGTGGGAATCAACCGTGAAAAGAGGAGAATTACCGTCATATGAAACTACTATAAGATTCCTGAAGGACCGTGTGTCAGTGTTGGAACGATGCGATGCACCGAGCGAAAGTCAGCATCCAAAGCAACTGCAAAATTCGTCAAAAATGAGCAAACCACTAGCAAAAGTCAATGCAGCAACAGTTTCCCCAACTTCTGAGCTACGTTGTGAATTCTGTGATTGTAATCATCTGACCTTTAAGTGTCAAATTTTCAACAACCTTTCTGTTGGCGAACGTCTGGAGAAAGTGCGAGAAAAAAACGTGTGTTTCAATTGTTTGCGTCGTGGACATCGCGTGACCGACTGCCAGTCGAAAAGATTATGTGCCAAATGTCAAAGAAAGCATCATACACTGCTCCATCACGATGTCAATTCTACATCCCCGGCTGCCACAAATGAACCTGGTCAACAAGCGTCGGAGACACCAGCGAATTCAATAGCGCCACTACCAGGCCCAGTTCATCAATCGGAAGTTCAATCGTCAGTGACTGCAGCACATACCCAGCATCCAGCGAAGCCAGCAACGCAGGTGGTGTTGCTAACCGCCTTGGTCGATGTTTTAGATGCGGATCGCCAACCACATCCATGCAGAGCACTGTTGGATTGTGGTTCCCAGGTAAATTTTCTCTCCCATTCCTTGGCAAACGTCTTGAACATTAATGTAGAAGAAGTGAGTGTACCAATATCTGGCATTGGTAGTGTTAGGTGTACAGTAAAGCAAAGAGGAACCGTCCTAGTCCGTTCCAGGTGCACAAAATTCTCATTCGCGTTAAATTGTCTAATTTCACCTAATATAACTGGAAATATTCCGCCAGTTCCAATAGAAATCGAAAATTGGAATATACCCTCTGGCATTAAGTTAGCAGATCCGTGTTTTAACAAACCTGACCAAGTGGATATGCTTATTGGTATGGAAATGTTTTACGAGTTAATGCAACCTGGTTACTTGAGACTTTCTGATGAGCTACCCATCCTGCACAATTCCCACCTTGGATGGATAATTGGTGGAAAGTATCGTGAAAATATGCATTCTGAAGTGGTCCTTAGATCGCACGTGGTGAGTGTAGATCCAATTGAAGAGTTAGTTCAAAAGTTCTGGGAAGTAGAAGGTTTATCTTCAGAAGTCGTCCCATCGACAGAAGCGGAGGACTGCGAAAGGCATTTTCAAGCAACACATCGCCGTGATTCCCGTGGCCGATTTATTGTTCAATTGCCTTTGAAAGACACTGTCTCCCAGTTGAAGGATTCACGTTCACTTGCACTGCGTAGATTTTATCTTTTGGAGTCTAAACTGATTCGGCAACCTGATTTGAAATTTCAATATGACAGTTTCATGGACGAGTATGAATCCTTAGGGCATTGTAAAGAAGTTAAAGAATCCAATGATCCACCCAATTTGCTCAAATGGTATCTTCCGCACCATGCCGTTCTCCGTCCTGGTAATTCGACAACGAAGTGTAGGGTCGTGTTCGATGGCTCTGCCAAGATCAATGGTTATTCGCTTAATGATGCATTAATGGTTGGGCCTACCGTTCAGAGTGAACTTCTGTCTATAATTCTCTGCTTTCGAAAGTATCGGTATGTTCTAAGTGCTGATATAGCCAAGATGTATCGACAAATTCTTGTTGATTCCTGTCATTGTCCACTACAGAGAATCTTCTGGAGAAAGTCACCTAGCGAACCACTTAAAATTTTGGAACTCAACACTGTAACTTATGGAACGGCTTCAGCTCCATATTTGGCAACCAGGTCCCTTTTACAATTGGCTTATGATGAAAGGGACAAGTATCCACTTGCGGCGCGAGTGGTGGAGAAGAATTTCTATGTTGATAATGCATTATTTGGCTCCGATACTTTTGAGGAAGCTCGCGAGTACTGCTTAGAGTTAATAGAGCTACTGAAATCTGGTGGTATGCATCTTCATAAATGGTCATCCAACGATGAAAAATTATTACATTATAGGCGCTCTCGAAGACAGAGATAGCTATATAGCTGTTGGTGATTGCGAAGCAAATGACATCATAAAAACTCTTGGGCTAATGTGGAATCCTGTAAGTGATGAATTTATTTTTGTTTGTCAGCCACCAATCGAATGCGATAGGCCAACTAAACGGCAAGTACTTTCTACAATAGCAAAAATCTTCGATCCTCTAGGGCTAATTTCACCAGTCGTTGTACTTGCCAAAATTCTTATGCAAAAACTTTGGATAAGTAAGCTTGGATGGGATGATTCATTAGATGGAGAACTCTATACACAATGGAAACATTTTTTGACATCACTCCCAATTTCTGATCAGATTCGTATTCCGCGGCAAGTGTTGATAAGTGGAGCGGTATCTTACCAACTACATGGTTTTTCGGATGCATCACAGGCGGCGTATGGCGCTTGCGTATACATACGATCTCTACAGCAGGACGGTACCGCAACAATGAGACTGGTAAGCAGCAAGTCTAAGATAGCTCCCATTACACCTATGACTATTCCGAGAAAGGAACTATTAGCCGCACTACTCCTTTCGCGATTGACGAGAAAGATTTTAACCTCAATTGATCTGTGCATAGAATCAGTGAACCATTGGTGTGATAGTCAAGTTGTATTAGCATGGTTACGAAAGTCCCCACAAAGTTTGCCCATATTCGTTCGCAATAGAACTGCCGAAATAAATAATAGCAAGGAATTTGTGTGGAGATACGTCAGGACAACAGATAATCCAGCTGATATTGTTTCGCGTGGGCAATCTGCTGCCGAGCTGGCGGTGAATGATACTTGGTGGAACGGGCCAGATTTTCTCAGATATATTGATTATCAGATGTGTACTCCTGAGCCCTTGCAAGACTGTGATATTCCTGAATTGAAAGCTCCGGTTATTGTTCACATTGCCATGAACTACGATGAGTTTCCTATATTGACAAAATATGAATCATTCCGCAAAACCCAGAGAATAGTCGCCTATATGCTTCGATTTGCTTCGAACGCGAGGAAGAACAGAGAAAATCGTATTGTCAACCCTTTTGTTACTGTCGTTGAGCTGAGAGAAGCGTTAAAAACGATTGTTGGAGCAATTCAATCTCATGAATTCGCTAAGGAAATTGAATGTGTAGCTAGAGGTGACCCTGAACATCGTCTAAACAACTTAAATCCATTCATTGAGGAAAATCTGTTAAGAGTTGGCGGTAGGATAAGACACGCTTCTCATCTACCTTATGATAGTAAACACCAGTTGCTCCTCCCCAATACAAGCCAAGTAACTCGCAGTCTGATCTCGGCAATTCATCGAGAAAACCTACACGTTGGACCAGCTGGAGTACTCGCCATTCTCAAACACCAGTTCTGGGTACTGAAACCTAGGTCAACGATCAGACAAGTTCTTCGAAAATGCATTGTCTGTTTTAAAACTAAACCATACACCATTGATCAACAGATGGGAGATTTGCCATTTTACCGTTTGAATCCTTCTCCAACATTCCAAAGGGTTGGAATTGATTTTGCTGGCCCTATTCTTATAAAGCAATCAGCACGAAGAGCGGTTCCAGTTAAAGGTTATATCTGCGTATTTGTATGCATGGCAACCAAGGCAATGCATCTTGAAGCGGTAGAAGATTTGTCGACAGAAGCCTTTTTGTCTGCCTTTAAACGTTTTGTTGCCCGAAGAGGTATACCGGAAACAGTGTTCAGCGATAATGGCACAAATTTTATTGGTGCAAGGTCTGAATTGCACCAACTGTACATATTATTCAAGGAAGACTCTACCCAGCAGAAGATTTTCGAATATTGCCAGGTGAAGGAAATTGAGTGGAAAACAATACCCCCTAGCGCACCCCATTTTGGAGGGATCTGGGAAGCCGGCGTTAAAAGTGTCAAATCGGTCCTTAAGAAGGGTACAAATCCGCTTCCTTGCCTATTATGGAGTTTTCTACTCTCTTGTGTCAAATTGAGGCCATTCTTAATTCTAGACCACTGTTTGCTCACTCCAGCGATTCAAATGATCTGGAAGCGTTAAGTCCAGGACACTTTATTATCAACCGCCCATTAACAAGTGTTCCAGAACCATCTTGTGCGGAAATTCCAACAAATCGATTGTCCCGTTGGCAACATATCCAGAAACTTCGTGAACATTTCTGGAAACGTTGGTCTAGAGAATACGTAACAGAACTACAAGTAAGAACTAAATGGTTATCGCAAAGGACGAATGTTCAACCTAACATGATTGTATTGGTAAAGGAAGACAATCTTCCTCCACAAAGCTGGCGAATTGGGCGTGTAACAAATGTGTACCCTGGTCCGGATGGTTTAGTGCGTGTAGTGGATGTTAAAACCAAAACCGGAATTTTCCGGCGTCCCATTCATAAACTTGCTCCTTTACCCATAATCGATAATACCGCTCCCACTGAGTTAGAATCGATTAATTCGACGTTTGCCAAGTTTTCTGTGGGGGAGAATGTTCAGTCGGAACGCGGTCTGAAGAAACCGAGCAGCAGCATTTCCGAAATCAGATGATGCACGAAATACCCCCTCCACTAGCTATCATCATTGGTGTCATCAAGGCTCATGCAATCGCGGAGCAGCATTGCATCATCGTACAGGTATAAAGGTCGCAGTAGCTGCTGCGGGAGATTCATTGTTTTTTCAACCTTTGTGACGAGCGGAACATAAGAATAAATAAGAAATTCCATACAAAGAGTTTAAGCTTTCCATTCAAAGAATAAGAAATTCCTTCCATTTTAAAGAATTGAATGTAGAAATTTTCCATTTACTCTGCAAGAAGTACAGTCCACTTGCAGACCAGCCTGCCATTGGTCGACAGTTCCAGCCGGGACTGTTGGAAAATATTCCGCTGAGCAATTTCACCGAGAGAGAAGCATCAGCAGCGGCAGCGCCGGTTCTCCACCCGGAGGTTTTTTCCTGCATGGTCAAGTGTTCGTGAGCGAACACTTATGTGAATTAATTTTTGTTTATTTTTATATTTTAGAACGAAAAATACGCGCTGCGTCTGCTACCTTCTCATCTTGTTTACAGAAAAAGCCACAAATTGCAACACCGCTACCAGCAATTAAATATACCCGTGTATCGCTTTGTCTACACCGCAGAAGCAAAATATCGTGCACCAACCTACGATTCGAGCGTGAACAAAAATAAGTAACAATTCTAAGCAAAAAGTGGCCCCACTGCGATAGAACTCTATTTCTGTCTACTCTTCGAGATGCCCCTATTCGAGAAGTGAAAGAAGTACCAGGTGTAAATTCGCTGTTTAGCTACCATAGAAACGTCGTCTTACGTGACGAACGAAACTATATTTTTTCATTGCTTCGGTCAGGGATGTGGCCAAAAAGTTGAATCTGTCTAATCCGCTAGAGACTGTATACGTACTAAGTGCTTCAAATCGTATGGAATGGCAAAATACGGTGGGAAAGTTACGGGGTCGGAAACTGTTCACCCAGAAGCTGACAAAGCCTCATTGACTCATCGTAAATGATGAAACGTACGTCAAGGCGAACTTCCGTGGCAACTGTTCTTCACTACTCATCACAAGTTTGATGTTCCAGAGGAAGTAAGGAAGCAGAAACTTTCAAAGTTTGCCAATAAATGCATGATTTGGCAAGCGATCTGCTGATGTGGCAAAGGGAGTGCGCCGTACTACCGGGACTGTGAACGGGGAAATCTACCTCAAAGAGTGTATACAGAAGTGTCTGCTTCCTCTGTTACAGCAACACCAGGTCAGTTTTCCGTGGTGGGTTTTCAGAGCGACGTGCACTCAGTGCATTAGCAAGAGTGTCGAAAGGTTAAGGTATTAATGCCCTCTCACTTTCTATGCACAAGTTCCTTCGGATTCGGTTACTGCTCGGTCTACTTATTTTGTTCATTTTAATAAATAGGTCAAATGAATGTTTGTTAGCTATACCATCTTTCCTACTAACCCTACAGGTCTCTTTTATTTAATGATCTGAATTGTTAATAGTACGTGGTAAATAATCGGCTGTGAAACCTTCAAAAACAGCAGTGGGAAAGCTTTGAAAACTAGCACCGATTGAGCTAGTCCGTTGTTACAGAAAGCACATAACTCTAACGCAGCTTTCAACACATTTTTCCGATAAAAAATAGCATTAATTTTGCTGTCCACAGCTTTTTGTGTATATTACTATCGAGTGACCAAAGATTTGAATTATCCTAAGCGAGATTAGATAGGCAAACAATCATTTTTAGAAAAGTACTGGGATCTAAGGTATGGCAAGTCTTTATTGCCCTCTCGTTTAATTTCTGAAAATTTATTACGTAATAACTTTCGACTCCATGTAATATTTTTCGAAAATCTGTGGTCCTCGTGCTTTATAGAGATCGAGCGAGAGAGCAGTATCATTGCCACACATTAGAATCCAGTACATTGCATTGTTAGGGCATAAGAGCTGTTTAATCTAGACACACTGCTAAACCTTCACTATATTAATTACGCATATGTAAGTTGACCAACTCTTACGAAAAAATCCGTAAACTATTCGAGTCGTGTGCCTGAGCGTGGAAAACGATTACACATCGTTGCTGAATTGGGTACGGATTTGTTTGCCAGGGTTGGTCAGGGCATACCTTATTTTTCCTTTTTATCTGACACGTTAATGCTCTTCATGGATTGCCAACAATATAATAAACAATCTTCAGTACTAATTTGACGTCACTCACATGAGCCGTTTGACAGACGTGTCCGGTTGACATTGGTAACACTTCACATCAGCCACCATTTAAAAGTTTCGACCATTCGCCACAATTTTTCGAAGTAGAATCAACTCTAATGCTGTGTGCGGGGGTTGGGAACCGAACCCAGGTGGCCTGTGCAATCGAGTGGGATGAAATTGAGCAATCAACCTGAAAGACCCCTTCTTGTTGGCTGTAGCAAGGTTGGGAACCTTTTCTAAGGATTTGCACTTAAATATCATCGTTGTTTCGCCATAACTTGCAATAAATACAGTTCTAGTTTACTTATGTTTTGCAGTAAAAAATGTTTCCGGTCCCCACCGTTGCGCTAACATATGTAGGTAGTCAGTAAAAACTTGGCGAGGAAAAAAAACACCATAAACTACTGCTTACCGGCATAAAGCGCCTCCAGTGAGATGTGAGTAGGGATTTACCTGCGCTTGGATTTGGCGTATTTCAACCCTATTTTACATAAAACGCATTAAACAAATTACTTTCGAGCATCGGGGACCGTTTGGGTTTTCTGAGCAATCTTTTCACCACGCCATGTTGTCGAAAGGGCCTGTGTGAAAAAGGGTTATGCATTGCTGAAAAAAATCCTAGCTATACTGCAGAGGCACAGATTGCTTTTTCCCACGTTTGTGTACCCTAAAATACATTACCGGAAGAAGATTCAACAGCGAACCTTTTAAGATTGCCGGGATGCGATAAATTGAATGTGGAATTAAGATCGATTTCATTTAAAATGAGCTTCTGTTTCTGTTCCACACAAAGGTCTTGAACCTTCAAACGGCTTCATTTAATAAGCCTATCCAAATGAAAATGCTTTTTGGGGTACCGTTTGGAAAAGGATTTTTTTTATCGAGATCAAAGAAAAATGAAAGCCAGTGTATCGAATATAATGGCTGCAAAACTGCTTTCGTTTGGAGAGTTATGCTTGTTTTTTGGAGATACTGGATTTCGTTAAAATATTGTAAAAAAATAATTTTGGGAAATTCGCCTCACTCAGGGTCGTTTTAATACAACTCGGGATCCATGGGCACTACGGAGCTAAGGGGCCCCCTTAATTGAACAAGTATAAACTGCCGAAGAGTAGGATAATAGAAAAAAATTCCAGCATCATTCATATTCCACGCTACACTCAGGTTTTTTTGTTCCAAATATAAGCTTAATGAGTCAATCATGTTGAAATTATTAAAAAAAGTGGGAATCGACAGATATGGGGCAACACACGGTTTCAGACTTCCATCCAGTGTAATGGATTTACCCTATTCAGTCGGTGTAATCTAACCTTCATAGTTGTAAGACGTTGTTTGAAGATGAAGAGTGCCGCCTCCGTCAAGAAGAGAAATGATGGAATAGGGTGGTTTAAAGTCAATTATTTGAACGTTATCCAGACTACTTCTTCGTACATACTCCATAATTATGTGTAACTTAAAAAGAAGCGCATTGCTCTTGCTTATTTCTAGAATACTTGCTGTAGTTTTCACATGTTATATCTGAATTTCTTGACACCGAGGAAGTTTGATATCAGCTGCTATCAAACTTCGTTAACATTTAGACAAACATTTCTATTTTTGAAGACTATCACTAAAATACCACACTTTTTAATCGACACATAACTGTTAAAATATGCATGCAAAATTTTGACTATTTTTGGGTTGTATTTTCCAAAAGTTTGTTTGGATCCTCTTCACTTTGTTTTAAAGCTAATAAATGTCATTTTTCTGGAGATATAATCGATACAAACCATAACAATGTCGAGGAATCATGTGATAGCATCACTAAAATTGCCCTACGGAAATCTACGAAAAATAAGTAGCAATATATCAATAGAATTCAAGTTGTACAAATATGTTTTGTTAACGATCTAAACATGATAATGCCATGAAACGTATGTATTTCACAACTTTGACTGCGGGACTATTGTAGCTGTTGTATAACATTGTTTCATTTAGTGTTGTTATCAACTTGTTGAAGAATCTGATATGATGAAATTGGACAATCAATTTCTTACTTTGGAATAAGCCATATTTTTACTTCCAATCTATATTTCACTTCGTTTACAGATGGCCGAATATTCCAGCCTTTGAAATCATTCAATACTATGTTGAATCTAAGCGCGCGAGTCGCCTTGAGATTCGATTATTTTCGATGTTAGCGTTCTTTGCTGCAGTCATAGATTATTTAATTCTTTAAAATATTGTTTCTTTTTGCCCCAATTGCTGGTAGGGTAGATTTTTGTTATATATTCCGATAGAAGTTTTGTGCATTCGTTTATTGTGACAAGTTCGGGGAGGCGTAGAAAGCGAACACGTACATTTTAAATTATAATAACTCTCTACCCAGTGGCGTAGCCAGGAGGGCTTTGGAGGTTAACATCCCCCCAAATCTAAATTAATTGATCTGAAAACAAATTATTGGTGATGACCAGTTTAATTTTTAAAAAAATATTTAATATTTAATATTTAAATAAGAATTTTGGAAGTTTATTATCTGATCATTACATTGAGAACTTAATGTTTAAAACACCATTGGGACTTTGGGTAAATTGTGGGAATGGGATTTTTAACTGATCTCTTAGTGGGGCTTATAATTGACAAATCATGTCAATGTCAAATAAAATTCCTGCATGGAAACATCCACGTAGAAACTGATGCAAAAAAGCATTTTCCGTTGGGCTCTAGTAGATCAGGATCAGTTTTTATTTGTATTGGATTTTATTTTGTACTATTAATTATTTGAATAACCACTAAGTAGGGTTGAAAATTTAAAAAAGTTAAGTTAGTGACTATTTATAATGAGCATTTGAGTACTGAATTAAATGTCGTGATGCAATTTCGTATACAAGGACTGGTTCTTATGTTATGAACTTGAATAGCGATGAAAAGTAAAATAAATGCTCGGAAACAGTTTTTACGATCAATATCACATAGCTTCGAAACAATCAGCTTCAGAGGTTTAGTATTTTCGAAGAATTTTGCAACGTAAAACATCTTCTTGTAAAATAATTTTGGTGAATAATCCTCCCATATGAATCCATTAATTCCTCAAATTAAGTCTCAAAAAACTTGGTGCCTTCAGTAAAGTTTTCAAGAATTTTATTGCACATAACGTGGCTGAAGACATGAATGCTCAATATATTCAGGGTATCGAGATATATTTGCTATTTGCGAAAGTGAGCCTTTAAAATCAATTATTCTGATATTACTGTATATGATCAATCTCTTCTGTTGTTAATATACAATAACATAAGCTAAAGCTAACAGTAACATTGATGAAAGCTGGATTTAAGAATAGTTTCGTGAATATCGATTTATATCTCGATATGCTACATACATAGAGCGTTCAAATCTTCAATAAAGTCTCTTGTTACTTTTTTTAAGAGTAGATTTTCCATGATTATTTATCACTAAAATAATTATATGTGAAGACGTGTTATTTTATATTGGAAAAATCGTTGCTAAAATTTCACTTAAATAATTTAGTTACCAATCAGTCTAAGGCCGCGTTGTCCTCTGATGTATCAAGAAGTTGTCTCCCAGTTCACTCGGTTCATGGCTGTTTGTGTCATCGCAGGGCACGAATACCCTGCAATCCCACTTAACACCCTTTTTATAGATGCGACATGCTACTTTCTCGATTCCATTCTCCGGTAAAATCTGTTTCTTCCAGATCTTCAAAACCACCCAGTGGAATGCTCTAACTAACGTCTCTCTTCCGTGTTTCAGCAGCTCACATGGCGGTTTATCATTGGCAGCAGCTTTATCAGTCCTCTACCATCCGATCTCCTCATAAATCTTATGTAGATCCGGCACTGGGTATCTGTCGTCGGCTACGCATGTCTTACACACCAAAAAATAATGAAATTTAAATGACATGTAATCCAATACGTACGTACAAAGCTTGAATCAAAAATTTGATTGAAAATTAAGTTGAATTCGATGCACTCAATGGGAGCATCAAAAAGCAAGTGATTTTACACTTTTGTTCGTGTGATATTACATGTCATTTATTTTACAGCAATATTGGATTAAAAATACATTAAAGTGCCTTGGAATCACGTTCAATGAAACTGTAATGTTTAATCAGCCTGTAAAATTATAAAAAAAAATCGTTGAAGAAAGCACGACAAGTTGTGTGTATTCGTGGTGGAACTTGCTTTTACATTAATATTCATGCTCCAGATATGCGCATGAAAATAAATTTAAAATTACAGAATACTTTTTTCTGTGCAAAGCTGTTTCTTGCAATACTCTCACCGTCTACTGCTATTTCGATGTTCGTCATAATACACTTATCGATCAGATCACTCTCAGTCGTGAGAAGGTCTTCATTAGTATCTCTTCATATGTCGGTATGTGGCACATAGTCTTTGCTCGAGTGATTTACCTACTTGTAGAATTTTCGTAACTCTACATATGCTCCATCGCTTCGGTATCCCGATTTTCCTGAAGGGATTCTGAATCTATTTTCGCACTGCGGAATGTGAGAACATTTGTGATGTCGCAGAAGAAACTTCCGTTCATTAGAACGTGGTCGATTTAGCTCTCAGTTTGTTAACCAGGTGATCTCAAGGGTGGCGTTCATGTCGCTGATGAGTAGCTTTACATTTTGCCGTGGGCTCCAAATGCGCGTAAAATCCATCTTTCTCGTTCTCGGATCACGTGCAGGTGCTGTAGTTGTAGAAATGGCCGTTGATCCACACACATTCTTTTGCTGATCGTCTGCTACTTGATTAAGTAAGCGTTGGTGCATTTTGTCTAGCACTACAAAGCGGATTCCCAACTCGTTTATTGTGCCGTCGCTCTAATAGAATGTAACCGCTCTATGCCCACTTTTCCACACATTCTGGCCCGCCAAGCAACGTTCCTACAATACTACAGCTTTCAAGTTGCGAGTTTTCAGCTCATCGTGTAGGATTCGTTCGAACCCAGGGAAGTGACTTGCAGTTCGATGTGCCAAGTTTTCAATCATAGTCCTTTTTTCGTTACGATAACTTTGACCAATTGTTCCGATCCGCCTTTTCTTCCTAATTCTTCGTAAAGTTATTAAGTTCATTCTACGGCAGGTTTACAGCGCCCATGCCCACTCGCACCTTATCATTTCGCTTCTACTGCAGAAGACGGTAGTACCCAGTCGATGCCGCCCTTCAGATTAAAAGTCATCAATAGACGCACAGGGAAGCATGAGATAGGAGCTTGTGAACACTGGAAAGTATTTACCATTTGACGACCAACTTTCGAAGTTGGTTTCGAAATTACCCGTAAGAAAAATTGTCAAGCATATATTCTACTTTAAAAGCGTATATTCTTTGATTTTATAACATTTAACAAAAGAAAGTTACCTACGATGATATGAAAGGTATTCTTAAGTAATTATTCTCATTTGTAGCATGAAATGGTAACTGATTAACTGTTTTTGTTATTGAACTTTCAATATTGTATTCAAATTTACATTATATTGAAGCATTTTCGAAAAATTGACGATTTTTTCAGACCTCCCCCCGAACCGAACTGATAAGCCCTGAGTGCGGAATGAGTCCGACAGAATTTTTTTTTATGATTAAAAATAATTCTAGACCTAATAACAATAATTCTAGACCTTTTATTCAAAAAGGCCGAATTATTAACAGATGAGAAAGTAAACAAAGAGAGTCACTTTGAATAATGGTTGCGTAACGTTCGTTTAAAAAAGCTTTCTTAATGAAACATTAATTTAATTCGAAGCAATTAATGTAGGCGGTAAATTCATTTCAATGCCAGTCACGTAAAACAATCGCAATGGAAAACACAGTAGTAGATTTTGAGATATGATGTACACCGCTATTTTCCGATGTACCTGCGGAGATTCACTGTAGCTCACTCATTTTGAAGCATTCAACAACAAAAAATTAAAAAAATGTTATTCAAATGTTGCATTATTGTGTGGAAAATGACTGAGCAAAAAAAATTAATTGAATTTAAAACCTTTCCTCACCCCACTCCCTCATCAACCATACTTTCATTGGGAACACACCACAATAAAAAAAAAAATTAAAAAAATGTTTATGGAAAAATTTCTAGGCAAAACTATTGGGCCAATCGAAAAAATATGCATACAATAAAAATATGCATACAATATCAACCATACTTTGATTGGGAACACACCACAATAAAAAAAAATATAGAAAAATATCTTGGCAAAAACATTGGGGCCAATCGAAAAAATATGCATACAATATATCCCACCAAATGTCCAAGGGTTTTCAAATATCATTAAAGACACGCACGTTTGCCTTGATTCCTTTACTCAAAATTAAAATAAAGCTATAGTCGATTTGTGTAGATATTTTCAATCACACTTTCGCAAGATTTTTAAACCTTTTTGGAATTTTATGAAAATAACATTACACGTACGTACCAAATACGCGAACTATAACATATTTGCCCAAACTAATTCTTTTTCTCAAGAGCATATAAAAGACTGCAACTCGAGAAATGTTACTAGGTCGGCATAATGTACGACTTGTGTGTAATTGGAGAGTAATGTATTAATTAACCCATTATTGCCCAACTTATTTTTCATGCCCATCACATATTGTGTTTTCCGATCGAAAAAAAAATGATGTGGTCATTTCAGTAAAATTATTTTTTTACTCAAAGCAGCTGATATAATAAGAAACAAGCAGTGAAAATTTAAGATTGATCGGTTAATCGGTTCCTGAGATATCGCGATCGCCGCGGATGAACTTTTCAACAAAATACAACTCCGAGATAATCGAGTTTTACTGTCGGTGCAGCGAGTCAACGGTCTAGCGTATCAAACACTACGCACACCTACGAGTGGCCAATGGGTAGCGGTCTATGAATAGCTGTAACTCAAGTTGTAGTATTCCGATCTTAATGAAACTTTGAGAAAATTTTCCTCAGCGTATGTAGTTTCAGAATATCTGATTTACAAAAATTCGATTTTTTTTCATCCTAACAAAAATTTGAATCCTCTTAAGGGAAAATTGATTAAAAACAAAACATAAACACCGGTTTAACCACTCTAACTTCTCTAAACATATTCTGCAAGAGTATATGAACAATATTAACTCGTTGATAATGCCTGTTCTGCGTTATTAATTGAGTAATAGGAGTTATTCTTAGCACGTACTATATGTAGTAGGTTGGGTAATAGACTGGTTCAATTTTTGACTTTTAGCTCCACCAGGCTTTACTGATTCCTTTTATGGCCCTTAGTAATTGTGCAAATTTTGGTACCGATCGGTTGTGTCTACGGACCCTCCAAAAATATAAAAGTTTATGTGGAAATTAGCATGGAAAATCGGTTAAAATTAAAAATAAATTCTTAAAAATCACCTCATCAATCAATTCATGAGAACACTATATATTTCTAAAGGAATTCTTCTACTGAACACATTCGTGGAACATTGCAAGTTTGTGAAAATTCGCTGAGAAAAGTTATTAACTAAAGAAGCAGCATGGCTTTAAAACAAGTGTATTTTATTAATAATCATAGCAACCCTGTTTGAATTGCTTCATCGTTATACAAGTGTAAACTAGGCTTACCACCCACCGCTCCCGTATGACAGATGCAGTTATTCAAACAGGGTTGCTATGATTAATAATAAAATACACTTGTTTTAAAGCCATGCTGCTTCTTTAGTTAATAACTTTTCTCAGCGAATTTTCACAAACTTACATTGTACAACGAAAGTGTTCAGTAGAAAAATTCCTTTAGAAATGTATAGTGTTCTCATAAATTGATTGATGAGGTGATTTTTTAAGAATTTATTTTTAATTTTAACCGATTTTCCATACTAATTTCCATATAAACTTTGGAATTTTTGGAGGGTCCGTAGACACAACGGATCGGTGCCAAAATTTGCATAATTACTAAGGGCCATAAAAGGAATCAGTAAAGCCTGGTGGAGCTAAAAGTCAAAAATTGAACCAGTCTATTGGACAATCATGGGTTAATGGACTACCAGAATTTGTAATGTAATCTTAAGTTGTTTGTAATTGCCTACAATTTTTCCTAGTCCACAATTGATCGATATTGTTTTGTATAAAGTCATATACCATATCATATGGTAATGCGTCGATAAAATGTGTTCCGCATTGAAATTGATTAATTTATCTCCAGAGAAGAGCGGAAAAATGTGAACATTACGTGAATAGGAATGGAAAGGATAAACCAATTGGCCTGATTTACCGCAGATCACAATCCTTTCACTTTGACACTATACCTTGCAATATTCTCTGCTTATTTTAAGTTGATACGATAAAACGATACACAGTTGGAAATATGTCACCCTGCAACTTCGAGAGCTTTCTCAAACATTTGTTCGATCAGCATCATCGTCTGAATGCCTGTACAGAAATTCTCTGTCATTCGAATCGGCACGACACTCCTAACTAGTTTCACATGCATTTCGGAATGGAAGTTCATAAGTGTTTATCCTGAGAGCATACAAATGTTTCTAAGTACAACATCAACATGCAATACTGGGATTATTTCTTATGCGGTTTGTTGCTTTCAGATTCTTCCCATTTCTAACATGCTACAGTTGATATCTACCGTCGTGCAGCTACTGCATACAAGGGTGATGGTGTTTTGCGAAGTGCTACAGAGTGACACTGAGTTGGACAAAACCTCAAAATTTACCATTTCTAAAAACTAACATTTTTTATGTTGATATGAAAATTGAACATAGCTCGGGACAGCTATGTTTCTTTAAGATTGTATAATTCCGGGACGAATCATACAATCTTAAAGAAAATGAAAATTACATTTGACGTAAACAGTGCAGCGACGTATTTTTCTGTCCGATAGTAGGATTTTACATGTTTTGGTATGTAAAATTAAATATCGTGACTCTTCTGATGTCAGACTCAGTCTGAATGTCCTAGGGAAAGGCGATCAACTCACATTTTTAACATGAAATTAAATGTTAATTTATGTGAATTCGAACTCTCCTTTTATGTGCATATTCTGGGATGTAGTTACAAAATTTTTTTTTGCTGTATAACTATTGGGAAAAAATATTTTACGGCTGACATGGAATAACTAGATGATGGATTCCGAAAAAAAACCGTTATTTAGATCCATGTATCTTTTCAGATATGGGTCAAAAAGATTTCATTTGGAAGGATATTCATTGGGGTTAAACTTGCAATTAAATTCATTCAATACGAATAAGTCTTTCTGCTCTCTCCAAGACAACATACCGTAAGCGATTGCACAAATCGTATGTGGATGTACAGTAGAGTGACAGAAAAAAAATGACCCCCATCGGCCCACCCCTGAGTCGATTCCTAGTCCTACCAGGAGTGTCTGCTCCAAATTTGAGCCAAATCTAACAAGTCTAGCTACCGGACCAACGTGCTTGAAGTTTGTATGGAATTTTTCGATAATTTACATGGAGAAATCCCACTTGCTCACATTTTCGCCGCTAGGTAGCACTGTATACATCAGATTATCACCAAAAGTGAAACTTAAGAAGATAATTTTATTATCTACAACTTTGTTGAAGACTGCAAAGCGATCCGACTCCAATAGGAAAAGTTATTAAACTTTTAACGAAGTGATGTCTGAGTCAGTTTTGCATGGGGCCTAGCAGTGCATGGTAGTGTATCAGTACTAGGGTCTAACAAACTAAACATTTTTGTAGAATAATGGTTAGATTTAGCTGAATAGTATGTTCGGAAGAATTGTAGTATATAATACGAGTTATGTTTTGGTTAGAAAATTGTAGTTCCAGATCTGACCGCATAGATGGCGCCAACACCAACTTTTCAACGAAGAGAGATAGAAATTAGGTGTCTTCTACAAAGTTGTAGAACAAGAATATTGCAGTAATTCTTCCAAACATCTCGATATTCTATCTCTCTCCGTTGAAAAGTTAGTGTTGGCGCCATCTATGCGGTCACAGATTGAACTAAAATTTTCTAACCAAAACATAACTCGTAGTATGTACTGCAATTCTTCCGAACATACTATTCAGCTAAATCTAACCATTATTCCACAAAAATGTTTAGTTTGTTAGAACCTAGTACTGATACACTATCATGCACTGCTAGGCCCCATGCAAAACTGACTCAGCCATCACTTCGTTAAAAGTTTAATAACTTTTCCTATTAGAGTTGGATCGCTTTGCAGTCTTCAACAAAGTTGTAGATAATAAAATTATCTTTTTAAGTTTCACTTTTGGTGATAATCTGATGTATACAGTGCCACCTAGCGGCGAAAATGTGAGCAAGAGGGTTTTCTCCATGTAAATTGTCGAAAAATCCCATACAAACTTCAAGCACGTTGGTCCGGTAGCTAGACTTGTCCGATTTGCTTCAAATTTGGAGCAAGTACTCCTGGTGGGACTAAGAATTGACTCAGGGGTGGGCCGATTGAGTTTTCAAAAATTCATTATTTTTCTGGGCAGTCTAATGTACAGTTTACGAGATATCCACTCACACAATGCCGCCAAACACATTCAGGATTAACACATTTGGTTTCATAATAAAAGAAGTGGGTATCTGGCGGGCCACTCCCTTACAATCGCCGAAAAAGAAGATTAGTTCAACATCTACTAGCGAAGATATAGGGAACCTTCATAGATGTTTCAGAAATAGAATAGTTTTTGTTAGTAGGGCTGGTTTTTATGAGAAACTACTTGCAACAACATTTCTATGGCAATACGGTGCAAAATTGGACAGAGGCAGAAATTTTACGATATGAATTTGTATCCACATATGGTCGGTATTAGGTCAGACCGAACTAAGTGGCAATGCATTGATTTCCAGAAAAACGCTTTAAAGTTTGAATCGCAGCATCCTTTACATTATAATTGGAAAATATTTTTTACCATAATTCTTGTTTATTGTTTCATATTTCAAATCTGGTAAAAGCGGAATGTAGATGAAGAAATTCTTTATCTAGTGCTATCATTAACTAATTTTTTTATGTTTTGCGACTTGGTCTGGTCTGACCTAACACCGACCATATCCGTTGCCACCCTACCGAAAAAATGATCATAGCAATCAGCGCCAACAATGATCTCAGCATCCCAAAAATTACATTTAGGAAGCCTTTTTTCAAACTAGAATAATTTGTTAAGTTTTCTCCGATTTTTGTTGAAGGGTGACAACTGTGCGTTATATTGAATGCTTCAAGTGTATTTACCGATTCTTTGTGCAGCAAATTGAATTCGGTGTCCCTACCGTTTGAATATTTCCAAAGAACTTTCTCGGGTCAAAGCAAACGTTTTGTAGATGAACTGTGGAAACGCACACTTTAAACCCTCAAAAAAAGCAAGCTAAAATTGTGACTTCAAGAAGCATCGCCCCTACGACCCAATGAAATCAAAAGCTTCTTTTTATCGTTTTGTCATAGAGAGAATCGAAAGCCCGAAAACCCTCGATCATCCGTATTTCAAATTACATGTTCATTGAAACTAGAGAACTGTAAGTAACCGGGTCTCTGAGAACCATTGCCTTTTTGAGGGTTAACCAAGATTAAGATGATACTGAGAAACAAAATAAAACACTGGGAGTTGAAAACGTGTGTTGAAGAAATTGTTGGATAAAAAATCGATCGAGGTCTCACAGTTTAAAACCTAGGTTTTTATGGAGAATTATGGATGTTTAATAGGAAAGGTACCAATGAAAATAGCCATCGTTAATTATCCCACAAAATGTGTTTTGCTTTGAAAAATGAAGCTATTTTTTAGCTGAATTGCACATCATCAAGGGGGCGCGGCGTTCGAAAGTTGATTTCCACAATATTTCAAAGGGAATGACATAAAATGTTCGAAATCGAAAGTCTTTTTACAAACAAATGTCTAAAAATGGTATGAAACGTCAACGTCTAGTGACAAAACATAAGAAGAGCGCTTAAAAAATTAAAAAAATGCGTCCCAAGGAAGTTCTTGATAAAAATTTTGAAAATCAAAAATTTCATTTTAACCCTCTGCTGCCCAAATTTTTGTTTTGCTGAAAAAAGCTATTGTAGATTCATTTTGTAATGAGAAAGCCGAAAAGCATATTGCCAGCTCACGGAAGCTACGGATTTTTCATTTAACACTTAAAAATGTCCAACATGGCAATTTTACAAGTCAAGATTTTATTGCTAATAATTTTTCAATTCTAGGAAAAAAAAATCCAATGTGTTGACTTTTTTGAGAAATTTCTATGGAAATGTCTCATTTGTATTAAATTTACGTTTTAAAGATTCATCATAATAACACAAAGGTGATATAGATAGATTGACAGATTATTGAGTTGGCTTGAAATTTTACCAAGCTATCAAATTAAAAAATAACGGAATGATAGTTGTCATTTATGTTTTCAATTTACATAAATGCCTGCACAATGACACATAATACTATTAGGGTTCGCAGTACCGAACCTTTTTGGCGAGGACCGGTACGACGGTACTGAAGACCTCAGTACCGGTAGTACCGGTAAAGTACCGGTATTCGAATATTTAAAAAAAAATCGAAAAAAGCTTCAAAGTGAAATTAAATGCTCAAACTGATGACCTTATTCTCAGATGATTGATTTGTGCTGATCAAAAAAACATGTTTATCGTTTTAATAAATTTGGAATGGCATGACTCATTTCAGCAGAAAATATTTTTCGCATGCGGCACCTTCTTTTATTTCGAAATCTAGGCCACTTTGAAATCAATAACTGCTAAGCGGTGCGACTTTTGTCGACTTCAGCAGATGGTAAATGTAAGAAACTATTAAAAACTGAAAATCAAAGCGAGAATGGCAGCAGGTTGCTCGCATTTCCTCTCTTGATTTTCTGTAAATTGGTTTCGACCTGCATACCAAGGCTCCTTGCTTTCCTGTAAACTATGGAGTTTTGCTGAATTTTCCGATCACCAATAATTACAAATCGTCCCATTTGGAGTAGTTCACCAAGTGTAAAATTGTTAGGTACTAAATTGCTGTTCGTTCTTTTATAAATAAAGGTTTAAGAGCAAACCAAAGACATGACTTATGCCATAGTTTTTATAGGCGCCACCCAGTGAATAATGAAAACCAATCAGAATATCGCTAATAAAAGAAAATCATAGCAAATTTTTACGTCTCTTACGATAGATGTGAATATTTTGAAATTTAGTACAAGATCGTTAAAATTTAATTTCAAATAAAGCAGGAATTTAAACATTCCGTTCAGTACAACGGGAGGTTGTAATGTTTAACTTATAGAAGGTAATTAATATAATTAAAAGTCATCTTGCAGACCGATATTTTGAAACAGGTCCCCCTAGAGAGTCCACAAATTTTTATTAAAAAAAATTGTATGGTACCGAAAATACCGGTACTGGCTTTTGTTCAGTACCGGTATTACGGTACCGAAAATGGGTCGGTATTCCCGGGACCCTATATACTATTATAAGTGCTTTGGCTATTTCAAAATCTTGAAAAACTTTGAATGTAATCCAACGCTTACACCAATGACGGTAGAAATTGGTTTCACTTTCTTAAATATAAGACAAAAATGTAATGCAAAGTCCACGGAGACATTTCCCATACCCCCTCTCCATAGACAAGAGTGGACTTTCTCGTGACCCTTACCCACCCCTAAATTGTCCACGTGGTATATGGATGGCCCCTATGTTTAATCGAGGTATATCTGTATATTGGTTAAACTAACAAATTCACACACAAAATAACACGAATCAGAAAAGAATTTTAAAATCAGAAAAAAGTTTAAATTGAATTATATTAACGTGATATTTGACATTTTCGGAGCCAAATTATCATAATACTAATCTACTATTCACTTAGTTAAGCGCATGAAATCTACAATGCGTGATTACTTACTAATAAACCATAAGTAATAGAGGAATGTATCTCAAGAATCAAAAATATCGTTTCACAGCACCAGGGACACCGACGGCAGTAATTTTTTTTATTTTTCCCCCAAAGCAATTCACAAGAGAGGTACCACTGAAGTGTTATTTATTGTTGTAGAGAAACAAATTTAAAGAAAACTTTTCTTCTATTTTTTGCAACGAAAAGTTTGATACATACGGCAACCATTCGTGGAAATGTTCGTCCCCGAGGATTGGCACGGTCATACACAAACTCCAGCTCTAGCTGCAGCATTTCTTCGATCCCAAATGCAGGACAAGCATCCACTCAGATAAGATAAAGCTAAGCTTAAACTCCTTTCGGTTGTTTTGAACTCCCTCCCTTCTTTCCCTAAGTTCAATAGGCAATGGAGGATAGCGTAAAACATCACCAGAGTGTACAATCAGTGGTAACATTAAGAGACAACGTGCTTTCCACTGATGTTTGCTTAACTTTCGAACCTTTTGTTGTCCAGGTCACATTTAGAAGAATAGCGCCGTCGAAATTACTGACGAGAAATCTCTTTGGCATGGCAGACCGCACTCTGTACGATGAGAATGTGGTTAACTAATAGCGTTTTCGTTTTTTCTTGGTGCTACACCGGTGTAGTGCAAAGAAAGAGATAGACTGAATACAACTAAGTTTGAATGAGTGTAGCACCGACTACACCGGTGTAGTGCACTGTCAAAAACGAAAATGCCATAAGATTGAAACCTTTCAATAAAATAAATTTACGTAATCGCGTGGAAGCAAAAATTACAGCAATAGTAAATATGTTTAATATGTTCCAACTTGAGTATATCTTAAACAACTCACAAGTATCTTATTGAGCGGAAAAGTTAGTCGAATTTCACGTTTTGTTTTAAGGACGGCTCCAACCCAACATAATCCAAATGAAGGGTGAATAAACGAATATTTTTGATATTAAAACTTTTTCATAAGTTATTCAGGTTTTCGCATCAAAATGAACACTAAAATTTTCTGAAAATTATTTCTCGAAAACCATACGGTGGTATAATAATGAAAAACTTTTCGATAAAGTCTAATATGTACTTCTCAAAGCCAACTTGGATGAAAATTGATTTTCGAGAGACGGATCAAGGTCGATTCGTTAGAATTTTGTTTCGATTCTAGATGCGAACTGCACATCAAGGAAATTGTATTTTCTTGTTACTTAGCACTGATAACAGCAATTGAATGTAATATGCAAGTATGAAATAATAAATGTAATTATTTTCTAACTTTGATCTTGAATATCGTCTTTTTCCTAAAATTTAGTTTCAAATTGAAAAAAATCCATACTCGAAAAAAGTCGCTTTGATGCAGCTAATGCTTAGCCTTTTCAGATAACGATCAAGCAATCTACTTTCCTGTTTACGATTCAATCTGGCCAGATGCAGTGATATGGCTATACTCCCAAGCCTTCTGGCGACGAAAATTACTTCGAGCTCCAAACATGGAATATATTTGTTTATTCATGAGTTCCTTTCATCGGCCTTGCAGTGGAAAATGAGTTGGTGAATTTCAAGACCAGGACAAGAGCTGTGACCCAGTTTCTACCAGTACTTACGTGAATATTTAATCCTAGTTAAGTCAAATGTCAAACGAGTCCTTTGCAATGTGACAAAGAAGTCGTTAGTTAGCCTATCAATAGCGATGTGAAACTCTAATGGAACGGTTGATTTGATTAGGGTGACGTTCAACGTTTCACTTATTTTAACTACAGCTTCGGTTGGGATTTTTTGATATCCATCATTCGGTGAATGCCAGGAAATGAAAAATGTGCAAGATATTAAATTTTATATATAGTGATATAGGGCAACGAAAATAACATTAAGCAAGTATAGATTAAAAGTGTTGTTTATGTTTAAAGGTACGCACAGAGTGAAGCCAAAGTACATGCAAGAAAAGTATTAGTGTTGAGAAAAATATCATGGCGAAATGTTGCACTCGTCTAAACAAGACACGGTATTCAGTTTATTAAACTTTTTTGTAACAATGTACAATGAATGACATGGAAGAGTATTATAAATAAAGTGCAGTAAGCCACGAAACAGTAAGTTTTCAATTCACTCAGTATGAATTTATTGTGTAACTCGGTTGAAGTCACTCAAAGTTAAAGAAAAAACCGATTTAATCCACCTATCAGTGAGATGATACATTTGTTACATCTATTTATCTCAACACTATTACATTTTGGAGAGTTTACGTGTTTAGCAAGTTTTCTCGTAGTAAAATTTTGTACAATTTTGTCATTGACATCATGACTCTATCTCGAAAGTTAGTAGAAATAAATTTTCTATCTCACTCATAGGTGGATTAATCACAATTCTGTTTACATTAAAAGAAGGGGGCTTACATTTCAAAAAAAAGTATTCCTAACACACCAAAATCAACTACTAGAGAACAATAAATTAAACGCACGTTTTGGTACCATTGCGACCACTGTGGATTGGATCGAAACAAATATAAAAAATATTTTTAAACAAATTTTGAGAACGAAATAGAACACGTTATTGATAATTAGTGAATCTGGCGCTTGGTCAAGTCTCCCCATGTTTCCCTTATTCAAATTTTCAGTTATGGAGTTCGCTCTATCAGCAAAAATGATCAGGTGTGGAGTTTTCTATACCGCAAAACAGGATTCCGCCGGTATTGTTTAATTTGCTTGCACTACTTAAATCCTGCAATCCCTCACCATACTCATTAAATCATATAACGTATATAGGGGGGGGGGCGGTGCTAGTTGGCGGTTGGGGTAAGTTGGCGGAATCCCTTTTTCTCTGTTTCCATTAGACATATAGCGCTACCTCTTCTTGTGTTCCTCAAGTTATGTGAAACCCGTTATTCAATGTGGTTTTGTTGCAAAACGATTTGTTTGGTAGAAGTTGTGGGTGATATTGTGTTTTCGAGCATACCAAGTAAATTTTCTAAATTTTAAATACTTTGCGTTATTTAGGGTGATTTTCAATCTATTTCCCGAATGATTATATTTTTCGATAGCGCGTGAAGAGAGCTTTCAGTGTCCGTATAGATATTACATCTACCCACAATCAAAAGTTATTCTTTAAACAGTTTTTAATACAATATGCGATTGGGGTAAGTTGGCGGTACTGCACACGGGGCAAGTTGGCGGTATTTTTTACAGTGCAAAAAAGTCATCAAAAAATTTTATTTCTGGAATTCGCAAAGTAAATGCAAAGTAAGAAAATCTTTTTCTTGTGTATCTCGCCAATGTAGGAGACATTTATTCCGGCCAATTGCATGAAGTATTTCGAAAATTTGCTTTTGAATATGGAGTACGCGTCAAAGTCAAAATACCGGGGTATTGAAACTGAAATATAATAGCAAATGTCGGTTAATATACAGTTTGCTCGAAAAGACATTCAGTACGTTCCAAAAGGACCCTTGAAGTTATTGAATCTCCATTTGATTGCTTAGTTTTTGGCGTATACTCAAATACCGCCAACTTACCCCGAGGCCGGGGTAAGTTGGCGGGTTTTCCGCCTCACATATTTTTGTCTCTAAAAACGAAGACAATGCATCAAACACTTTAAAAAAAATCAGAGATGTTGCTAACAGTCTGCTCTTTCATGCCGCGTGTTCTATTTTGCAAGATCTACCTATATTAAAGCGGGAAAAATTGAAAACTGAAAACACCGCCAACTAGCCCCGGTCTCCCCTACTATCCTACAGAAAAACGAACAATTCATGATATTAGCTTTCTATGTTTGACAACCGCATCAGTTCTCACAACATCTTGATAATCATCCAGGAAAAAATATTAAATACAAACGTCATCGAGTGTTCAGAAATGCTGACCATATCGACCATATCCTGTAAGGACAAAATAATCCTGCGTAGATTTGTCTTGTGCATTGCCTCAAACAAAATTAGTAAAGAGATTTTCATGAAAAATTGATAGTATTGTTGAAGTAGCTTCTTTGCGGTTGATAGTTTTTACAATACAATCAAGTATACAAATAGTACGAAAACCGGTTTTCAATTATTTTAACTTCTTGGTGTATATGAGGCCCCTCATAGGAGTAATTTATAGTAGTTTTATTATATAAATAAAATAACTTGAATGTTTGCATTGAACTACGATACTGTCTTATGACTAAAATACTCGTTTTATGTTAGTTTTATTCCAGCTTTAAAAAAGAAAGTATTCAGAACCATACAAACATATAGATAAATAGTAACCTTAATAAAGTTACTCCAACTTAACCATTACACAAGAAAGAAAACAATTTTTATAGTGTTAGGTGAAAAAATGCTCCCAGAAATGGAAGTACTCCCTTACGCAAAATTTTCGGAGGGGGTCCTGACCTCCAAGACCCTCTCCCTGGATCCGCCATCGTATTATACAAATGATTGTGTTCAACTACGTTTGTAATAATAGGGTAAAATGGTATAATACGCCCCACCGGGGCAAAATGCCCCTCTTCAATTTCCAGGATTCCTGAATTAGCTTATGAATTTACCGACAGCTTATGAGCAAAATTTTGATGCCTAGCTTTTCTTGCTAGGAAGCCATTTTGATAACTGAAGCGCAAATATAAATTAAATGTTAAGTAAATGAATAAAATAATTAATTAATTTCTAATGTTAATAAAAGTTTACAATAATCAATTGAATCATTAGAGTTAGTTAAATAAATGAAATGCATAAAATCAATAAAATTTGAAAAATGCATGAAACAATTAAAATGAATACTATGAAATAATAATTGAAAAACATCAAATAAATATAACTATATAATATTTGTAACACATTTGTCTGATAATTATACTATATAGTTCAATAATATTTTCAAAAAATGTGTGTTGTTAAAGGGGGCCAAAAACCAAGGTATTTCTGTCCACGTGGTATATGAACGGCTCCATATGTAAATAAAGGGGGAACACGAAATTATTGCGACACCGAAAATGTCATGCCAATTTTCTTATAATGTTTAAAATCAAACCAAAATTTTAGGGTAGTTTTATACATATATTTACTTCAAAAATCAAAAGAAAAGTTAATCGATGGAGCCCTGAGTGTAAAATTGAACGCATTTTCGCTTGATGCCCTCCATCAAAGTCTTTACAGTGTCATCCGGTACCAGTTTCTCAGTTTTTTTGTCCGTTTTCTTAACATGTCCTTCTCGTCTTTGACTGTCTTCTTGCTCTTCCAAAGTTCCCGCTTCATCATTGGCCAGTACTGCTCCACCGGGCGCAGCTCCGGACAGTTTAGCGGATTCATGTCCTTTGGAACAAAATAGCGGAGCTTCGTCGTGCTGCTGCAAGAACGGCAAAAGGCGCTTCTCGAGGCACTCAGATTTGTACTGTGCCCTTTGTCACGAAAGGCTCACTCCTCAGTCCGCAAGAGCAGATTTGCAGGCCATGAGATATTTGGAGGCGAACTTCGACATTTTATTCTTCTTAAATTTGGCGTTCTCATAGAACTTGCTCTTGCCGGTGAAAAACTCCAACCCCGGAATTCAGCATCTTCTCATAGAGCTTCCGTGCCCGAGTTTTAGCCATCGATTGTTGCCGCTCATCGCGGTTTGGGAAGTTCTGTACCTTGTATGTGTGTAGTCCAGCTCTCTTCTTTGCATTCTGGACGTAGCTCTGCGACATGCCGATTATTTTAGCCAAATCACGGCTTGAGACGTTGGGATTTGCTTTAATCATCCGCTTCACCTTTCCCTCCGTCTTTTTGTTCTCCGGTCCCGGTTTTCTTCCAGCTCCTTTACCGTGGTCCAACGTCGACCGCTCCTGGAATCGCTTCAACACTCTGGAGACGGTTGAATGGTGAATGTTCAACATTTTTCCCAACTTCCGGTGCGACAGGTCAGGAAATTCCAGGTGTTTGGAAAGAATTTGTTCTCTCGACTCGCGTTGGTTCACCTCCATTTTCGTTGAATCGAAAAACACGACTTGAGTTTGACAGCATGTAAACAATGCACATCAATGAGAAAGTGTGCAAAATTTGGTTGATTTTTACCCAATGGTAAAAAAGTTATGCCCTGTTGAATGTGTCGCAATAATTTCGTGTTCGCCTTTTAGTACACAAATCCGGCTACCTTTAATTGCACTTGCTTCCTCTCTACTCTATCTTAGGGTTCATACATTCTATTTGGCCTACTCTTTTCAGGACTTGTGTTATATTTTACATTGCATTATTGCTTATTGAATAGGATTCATGTTCCAGTGCTTTAAGTTCACGCGAAACATGCCTTTTGTGCTCAATTTTATTGCAAACTCATGGTGCCAACGAAAAAGTTTTGTTCAGTGTACCAATGGCTCATATGAATGCTCTGTCCCGCTCGCTCTCTTCTATCAATATAGCTAGTATCCGGCGCCACTCAGTTGCAAGGGTACGTCATAGATATAGTAGATGATTTCATTAGCAAAGTCCTTCCTCCGGTCAGCTTCCGTGATCCTTGTCGGTCGGTCGGATGATGATGGCAAACAATTGAATTACGCTAATTGGCCTTATCGAGGCTGCCAAGGCAAGAGCTCCACTTGTACGCCTTGTTTGCACTGGCACTCGATATGGGCGAGTGCAGCAGGAGTGTACCAGTAGACTTGTTTGACCATCATTTAGAGAGATTGTTTATCAAGTGGGATGAAGAAATCGTTTTTACATTTCTTATGAAATGAAGGTATGGAAACCGCTCGATCTGTGAAGATTTTTTTCGAGATTTGGAATATTGAGTCCGATATGCCGATATGCAGTTCTACAACTGAAGTCAATGGCTGTGAGTGTTTATCAGTCCGTAATTTTGCAAATAACAGGCGGAATGCTTGGAAGGTTTCTAGAGAAAATTTAGATTAGGACGTAAGTAACATTGAGAACCTCTCTTTGTTTATTTTCTCTTTCAATGATTACGACGTCACTATAACACTTTGCACAAATTTTCCAGTACATATTGGAAGCCGACGATTTTCACTAGAATATTATGCAAAGAGTTGAATAATAAATATTAAAACGATCGACTAATGAACTGAAGATAAAGACCCCAAAGAGAATCTCTCATTGTTACATACGGCTTAATCTATTTTTTCCAAAATTATCTATATTTTACTAGATTTTATGATGGCATGTGTGGATACAGACAATTTTATTATGATTTTAGGCAGTGATCCATATAGTCTAGCATGATAAAATGTTAGATTATTAGTTTTAATTGTGGAAGAGCCGGCAAAAGAGGTAGATCCCTCGCGTAGAGAAATAATAATGGCTGTTCCTGAATGTTATCGTTTTTTGTTTCATATTTTTCGGTGATAAATATTCATAAAACCTGTTTTAATCCACCTAGTTATGCAATCGCACCTTTCTTATTTGCTATAATTTAATAGCTGGTTACGTTCAATATAACATCGTGGAAATGTCTATTATATTTCTATTACAATTGGTAAGTAGATTTGAGTGCACAAATGCCACGAACTTGATGAGTAACATGTCGACGCTGACACACTTCAAACAATCAAAAATTTAATATTTAATTAAGGTAAGGAAAAACGGTTTTGGAACCCTACATACGCTAGAAAAAAGTTGAGCATGAAATAGTTGATTTCATCTATATTATTCATTTTGTTCGCTTTATTGATTTTATTATTTTATTTTTTTATTTCTATTATTCATTTAATACATTTTATTAATTTCAGTTATTTTATTCACTTTATAATTTTCTTATTTTTTCCAGTTCATATATTTTATTCGGTTTCTTCATTTTATTAATTCTCGTCAGTCATTCTTTTAAAGTAGAATACTTCTAACGTTTCAATATAGGGGTCCCGTTTCAAAGTTTCTTCTGAGATATTTACCCAGTCTACTTCCGTTGTACTGATCAAAATCGCTATATTTTTGCACTATCTGATCGGAAATACGTGCACGTATATTTTATTTGATTCTGTAAAATGTACGATCACTATAAATAACGACAATAATGTATTCTGTGAAAATGGTAATTATCTACGCTGATTGGTCCGTTTACCATCCGTTTACCAATGAACCGAGACGCACTATAAAAGCGGCACATAAGAAAAAAATCATCAGTTTGCTTTCTGACCTCGTAGTATTTGCTATATTTCGTCAGCTCGAAGCAATATATTCCATGACTGCCGCCAGGCATCATTTCAATGATGTACAGGCGCGGCTGTTGCATACATACAATGATCACAGACCACAGAAAAAAACAGAACGCTCTTTCTTTCAAAGCCAAATAAACGAATTTCAAGTGCTCGTTGGCGGTAGGAGCCGTGGCGGTAGGGTAAGAAAGACCCAGCTCTCGTGCTCTTTCAATTATGTGTGGCGTTCTCAAATAAATTCACACACATAATTAAAAGACCAGTAACTGGAGTGTACATTGGAGTGTGCTTTTTGGTTACCTGAGCAAATACTCATGGATTCAAACACCACATAGCCCCTTGAAAAGACTTTTAATATGGTCCGTGACAAAATTCACTACCATAAAGACACCATAAAATGGTCTCAATAACCCATTAATACACCCAAAACAATTTCCCAATGCAAAAAAGGCATTACATCCTTTCGTGCCTATTCCGAATTAGAATCATGCCTTCTTCGCATTGTAGACCAAGCATAGCTACGGCATTACACCAACACAACTTGATTCATGATGAAATAAACTGATTGAGAACACACGCTACTATATTATCTGCCCGCATGTAAAAGTATTAGTTGGTTTTGCTTGCTGAGTCTGCCAAAAAGGTGGTGTATTCTATACATGAATACCTCTGTGGTGTTTGTAAGTTACGCGCAATTCCAACCACACTAAACGCGTGAACAGTTTACGAGAGTGTGTGATATACGCGTTGTTATTTTCCCATAGCATGGCTTTTGCACTAAATACATCGCTCTCTCATTCTATGCTTCAGAGAAGAGTGGAAGAAAATGATTTGTGCTCAGATTGATTTGCGATGATCGTTGACCAGGGCTATTGTGCGCTGGATTCGCATGTTCGGGAAATAATAAAAACTGAAATGAGTAACTGCAACTGCTGCTCAAAGTGCAAAACCATGTCATCTATTCCCTTATAGTTTATGGTACTTTAATCTTAGATACTTTTACTGCGAAATACTGACATGATATCACCTTAAAGTACTGTTGATATGAGGAATGCCAGAAATGATTGCGGACGGCTTCTACAAGACAAATGTTGAATTAACTTGTTAGCCCAATGTTTCCATATACGTAACTTTCTCTTGCGTATAGTGCGCTTAAATAGTCATTAATCATTATTAACATTTATGAACTTTTCTAGTGGCTAGAACTCGCATATCGCTGGTAAATTTAGGGTTGAGAGAACGCCGAAAGCTCAACATATTATCAACACATAATCATCACCCACAGCCCACCAATTTGATGATGCTATAAACTGTTCTCTCCAATATGCAGCATGTGATCAGTAGAAAGGCGAAAATGAAATAGGTCGTTGAGCGTGTATTAGTATTTTCAGAGCGCACATGTATCCGAGTGGAGATGTCCTTTACATGTGTATTAGTGCGGAGTCATTTTAATACTAATACTCCGATAGTTAAATTCACTAATACATTCCCAACTGTGGGTTTGTGAAAGTTTCTGTGGTGTAATCGCCTTAATGCATTTTTGTCCCGGACCAATAACGCTTCATATGCATTATACCAGTTACAATGCAAAATTCTCATTAGAATCATGCTTATTCGCATGTAATTCATACGGTTCGCGTTTTGGGTGTACACCAACATATGGTATTTTATATGGTATCTACCGGACCATGGTGATGGTGTTTTCATGGTTTGAACCCATTTCAAACACCCATGCCAAACCCCATGACCATGGGGGTATTATGGGCTTTTAGTTTGCTCGGGTAGTTTTCTTCTGGCAAACGGGAGTGCGGGTGCGACTTTCATTGGCTTATTATGAAATGGCTTCATTAGGCTAGCGAATTGTTCGCTGCTATATACGAAAGTCTTTATTATATTTACGAGCACCATTCGTCAAACCGTCAGCGTCAAAGGAGTTTCAACAGAGATAGAATATGGAGTCATTGTTGCTATACGTCAGATAATTGTTGATCTTCACGACAGTCTCAGTCTGACTATTTAGTAGCCGTATCCGTGTCCACCGGTTTCACGAAGATTTCCTAAACCTCTTACGCTTCCATTTGATCCAGAATCCGGAGCAACACGGATTCAGTTGTTGGTTTAGTTGGTTGGTTGGTTTTGTATGAATAAGTTTGAGTTTTTCTCTGCAGGAGCAATGTCAAAATAATACGCTATTAAATACGATAAATTCTCTGAGATGAACGAAATGAATTCGTGCGACCAACGAGATTGTTCGTAATATTCACAAATGTTTATTAAAATAAACAAAACATTTCGTTTCATTCACGAAAAATAATGTCGTTTTCAACGACGACATTCGCGCAATGTACACTAAATTAGTAAAATTAACGAAAACTTTCGTTCATCAAGCGGCCATTTCTTCATACCACAATAAAATAGATCTGTGTCTTTTATTAAAAAAAACCGGAGTTGTCAAACATCGATCCCAAAAGATCGAATGAAAAAATAAGAGGATAATAATTACGAAAACTTTTCTAAGATGAACGAAAATAATTCGTGCGACCAACGAAACCGTTTGTAATATACATAAACGTTTATTAAAATAAACGAAACATTTCGATTCATTCACGAAAAATAATGTCGTTATCAACGATTACATTCGTGCAATGTAAACTAAATAAGTAAAATTTACGAAAACTTTCGTTCATCAAGCGGCCGTTTTTTCGTACCACAAGAAAATCGATTTGGCCACATAGGCTTTTTTAAATTAAAAAAAATCGATGTTATCAAACAAAAGATCGACTGAAGGCAATAAGAGGCTAATAAATACGAAAAATTTTTAAGATAAGCGAAATAAATTCATGCGACCAACGAAACCGTTTATCATATACATAACTAATTATGGAAATAAACGAATCATTTCGTTTCATTCATGAAAAATAACGTCGTTATCAATGATAATATTCCTGTAATGTACACTGCCCATATATGCATAAGAGTCCCATATTGAAAAACAGCAAGCCTAGAAAAACGCTGTTCAAGATTTACATTTTTCATTGAACCTTATGGATGGGACAACTATGTTGTGGTATTTTTTTCGATATCTTCTGAACAAACCTGGTAATCTTATTTGTGCATTATGGTTCAGTGGTAATACAGAATACAATCCAATAGATATCTTATATTCGACAAAAATTCATATGGGACTCTTATGATTTTATGGGCAGTACACTAAATATGTAAAATTTACGAAAACTTTTGCTTTCTAGTCCCCAATAGAGGTGAACAGGTTGCAATAAAATCGATTTTTCCAGATCTTTTAGTTAGTTAAAAAATCGTTGTTGTTAAACATCGATCCTAAAATATCGATTGAAAAAATAATTTCAGCATTCGAATTACCAGCGTAAGTGTATTCTACTTCACTTCGATTGTGTTTCTGACATTACCTATCCATATTTTTATTCATTGAATCCAATTTATTAGTTTCAAAAAATTTATTTTATTTTCTTAATTTTATAATTTTTTTGGCGTTGTCCAATTTTTATTTGAGCTGAGCTAATTTGATTTATTTATTTTATTAATTTGAATTATATTAATCACTCTATCCATCTAAGAGGCGTCTGTGGTACAATTGGGAGTTTCGAGTGTATTATGGTTTGGTTTTCGTAATCTACCGAAGAGTTAATTTACTTTTCAGTTATGGTTGCTGGCGGCTACAACTGTGATCTGAACCAGAGTTGATAAAATGAAGACTTAATGAAAAAAACACTACTCTTATTATAAAATGCGCTTGCAGAATTCAATCAGCTCAAACATTGAACGAACTTCATCACGCATTCGAAAGTATTATTTCATTTGAATTTCGTGCTGTTATCTGCAAGATAACAGACTCAAGTGAACTCACTCAATTTGGCACAATCGTGTATTCTTTTTCAGTTCGTTCCGACGAATACCTCGTTTTATTAATCGGATCAATTTCAGCAATGAAAATACTTTCCTACATCGAATAGAACTTCCCAATCGATTCATTTCATCCGCATCGTAGCTTGTCCACAATATTCACTCTCTCGACCATAGAACAGCCAAGCCATTTTCCAATCTCCCTTGAGTATGGTTTTGTGCGGAAAATTGTTCGCACAATAAGCTCGCCAGAAGCACTCCACGGCAGCGATAGAGCAACCGAAATTAAATAATTCCTACCGTTAGACAGAGATGGAGAGAAACTCCGCTGAGCTCACCGCAAGGCTAAAAGTTTCAAGTAGCGAACGGAATTATTTCAAAAGTTTTCATAAAATGAAATAACAATAGAGCTGGTACTGCTGATTCCTTGTCTGTTTCGATTTTTCGATTCTGGTGCTATCGGACAATGAGCTTTCCTGAGTGGAAAATGAAATTGAAAGCAAAGTGTTGAGGGAAAATTGGTTTTTTGGACAGGTTATTATTGGGTTTAATCAGCAAAGGAAATGAAATATAGTACATTCATTATAGGATTAGGGGTCATTCTGTCGAATCGGATTGTTTTTAATTAAAGTGCATTGCATAGGAATCCGTTTATGGATCAATATGAGACCCTTCGGAGAGTTCCTAGTTTCTTTGTGGGTTGAGCACATATGTATCCGATAAAGCAATTCCACATCTGACACATAAAGTAAAAATTAGACAGGAACGTACGCTTTTTGACATTGGTTTTTCAAAAAATTGTTTTTTCTAACAACAACTTTACATATGTTTTAAAACTTCATACTAATTGACATGCAACACTATGATTTTAATACAGAATATGATTCTAAGTATAATTTCAAACAAAATGAATTTAACAAAAAAATGCGATAGTTGTCGATATATATATGGATTTTTGCTCCAACAAAAACAATTAATTAGTGTAATTATGCCCTTTTAAAAGTATTTCGCGTTTCCCTATCATAAAATTTCAACAATCTAATGTTTATCGTTTTAAAGACACAAAATAAACTTTTTCAATGTATTTGGATCATGGAGAAGTCCTCACTCAAAAAGTTTTCCTAGCAAAAACTTTTGACAATTTTTTTTATACTCCGTACTACTGCAGTCAAAAATATAATTTCCTTTTTGAATATCATTCTAAACGCCATTTTAAATCAAAATGGTTACAACAAAAATTTTCTGAAATGTGGTAGTTCTATAGATATTGTAAATTTTGTGTAACAAACACAACTATTTTGTTTTATTACAACCTTTTCATAAGTTATTCGCGTTTCTCCATCAACGACAATAGATTTTTCAAAGGGCCCATAGCATTTCCTGTAATTTTCCTTTTTACATAAAGGCGAACTGTAAACCATTGGAAAGCTAAATTTCAAAACAATCAAAATATGATTCAACTATAAAGTTTATCAGACCCTATTGTTTAATAATATTTTGGTTGTTTTAGTGTAGCTTTCAAATGGTTTACAATTTCACCTTGATGTCAAAGGGGAAGTTGTTATCAACTTTTTAATGGAACGACGTGAAGAGATGGTATCTACAGCAACGTTGTATATAAGGTAATTATAAGTATATCTTCCAAAGACTTTGTAGGTTCTACAGGTTTTGAAATATCGCGCATTTTTGAAAACATAATCTGTAAGTAAATGTTTTAACTAAAACCTTCTCTATCTCAAAACGTACAAGACCTACAAAGTTTGCATCTTCAGAAGATATGTTTAAAATGATAGCACCTACAACTTTCTCGAAGACACCACATATTTATCTAGTTTCATGAAAAAGTTGATATCAGCGCCGCCCTAGCGACTGAATTCCTAGTGTGATTCAAAAAAATAAAGCACTATACAGCAACTCTTCCGAAGAGACCATAACTCTATAACGAAAAACAATAATTGATTCCACGTTTTTTAACTTTCCGACCACAATGTACCGTTTTTCTCTTAATCCCCTATTGCTCAGTGAACATTCAATGTAGATACATGGAATCCTTCAGAGGAATTTTCAAAAAAAGTATGCTCAATAGTATACATTTGTACAAGAAATATATATTAGTTAGAAAATAGCAGTACACAGCAAGTGTATGAGCGGCCCTTACCTTCAGGAACGACTGTGTGTGCCGAAATGTCAACGTACAATGCAATCAACTAAAAACAGTATTATATCGAGTTCACCGATATGTGAACTACAAGACAAAATTTACTGATTGCGAATCGATTGACTACTTTTTCTTGAAAGCTCGGAAAACGAACGAGAAAACTAGAAATTCCATAAGACTCAATGTGGGGTTAGCCCCTTATGGACGCCAGCCATCTTTTCCTCGTAACAATATTGATTTTACACCTGGAACTAGTTCATATTTATGCTCCTAGATTGTGCTTTAGACATTCAAACAACACTAAAAGTGTGAATTTAATAGAAAATTTAATTGTCTTCAACTTTGTTGACAACAAAAAATTGATCTGAAATTACCCGGAAAAGCTGTTTAAGATTTTAACGAAGTTATATCTAAGATAGCCTCATACGAGGGCTAACGGTTTGGAAATTAATTTACTCGACCTTATTTCTTTACCAAAAAAAAAAAAGATGGGTGGGTAATGTCTAGGACATAACCGGAGTGTCGTGACTACTCGTTTGACTTGTAATTCAAATCGAATGATACTCAATGAAATATGTGGGAATGTTTCAAGTTATTCTTTATAATAATTATGGTGGTTCTGAAAAGAACCTTTGTTGTTGGCGTCTGCGTTGATCGGGGATGCGCTGGATTCTAAGCTCGTTGAGACATTCATTCATGAAATGAACAAATTTCATATTTTCTTGCTTTGAACTATCAATGTTAAAATCTCTCGAAACAACCATCGGAATCTTTTCCGTACAGAAATGAACACGCTTAGCGAAAAACTAGGGGCGGGTAATGTCCGGGACATAACCGCGATGCTCATATTCTTAAAATTCTGCTTGTATCTCCTTCAAATGGCTAAATTTTGCGCATTAAGTTCGATTCACCGGGCTCAGCGAAATTTTCCTGGAGATCCCGTTCGTTAGTATATTCAGCAAAACAATTTTATTACCGAGTTCTCCGCGTTGAATACAGGTCAATAATTTCATATAATGATTTCAACATGCAGACAATGTACATGTATGACAGGTGGGAGTGTTCTGAAGTGGTTTTAGTGGAGGTAACAACATAAAATCATGTATTGGACATTTTACAATGATTCTCCTTAACCCTGCAAAACCACGTGGTTGGCAGCAGAGGGTTAAGTTGTTTGGAAGAGATGACAGTTAATATATGATAACTAAAAATATAAAATTGTTCTATAAATTGCAAAGTTATTGCCGCGTTGACCTGAAAATTTGTCATTTCATTCATAAAGGAACAATCATTGAAATTATGTCAATTTATGCTTTGCAAGATTTGAAATAACTTCGAAGTGTGGTCACGACACCCCTGTTATGTCATATACATTACCAACCCATCTTTTTCCATTTTGCCTTTGTCCTAATAAGGACGGTTTGTGGATAACTATGTTGATACAAGACGGGAATCTTTTAAAACAATTCAAACCTTGCAGACGATTGTTTTTACTGCGTACATCCATACGATCTTTCCCCTTTCGCAGCTCACGCCGAATGAGCACACTTTTCATCAAGCTGTTCCTATTTATCGACTTTACAATGCAGATGGAAGGACGTCCTTTTGTTCGATAAATGAAAATATTTTCATCATTCGTTTTGGTGTAGCTTTCGCTTAGTGGCAGAGTTGCCACATTCACTGATTTTCTTGGAAGGATTTGCAAAAACCTTCGGGTTTGTAGATTGGAAAAACATTTTCTTATGATTCACTGGTAAAAGTACAGAATTACCAAGCGCAAACTTAATACTAGTTAATAAAAGAAACTTTCTAATTAAATTCTTTTTCCATTTTGCCTTTGTCCTAATAAGGACGGTTTGTGGATAACTATGTTGATTCAAGACGGGAATCTTTTAAAACAATTCAAACCTTGCCGACGATTGTTTTTACTGCGTACATCCGTACGATCTTTCCCCTTTCGCAGCTCACACCGAATGAGCACGGTTTTCATCATGGTGTTCCTTTTTATTGACTTTACAATGCAGATGGAAGGACGTCCTTTTGTTCGATAAATGAAAATATTTTCATCATTCGTTTTGGTGTAGCTTTCGCTTAGTTGCCACATTCACTGATTTTCTTGGAAGGATTTGCAAAAACCTTCGGGTTTGTAGATTGGAAAAACATTTTCTTATGATTCACTGGTAAAAGTACAGAATTACCAAGCGCAAACTTAATACTAGTTAATAAAAGAAACTTTCTAATTAAATTCTTTTTCCATTTTGCATTCGTCCTAATAAGGACGGTTTGTGGATAACTATGTTGATACAAGACGGGAATCTTTTAAAACAATTCAAACCTTGCCGACGATTGTTTTTACTGCGTACATCCATACGATCTTTCCCCTTTCGCAGCTCACACCGAATGAGTACGCTTTGCAGTCTTCGATGTTTTGGTGGCATTTTTAGTGGCAGTTACTACCGCTTTTTCAGTGACTGCGTTTCTTAGCCTTTGGCTTTTTGGCCTTCTCACCGCCACCACCTCCACCAACGTTTTTCTGCTTCTCTCCGATGGTAGCTGATTTGATTGGTCGTCCGATGCAGCTTCTCACGACCACGCACGTCTGTTATGCACTGCGTCTTACACACGTCTGGTTTTGAGAAAAACTGCGACACCCCTATTTATAGGTTTTATCATTAATGTTGATTCTCATTTAAAGTAGTTTTTGAACTATTTAAACAAATTTTATATAGCAAACAACGTATCGGTAGCAAGCGTTGAACGTTTTCCTTCCGATTTATGAAACAAGATTGGCAATCCGTTTAGTAGAAGAAAAGTTATTAACGTTCAAAATGTACGTAACGCTTTCGCTAATATGCACTACTATCGCTTTCTCGCTCGTTCTCGTGGCGTGCATGAGCCTTTCCTTTCCGTCCGACTTCTAATGGCTTAACCAAAATTAATATCCCGGCTTTCCCCCACCAACTGCTCTCGTCAAGCAACCCAATACGAATAATCATAGGAACAAACATGTAGTGGACCTTTATATAAACTTTTCATTATTTTATTGTTCATTTGCTGCACCATTTTGACGGCTCTGTGCGGGATGGGCTGAAAATTTTCACTTTTCCGAGACGTTTTCGAAAGATTTTTCAAAACACTATTTTTCCGTTGATAATGAATATCCTACATATTCCAAAATTTAATACAACATTGGTACAAATATTTTCGACAAAATGCCGAAGAAATTGATTAAATCCATTCAGTACAACAAAAGATATAAGCGTTCAAAATCTTACATCATTTTTCTTCCGAAATTTTGAAAAGGGGCCCCTATATTGAAAGGTAAGTCGTTAGTCACGACAAAAAAATAATTGGGTTTAGTTAACCAGTGCATTCAGAGCAGTCCCGTGCGCAAGGGGGGAGGGGGGTGGTTAAGGGTTCAACCCCCCTCCCCAAATGAGGGTTTTGAATTACTTTTCAAAATTTATTAACTTCTTGTTCAGGAAACAAATATACTGAAAACCGTTTTGACACATAAAATGTCATTTGAGTTCGGTCACTCTAGAGACAAATCAATGATGAAACCAAGGACGAAACTTTGGGAGGGTGTCTGGAAAGGGATGTATATCAAATTGGACGGCTTCTATGAAAGATCGGTTCACGTTTCGACCAGCTTCGATATTAGCAATAGTAGTGAATAGACAGCAGATGTCGGTCAGCGAGCTAGCAACGGCACCTAAAGAGGAAAAACACGAAGTGGGAAAAAATCGGGATATCGTTGTCTAGAGAAATTTTACCGCCGATGATTATTCCGTTGGAGTGGCTGCGAAATGAATCACGAAAATCGGCATTGGTATACGATGAAATACCGCCGCCGAGAAGTTCTCAGCACCAGCCAGCAGATGAATAGGAACGACTACCACCAAGAAGAATAAGAAGCCCGGCGAAGGTGGTTGTAAACAGATGTAAATCCTTATGGTCGACGCCTCCGGCTCGGTTCATGCCTCAACAGGTGACGATATTTGCAGCAGACTTGAGCAGGTCAGAAATATCGCGTAGGTTAAACAGCAAGTAAGGAAAAGTAGCTATGGATAAAAAAAGTCGATTAACACAAAAAAAATAAGCAAGAACACAATCCTTACTAAAGAAGTACTAACGATTGCCCCGGATGGATGAGGATTGCAAGATACAAGAGGTTTAGGTTTAGTCGGTTTTCTTAACAACTACTACAATCCGAATGCACAACGAGCCAGCAGGTAGAGCAACGTGGTTGGAAATGTCAAAAACGTGAACTTAATTCACTAGAGGCCAAACCATCGATTATATTCACAGGGTGTCTTTGGAGGAAATTCGATTTAGTCGGTTGGCTTAACAACTACTACAAACCAATCCGAATCCACCACGAGCCAGCAGGTAGCGCACAGTGGTCGGAGTGTCAAACACGATTTAATTCACCTATCAGTGAGATGAGACATTTCTTGCACATATCACTGTTATATTATTGATTAGTTTGCCGAACACACGCAAGCAACTAGATGTGAGATAAGCACTGTTTCGAGTCCTGCGCGAATAACACTTCGAATAAACTGAATAAATTAAAGAAAAGCCAGGGGCCATTGAAAGTGTCTCTGAACTGTGTTTCAGATACGAACATTCTTGAAATTACAAGTCCTATTTTTTCGCAAATAAATATTCTTTAGTCACATTGATCATGAAAAATATATATTGGGTTTTCAGTACAATTCAGTATCAGTTGTAATTACACAGTAATATGTATGACATACATTCAGTGAGATCAACTATCTGTCCAATGCATAAACTGTGATTGTAATTCCCCTAATTTACGTGTGGAATACGCAGCTCTCAAACGAAACGTCTATTGAATTGTCCAATGCCTGTACTAATTCTGGCATTGAAGCTTCAATTGAAGCGTTCGCAGCAAATTTGGGCAATTGAAACCATCGCTATAAGTTAAAAGTTACTGTTACTGTAAAAGTTACTGGGATGCAATTATAGTTCGATAGTGCAAGGGTCTTTGGACGCCATTATTTTTCATAAAAGTGCATTCCATTGGATATGCATTTTCAATAATATCAACCCAAAACAAGTGTTCTAAATGTTCAAATGACACATTTGAAATATCATTCAAAATTCAGTAGAGATGCGAAAAGTTTAGCACATTGCACGCCATGCAGAGCCATCTTTCAACATTTTGTCTTCAAACAACCATATTATCCAATTTTAAACACCCAAGGATTTCCATAATTATAGCATATTATATTATAGCATATAGCTCAGTATAGAATTCAATTAAATTGGAGTTGATGTAGTTTTCGGTTTTTGGTCATATGACTCTCCTTAGTGCAACGTTTCGAAGGAATAGCCCCTCATCTTCAGAGGAAAGCAGGGTTTGAACATAAAATAGTTATTCTCACAATACAAATATCTTGCAAATTTTGCCAGGACGCCAATAATTGTCTTTTTCAAGTAGAATGTAATATTTTGTTTGTTTCCGCAAGTGGGTCTGTTCTACACTTAAATGGAAACTATATATAGGAAAACAGAAGACAAAAATAGGTTTGTTTTCTTTAACCTGAACAAATAAATCGCAAGATTAAATTAGCTTCAATACTAACAAATATTTCAGATTAGCTAAAGATCTTAGACACATCTCAGAAATGGATCTGGAAATGTAACTGATAATTTTTACGCCATATTTAGTATAACATAAATCTTGCAAAAAAGATAAACTTTCACTAGAATTTTGTTATTCGAGAGTTGCTCTTGGTGATGCTACGAATACAATATGAATATGAATTATATTAGAAATCCATTTTCTCACTACTAGGTGGATTACTTTGTGATCTGTGCTTTCGTATACCATCCAACTTCTATCTCCCGACTGAACGCAATGCTTAATCCAACGGATAAATACATCAACTCTGGACAAACTTTCACTTTGAAGTGAACTTATACATAGTTTTCTTCTTGAAGTAAACTTGCGTATTATTTTTTGAGAAATAGTTAATTAATTATTAAGTAAATTCACAAAATGTTTTCGTCATCAAATTCCTTGAATCACGCAGATGTGTTTTCATACCCCGATATTCAAAATCGGTTTAGTTTAGCCCCTAAAACACCCATAAAGCAATATTCTGTATGTAACGTTTTCATTTTTAGTTAGTGGAAATTGGTAAGCGAGGAATAAAAATACAAAATGTTTAATATCTCCGCCGTTCGTGAACGGATTTTGACATTCTATAGCTTGTTCGAAATGTATTTTACAAGCTTTCTAATCATGTTTACAGCTGCATTGCTTTGTTCGAAGTTATTTGCTTTAAACCATTTGTGTTTTGACAAAATCATCCATATCTCAGAAAGTAAACAACATATCGAAAAACAAAAAAAAATAGTGTCAAATGGCAGGCCTTTCATTTGAAACTAATTTCGTTAAGATCGGTTCAGCGGTTGCTGAGATAATTACATGACATTAGAGCACATATATACATACCCACACACCCACACACCCACACGCACACACATACAAACAGACATTGTCCCAATTCGTCGAGCTGAGTCGATTGGTATATAAGTATATAGGCCCTCCGGGCCTCGAAAAAAGTTTTCAAAGTTTGAGCGAATTCTATACATTTCTTTTGTAAAAAATGTAAAACGTGAATTCAATTCACTAGAGGCCAAATCATCTAAAATATTCACAGAGTGTCTTTGGAGGAATTGTTCGTATGAATATTCCCCATAATGTGATAAAAATTAAAATTAGGTATGACGGTTTATAGGTTTATACTGGGTTTTATTTTTTCGTAAAATTTTGTAATTAGCGTTAAAAAATGTTAAAATCTTCAAAAACTTTAAAACGAATGAGTATTTTTACTTACTGTCTTCAACAATATTATGTGGTTTTAATGCATCCACATTTGTTTGGAACATAGTTTGCACGAAAAGTCACAGTGGAAAAAGTTATATTAAAAAAAAACTAAATTTAAGGGTGTTGCCATAGAAAACGATTTATTAATCTATAACCTTAAGTCCTACAAGTTTAAGTTGTTCAACAAAATTCTTTATTACGAGCATTTCTACTTTTCCCTCGACAGTTTAAAAAGTTATTTTTTTAGTTTGATCGTAGTAAGCCTTGTCTAATTTTAAGTTTTATCAGGTTGTGGGAAATATTCATACGAACAATTCGTCCAAAGATACCCTGTGAATATATTCGATGGTTTGGCCTCTAGTGAATTAAGTTCACGTTTTTGGGGTTTCCGACCACTATGCATCGGTGTCTTTTGATGACTCCTTCTCGATAAATATTTACCCCATTTGTTGAGCTGAGTCGTTTGGTTCGCAAGACTAGGTCCAGGCCTCTGAAATTTTTTTCAAAGACTGAGGGTTTCACGTTTCTTTTAAAATTAACGTTAAAAAGCAAACCAACCCCCCCCCCCCCCTTGAGAATTTTCTGAGCACGGGCCTGATTCAGAGAAATTTGAGTGCTTGAAGTGTATCATCCTTTGGCTGAAAATTATAATGACGGATTCTGATGTTTCCGAAATAAGGAGACAGACAAGTGTTGATTTCGATGACAACTGAAGTATTCTTGAATTAATCTGCTCCCCAATCATTTCTTATCTTGGCCTTTGGCTTAAATTCTAACATTTTAATTTGAACAAATTCCATCAGACATTTCATGATATTAAAATCTTTGACGGAATTAATTACAACTTCTTCATCGACAATTCTAATTGATCTTCTGAAAATTAGGATGTTTGAAAGAGACAAAAAAAAACTATTTGTGCTTTTGGTTCAAGATTATAATATTTCCAGATAGATTCGAAGGAACTTCCATTCGTCGGAGGGTATTGCTTGGCTGCAATGGTTTGCTTACATTTATATTTTAGAAAGGACCATACGTCGCATAATATAATTCCCTTCAAGAAGAAATGTTGGTACAAACAGTTTCTAATCGAACGCAAACCACAACAGTAACTGATCACTGGCGGCTCCAGGGGTGGCACGAGGGGGCACGTGCCCCCCCCCTTTTCAGCCAAAAAGTTTTCCATCCTTAGAGGATTCCTTAAGGAATATACAAAATAATTTCTGTGTTTCATTTGACAAATTTTTCACCAAACTCCACCCCTGCCAGGAAATGTGTTTCCATGATTCGAAATTTTATTTTCCAAATCGTGCATCAAACACAATTTTCCAAGAACGCGTGCCCCCCCTTTACCATCCACCTGGAGCCGCCTATGTAACTGATCATTCGGCAACTCCTTGTTTGTTGTTTGTTGGCAGTTATGAACTGAGAAATCCTACCAGCAGTAGTCCAAAGCTGCTCATCCTACCAGAATGACAAAGAAATAATCAGTGATGCTCCTCTTATACTGATTCTCGGCACGTTGATCATAAAATGGTGCGGGCGATCAATACATATTGTAAAACACAAGGGGGAAAATATATTTTCTTCTCCTATACCGTGCTATACAGTATACTGCTGTATATACGTAACCTCCACGAATTCAAACAGCCAGCACCGAATGTTTAAACTGACGCACATGTTTTCATCACTTTGCCAAAATTTAGTGTTTGTTTAGTGCTCCATATTAATGGCTTTACCTGGTCCACATTTTAGACTAATTAGTGCAAACCCTGTGCAATTGCGTTCAGTACAATGAAAGTTATTAATGTTTAAAAACTGTATTGTTTCTTCTGAAGCTTTGAAATTAATTTCTTTTCTTCGAATTGAAAAACTATTAACTAAAACCAGATAACTAAATCCTAATCATCCTAATAATCAAGAAAATCCCAACTGCTTTAAAGATGGCTTACCATGAGCTTAAGAACACTATAGCATCGTTTGCCATGTAAGCAGACATCCCATTTTCCATGGTTCCCCAATTGTTATGGGTTTGTAGTTTATAAATTGTTACACATCGATTGATACCTTCAACTTTCACCTTTGTCATCTTTGGGCCAAACGATTTGATCCTTAGTTTAATGGTTATTCTTCCTACATCGCTTGACCAGCTGTCTGTCAGTACAAAAAGGACAAACTTGGGGTTGGTTCATATCACCATGCGTGGGTGAGTGAAAAGCACCAGAGCAACAGATGCAAAACCAAAAAGGAGGGATTGGAGTCAAAACAAGTTCAGTTTCACATACGAGGCTATGTCGATTCATTGAAAGGTGAGAAGTTCGATTATCGGCTCAGATTTTGTGTTCTAAAGATTTTGCTGTCTTTTATTTCATACATATAGGTTTATGATTATTTTTCCAGATAATAATGCTGTGTCTTTATTTAATATTCAGGTATTGTTTCGGTTTAGTTGTGTAAAACACCCGCTATAAGGGTTAATCGAAACCTACTGAGAATAGTGTAGACCAGAACTTTGCAATTGAATTTGTTACTTTAACATTGAAGCACTGAAACAAACCATTTTACGAAGAGTGTCTCTTGGCATTCAGCTTAGGACTGCGACAAAACGAGAACTTGTTGAATTTTTCACCCCTATCTCGCATCTTATAGTTCCTAGAAGGTGTTTGAACAGTCGTGAATATGGAATGAGCCACAGGATATACCACTACGCAAATGTTAGAACGTGAAATATGAATACACATGACACGAGTTGCTCTTTTGTGTGCTCTTTGAGGTGGGTAGATTGATCTCCTGTCCCGTTCAATTTATGCGGACAATAGACAATATTCGATGAAAACTCATGCTACGGTTTCCCAAGCGGCCAGTTTTCTAGGGGTTAGCTAGCGTGGTGTATCCTTAGGCTCGTACCTAGAATTGGAAACCGGAAAAAATGGCCTAGTATCTCTCTGGGTGCTTGCTGTCTTCAATTTGCCATAGAAGCGGACGACAAAATTAAACCAATCTTGTCTAAAGGGTGTATGGCATACACGTTTCGGAGAAAATTATTCTCAGCTCGTAGCATAGAGAAGGTATGTCGATATGATCAAAGCATAGTGATGAGAATTGAAGCAAATATGCTAGGCTTAACCACTGATTGAATTGGGAAATACGCCTAGCTGTTTGGAATGCTGTCTCACTTAATTAAGAATTTGAAGCACGTTTTAAGTGCTACAACATGATATGGTTGAAATGATGGCTATGTTGTGTGGAATTGGAATCGATCCAATCAACTTTGGGTGAGATATGGGGGATTGAGATAGTTGAGAAGTTTGTTAGAAGTCAGTAGTATTATTAGACTCCGATTTGGAGTATGCCTGTTTGGACTTTTTATCATTTACGCGTAAATTGATTAAAAATCATCAGATGAAACATTTTTCTGGTCTTTCTTTTCAATGTATATTTAAATAAACTACAATGCACATTCCAAAGGGGTTGTACGAACTGTTATCGAATAACTACATTTTGCTTAAAATACTATCTCATTTGTTAGCATATTTGGAAGTAGAATAAGAACCGAAATATTTCACGGTTACTCTCTTCATGGATATGGTCGGTGTTAAGTCAGACCGGACTAAGTGACAAAATATTGATTTCGAGAAAAACGAGTTTAAAGTTTGAAACGCGGCATCCTTTACATTATGATTGGAAATTAGTTTTTGCCACATTTCTTGTTTATTGTTGCATATTTCAAATCTGGCAAACGTCGAATATAGCTGACGATTCTTTATCCAGTGCTATCATCATCTCATTTTTTTATGTTTTGCGACTTAGTCCGGTCTGACTTAACACCGACCATATTGTCGGTCAACATATTCGTTAACCTGTTGTCTGAAAAGCACATGCACTTTTCGCATGGCGATTTAACAACATCGCGATTTAGCTACATGGGTCTTCCCCAGGGCTCATGTCTAAGTCCCCTGCTCTACAATTTCTACGTGAATGACATTGACGATTGTCTTGCCAATTCATGCACGCTAAGGCAACTTGCAGACGACGGGGTGGTCTCTGTTACAGGGCCCAAAGCTGCCGACTTGCAAGGACCATTACAAAATACCTTGGACAATTTGTCTGCTTGGGCTCTTCAGCTGGGTATTGAGTTCTCCACGGAGAAAACTGAGTTGGTTGTTTTTTCTAGGAAGCGTGAGCCGGCGCAACTCCAGCTTCTATTAATGGGTGCAACGATCAACCAGGTTTTCACATTTAAATATCTCGGGGTCTGGTTCGACTCTAAAGGTACCTGGGGATGTCACATTAGGTATCTGAAACAGAAATGCCAACAAAGGATCAATTTTCTCCGAACAATAACTGGAACATGGTGGGGTGCTCACCCAGGAGACCTGATCAGGTTATACCAAACAACGATATTGTCGGTGATGGAGTACGGGTGTTTCTGTTTCCGCTCCGCTGCGAACATACACTTCATCAAACTGGAGAGAATCCAGTATCGTTGCTTGCGCATTGCCTTGGGTTGCATGCATTCGACCCATACGATGAGTCTCGAAGTGCTGGCGGGCGTTCTTCCGCTAAAAAATCGATTTTGGGAACTCTCATATCGATTGCTCATCCGATGCGACATTCTGAACCCGTTGGTGATTGAAAACTTCGAGAGGCTCGTCGAGCTTAATTCTCAAACCCGATTTATGGCCTTGTACTTCGACTACATGGCACAGAGCATTAATCCTTCTTCATATACTCCCAGCCGTGTTCGTTTCCTAGATACTTCTGATTCTACTGTATTCTTCGACACATCCATGAAGGAAGAGATTCGTGGAATCCCGGACCATATACGCCCGCAAGTGATCCCCAATATATTTTATAATAAATTCCGAGAAGTCGACTGTGACAATATGTTCTACACTGACGGATCAAATCTCGATGGGTCCACTGGCTTCGGTATCTTCAACAATACTATCACCGCTTCATTCAAGCTCAATGATCCCGCTTCAGTTTACGTCGCAGAGTTAGCTGCAATTCAGTACACCCTTGGGATCATCGACACTCTGCCCACAGATCACTACTTCATCATTTCGGACAGCCTCAGCTCCATCGAGGCTCTTCGTGCGATGAAGCCCAAAAAGCAATTCCCATATTTCCTGGGGAAGATACGGGAGTCCTTGTGTACGTTATCTGAAAAATCTTATCAAATTACCTTTGTTTGGGTCCCCTCTCATTGCTCTATCCCGGGCAATGAAAAGGCCGACTCATTAGCAAAGGTGGGCGCATTAAATGGTGACATATACGAAAGACCAATCTGCTTCAACGAATTTTTTAGTATTTGTCGTCAGAGGACACTCAACAGTTGGCAAACCTCGTGGAGCAATGGTGAACTTGGACGATGGCTACATTCCATTATCCCAAAGGTATCAACGAAGCCTTGGTTCAGGGGGATGGATGTGGGTCGGGATTTTATTCGTGTAATGTCCCGACTTATGTCCAACCACTACACCTTGGATGCGCATCTGCGGCGTATTGGGCTTGCGGAGAGTAGTCTGTGCGCTTGTGACGAGGGCTATCACGACATCGAGCACGTTGTCTGGGTATGCGCCGGGTACTTGGACGCCAGGTCTCAGTTAAAGGATTCCCTTCGGGCCCGAGGTAGACCACCCAATGTCCCAGTCCGAGATATACTGGCAAATCATGATTTCCCCTATATGTCCCTTATTTATACTTTCATAAAAACGACAAATATCCCAATTTAGCCCCTCTCTTTTTATTTCTCGTTTTAGAAGCTTTCTCTTGCCTTGTGGGACCGATCAGCTCCAGACTGCAACTATGTAACCGCCGTCGCACTTACCACTACGGAAACTGAAGCGAGAGCGACTCAAGGTCCGATGACTTTTGAAGGATTCCCCGCGGGTCCGAAGAATACCATCCGCCAATCCGACCTACTAGACTGAGGCGGTAATCTTTCGCTGATCTCCCGTTTGAGCGAAAGTTGCAAGTTTTGCTCTTCTCTCCCGGTCACCATCTACGCTTTCTCTCCCCTGTCCTTGATACAACTGCTTCTACAGCCCCCCTCTGAATATCTTGACCAAGCATAAGTCTCCGCTAAAAAAGTTCAAATTTGTATTCTGTATTCCTAGTTTTAAGATAGTTGTAATTTTACCTCTTTGTTAAAACTATTGTCCCCCATCTTGTAAATAGAATTGTATCCCTAGTCTTAAAACACCTGCGAATTTTCTCATAAATATTTGTTCCCCCTTTTGTGTACCAAACTATATTGTTAGTTTTAAGATAACTGTAAATATTTCCTAAAAATTATTACTATTGAATTCCTTGTTTTAAAATTTTTTCATAAAAAAAATCTTTCGCCCCCTCTCTTGTATATAGAATCTTATTTCTAGTCTTAAGATAGCTGTAAAATTTTTCTTTTTTAAAAAAATATTTCAACATTGTAACCTCCTAGTTTTAAAATATACAAAATGTAAAAACAAAAGAATTTGGCACCGCCAAGCTAACGCATTTGTGCCTATCAAATAAACGAAATGAATAAAAAAAAAAAAACATATTCGTTCAAGTAGTCGTTAACAGGTCTCTGTCAACCGTACTGTCAAACAACAATTGAGTTATTTGATGCCAACGAAACGCGCAAATATTTTATGTGTTTGGATAGGTTAAAGAGCTTTCTATTTTGGTCTTAATATAGAGGGGCCGCCCAATTTCATCATTTACGTGGTCTAGTTACGCCACTGTGCGACGTAAAATTGTCTTTTCCTACCTCTGCCTTGACGTAAGTTTCGTCATCCTGTACCATGCATATTCATTTACAGCTTCCGCGATCGTTCTCTGGCCGACTTGTTTTGCTTATCGTCACGATTTGAAATCACACCCTTCTTGTCGACAGTCTGGCTAGTTTTTAGCTTGCACGGTTCTAGACAACACTCCCAGCTTGCTTACGATATTCCGGATGAAGAGGTTGGTGTTCCGCTCGAAACAGCTGGCCACTCTTGGTTGTTTTTGTCGCTTTCGACTTTTCCCCCGATTCAGTCTTTCTGGTTGTCGACAAGCGTTTTCCGAACACTTTCACTACGTTAGTGACAACTGATTTGGCCCCATTCAACAATTTCGCTAACTTGGCGTGCGATCAGTTCGGATTTTAGCGATGTGCTAACAAAATTTTGCTCCGTTGTACCTCTTGCTTCGATGTCATTTTCACAACAGAATAGCAAATGCTAAAATCATACTGGAGCCATAATGCCACACACATAGGGTAAAGACATATTTTGGTCATATTAGAGAGGGTGTCTCACTGTTTGATTCATTGCTCGGCCTAAAATCAATGAAATGCGCATAAAGTGGTATCAACAGCTTTGCTTCGTTCTTAAGAACCAATCTAATAAAACAGTTACTTGAAAACGGTGAAATGCTCGTGTTTGAAGGCAACGAAATTTCGAATCGATTGCCGCAATTGTCGCTCTATCAGTTAAGCCAAATGCACTGAACAAAGACGGCAGACACTACTCTAACCCACAGTTTCAAACGAAATATGGCGAGAATAGGCTCATTACCATAAAGTTTTGCTTCTAATTTTTTTTAAGCCTCTCAATGGGTTAGCATAGCTGAGCCGTGAAGTTACTGGCTAGTCAGGGAGTCTTCAGACGCAGCTTGCTGCTGCGTGTGGAAATTCTACATTCGCGTTGTCGTTGACGTCCATGTCGTCATTGGTAATGGTACTATTTTCATGCTGTACACGGTCGGAAATTCTAATTTGTTTCTTGTTCTGATGGGTCGTTGTTGTAAATCCATCTTTATCGGCATTTGTTTCTTTACTAGTAGTGTTGATTGTTGGTTTGGAGGCGAATGACGTAATCGTTGTTGCTATGGCATAGGATTCTTTTTTTCGACAATTTCATGGAGAAAATGCACTAAGTTGCATTTTCAACACTAGGCTTCATTGTATGCATATGTTTATCATCGAAAGTTGGGATAAGAAAGATGACTTCATTGCCTACAACTTTGGAAAAGACTGCAAATAAATCCAGCTTCCTTATTATATTCTTAATGAAGTGATGTCTGAGTCAGTTTTACAACAACACATAGTGATGAATCAGCAGTCGATTCCCACAATCTTTATTTTTAGAACATTCTAGCTGATGGCCGTACGAGTCGCAAGTGCGTACAGAACAATATCGTCGGAGACAGTGTGCGTTATTACTGGTATGATCCCCATCTGCATCACCCTGAGGCAGGATGTACTACAATAGAAGAAACGCCAGTAATGCGAGGAAGACAGTAAGAATCGATTCGATGGCGAGGTGGCAGCAGAAATGGGATAGTTCAGAAAAAGAAAGGTTGACCTACCAGCTCATCCCAAACCGGTCGACGTGGGTTAATAGAAAGCACGGAGGGGTAAGTTTCCACCTGACACAGCTCCAGTTGAGCCACGTCACCGTTGTGCCCGGAGTATAAGAACGTCGAGGACTACTCGAGTAGACCGCTATAAAACCCCGGAGATTGATCGCCGGAGCGCCAGTGAACCACACGCCACGCTCCACCCGGTAACACCGAACCACGGCACCCTACCGGTTGACCCGAGAAAAATAAAGTGAAAACCAAGAAGAATCTTTAGGATCAGGAAAACTTCTTTCGGCGGAGAACTCTCCGTCGGCGTAAGATAGATTCACCACAGGGGACTAGACTGAGTAGACCGTAACGGAACACTATCAGTCGCGGGTTGTCGAGGCCCAGCGAACCGCACACCTTGCTCCACGGAATCGCCAAACTGATCTCGAGACCTGGTTGGTTGACTCGGTTTCGAGAGAACTTCTCTCGCCGGGAAATTCTCCGTCGAAATGGGTTAGGTCCATCGTCGTGGTCTAGACCGAATAGTTCGCGAATAAGTCAAGTGGTCAAAGTGTACGTGGTGCTGAATGGTACGCGAAGGGAGTTGCGGTGTTGAATGACACGAAGGATCCGAGTTGTGGTGTTAAATGGCACAGGGGAGCAGACGGGCTTGATAAATTGGATAATCTGAAGTTTGCCTTCGTAGTGGAATAGGACTAATTCTCGAACCACAGCTAGCTTTTCGACTACCATGCAGAAACTGCCAGTCTGTGTGGAGGGTCGATAACTGATGGTGTGTTGAGGAGTGGTAACCCTATTGAAAGAACTAACTATTAAGTAGGAATCAGTAGCGTCTGGCTCAAATGGCACGTTCCCCATGGGGGAACTACTATTAAGTAGTTGGAATAAAGTGGGTGCTATGCACATAAAAATACCTCTCCCCGAAGTAATGCCGTAAGGTGGTGCCAGGGAGAAATCAGGTTCTGGGCAAGAGCCGGTGTTTTAGCGAGTCTGATGGCAGCTCAAACTCATTTCCTGAGGTGTTAGTTTTCGTACATTTTTTCCTACTCAGGGCTTTTTTAAAGCTTTTTTCTGAATGTCTTCTTGACTGTCGAGCTTCTATTATCAGGAGTTTTTTCGGCTAATCAGTCATAAATTAGACAGCGAAAACAACAATATTGCTTTTACTTCCAACGTTTCAATGGATTTATTCCACCTTTATCAAGGATTCTAAAAATGTATAGCTCTTGGTAGTTACTGAAGTACATAAATAATTTTACTTACAAAAACTTTGTGTTTTCTTGTAAAGTGTAATGTTGTGGTAAAACATGAACTGTCCTAATGTATACGCGTCATCTGATAGCTATTTTGGTCAAGAATTGAAAAAAAAAAATTTATATTCTGTGTTTAATTTGCTAAGATATATCTACTCACTGCTATTGTTCGCATATTCATGCACCTACTGTATTTTTCGAAATTTTTCTGCGTTTGAAACGATTCTGTTTCGCGGGTAAAGAAACGAGGGAAAAAGCGCTATATTCGATCTGGTAACTGTACTGAACTTGACGGTTGTTGAGTGTTTGCTATAATCGTGCGTATGGTAGTATCGGTAGTGTAAGTGTTGTCAGTTTTATAGTTTCTATTATGTAGTGTTTGTAGAATTCCTGCATATATACAACTAAGTCCGTCGGTATCTGTGCGTTTGTTTACAGTTTTTTGCTGGTTGATGATATGACACATTTCCAATATAGGAAGAGCTGTCGTTCGGTTATGTTGATCGAGTATCTTCACCTTGTTTACATCGAAGTTATGATGATGTGTAATGCTGTGTTAGAGGAGAGCTGTTTTTTGTTTTAGTTCGACTATCTGGATGTCTTCACTGGTGTGTCCTGCTTCCCTGAGTAAGTTAAGCTTTTTTTTGTTTGAGCGGTGTGCAGCTATCCTTGTTTTAAGCATGTTAGAAGTCATGCCCACATATGATGATGGGCAGTTTTGGCATGGTATGCTGTATATCACATTGCTCAAATTATCCTGCGGTATGCTATCTTTGACCTTGCTGAAAAGATTTGCTACTGTTTTGATGTTGCGAAAAGCTAGTGAGACATCCGGGTAGTCTCTTTTTAGGGTTTTTGCTATTTTATGCGTCAATGACGGTATGTTTGGAAGTGACCGGTAAGTATGTTTCAGGTTTTCATCAGGATTGGAAAGTTGTGTGGTAGGTATTGCGCGTGTTTTGTTATTGTTAATCAATCTGTTTCGCAGCGACTTTGGGTAGTCGTTTTGTTTTAAATATTTGTCCATGATTTGGATTTGCTCCGGTCTGTTGAGATTGGTAGATAGTTTTTCCACTCTGCTGATAAAGTTTTTTGCCACGTTGATTTTTTGCTGGTATGAATGGTATGAGTGGAAGTTAGGAAAACGTCCACTTGCTATGGGTTTGGAATACCACTCAGTACGTATCTCTTGGTTTTCCGTGCGTACTAGTACCATGTCGAGATATGGTAATCTGCGATTTTCTTCCAATTCATAGGTGAACTGTATATGTTTGTCATAGTTATTGAGGATATCGTGCACTTGTTTGAGTTTGTTGAGAGGTATAGCCATTATGAAATCGTCTACATATTTTTTGAGAATTGGTGGTTTGAAACTTAGTTTTGTAATGGTTGTGTCTAATAGTCCTTCTAGAACGAGGTCGGCTAGAACGGGTGATAGAGGGTTTCCCATAGCTGTTCCAAAGATTTGTCGGTAGTATTTGTCGTCGAATTTGAAGTAACTGGAATCTATGCAAAATTCGACAATTTCCAATAGGAGGTCAAGGTTGATATTCGTGTGTTGTTTGATATTGTTCCAGTTGTATATGATATTGTGTGTTATCAATGATTTAGGTATACATGTAAATAGTGATACAACGTCGAAAGACACTAAAATATAATCCGGTGGAAGAGTTATTGTATTTATGTATTCGCAGAATGTGAATGAGTCCATTATGTTGTATGTTGTTGATATGGAGCTTTTGAGAATTTGTCCAATGAACTTTGAGAGGCAGTACGACGGGGCGGTCATATTGGGAACGACCGGTCGGAGAGGTAATCCTGGCTTGTGTGCTTATGGCCAACCCAAAGCACACAAGCCAGGATTACCTCTCCGACCGGTCGTTCCCAATATGACCGCCCCGTCGTACTGCCTCTCAAAGTTCATTGGACAAATTCTCAAAAGCTCCATATCAACAACATACAACATAAAGGACTCATTCACATTCTGCGAATACATAAATACAATAACTCTTCCACCGGATTATATTTTAGTGTCTTTCGACGTTGTATCACTATTTACATGTATACCTAAATCATTGATAACACACAATATCATATACAACTGGAACAATATCAAACAACACACGAATATCAACCTTGACCTCCTATTGGAAATTGTCGAATTTTGCATAGATTCCAGTTACTTCAAATTCGACGACAAATACTACCGACAAATCTTTGGAACAGCTATGGGAAACCCTCTATCACCCGTTCTAGCCGACCTCGTTCTAGAAGGACTATTAGACACAACCATTACAAAACTAAGTTTCAAACCACCAATTCTCAAAAAATATGTAGACGATTTCATAATGGCTATACCTCTCAACAAACTCAAACAAGTGCACGATATCCTCAATAACTATGACAAACATATACAGTTCACCTATGAATTGGAAGAAAATCGCAGATTACCATATCTCGACATGGTACTAGTACGCACGGAAAACCAAGAGATACGTACTGAGTGGTATTCCAAACCCATAGCAAGTGGACGTTTTCTTAACTTCCACTCATACCATTCATACCAGCAAAAAATCAACGTGGCAAAAAACTTTATCAGCAGAGTGGAAAAACTATCTACCAATCTCAACAGACCGGAGCAAATCCAAATCATGGACAAATATTTAAAACAAAACGACTACCCAAAGTCGCTGCGAAACAGATTGATTAACAATAACAAAACACGCGCAATACCTACCACACAACTTTCCAATCCTGATGAAAACCTGAAACATACTTACCGGTCACTTCCAAACATACCGTCATTGACGCATAAAATAGCAAAAACCCTAAAAAGAGACTACCCGGATGTCTCACTAGCTTTTCGCAACATCAAAACAGTAGCAAATCTTTTCAGCAAGGTCAAAGATAGCATACCGCAGGATAATTTGAGCAATGTGATATACAGCATACCATGCCAAAACTGCCCATCATCATATGTGGGCATGACTTCTAACATGCTTAAAACAAGGATAGCTGCACACCGCTCAAACATAAAAAAGCTTAACTTACTCAGGGAAGCAGGACACACCAGTGAAGACATCCAGATAGTCGAACTAAAACAAAAAACAGCTCTCCTCGAACACAGCATTACACATCATCATAACTTCGATGTAAACAAGGTGAAGATACTCGATCAACATAACCGAACGACAGCTCTTCCTATATTGGAAATGTGTCATATCATCAACCAGCAAAAAACTGTAAACAAACGCACAGATACCGACGGACTTAGTTGTATATATGCAGGAATTCTACAAACACTACATAATAGAAACTATAAAATTGACAACACTTACACTACCGATACTACCATACGCACGATTATAGCAAACACTCAACAACCGTCAAGTTCAGTACAGTTACCAGATCGAATATAGCGCTTTTTCCCTCGTTTCTTTACCCGCGAAACAGAATCGTTTCAAACGCAGAAAAATTTCGAAAAATACAGTAGGTGCATGAATATGCGAACAATAGCAGTGAGTAGATATATCTTAGCAAATTAAACACAGAATATAAATTTTTTTTTTCAATTCTTGACCAAAATAGCTATCAGATGACGCGTATACATTAGGACAGTTCATGTTTTACCACAACATTACACTTTACAAGAAAACACAAAGTTTTTGTAAGTAAAATTATTTATGTACTTCAGTAACTACCAAGAGCTATACATTTTTAGAATCCTTGATAAAGGTGGAATAAATCCATTGAAACGTTGGAAGTAAAAGCAATATTGTTGTTTTCGCTGTCTAATTTATGACTGATTAGCCGAAAAAACTCCTGATAATTAAAGCTTTTTTCTGCTCTCAAAAACACAGACATATATACATACATACACACATACATAAACCTGGTGGGTTTCCCAGTCACACACGAAAGCCTCGTAATCGTCATGATCAACGGCCTATGCGTATGTAGCTGTTATGCTCCCCACGGTGGACACAAGAGCAGCACAATCGGATGTTGGACAAACTGAAAACTATCGTAGAGATTCTTTTCCCGAAGCCCGGCCCGGCAGAAATGCTAGTAACAATTGCGTCTCAAGTGACAAACTAATTCTAGTGGTGAAAGCGAAGAAAGTTTCTCGTCCAGACGGTATCCCCAAAGTGGAACTGAATTCCGCGATCCTAACGTTTCCGGACATGTTCAGGCTAGTTCTTTAGAAATGCCTGGACGAAGGTAACTTCCCGGTTAGATGAATAATCCGGATGCGGGTGTTGCTGCCAAAACCAGGGAAGCGACCAGGAGATCCATTATCGCATCGACCTATATGCCTACTGAATACTCTTGGAGCATTTCTGAAAACGGTAATCCCCAATAGGTTGACGAAGTACGCCGAATGTGAGAACGGACTATCGCAAAGGCAGTTTGGATTCCGAAAAGGGTGGTGGACACCATCCGTACAATCATTACGAAGACAGAGAAAGCATTGAATCAAAAGATTAGGGGTAATTGCTTTTGCATCGTGGTGACTATCGACGTTCAACAGTGCCAGACGGATAGTTATTGCCGAGGTGCTGCACAGAATGCGGCTCCCGGACTATTTGTGCGAAGTTCGGAAAAGTTACTTTCAAAACCGAGTACTGGTCTACAAGACGAACATGGGGAAGAGGTTTATTAGGGTCACGGCGGGAGTACCTCAAGGTTCCGTACTCGGCCTAACGCTCTGGAATATAATGTACAACGGAGGGTTAACACTGGGACTTCCCAGGAGAGTAGATCTCGTCGGCTTTGCAGATGACGTTATCCTGACGATAACACTTGAGGAGGATGAGATGTTGAACGTTGAGACAATAGACATCGTGGGAACCTTGTGGTCCACCACAAGACGGAGGTACTGCTGGTCAGCTACCATAAAAAATCCAGCGTGTCGTGATCGGCGTCGGGGGACACTCAATCTTATCGATGCGTGCGCTGAAGTACCTGGGTATGATGGCCGACGATTGGTTAAATTTCAACAACCATGTCGGCTATGTATGTGAGAAGGCTGCGAGGACAACTGACGTATCGGCAAGGACCATACCGAACGTTGGAGGAGCAAGATACAGCACGAGACGTCTCCTAACGGGTGTCTCATCCTCAATACTGAGGTATGACGTACCGGTCTGAGCTGCTGCGGTGCACTCAAAGCGGAACCGGACGAAGTCGACAAGCACGTATCGCCTGATGGCTGTTCGCGTCGCGAGTGCATACAGATCGATATCGTCGGCAGTATGCGTAATTGCCGGAATGCTCCCCAATAAATAAATAAATGCATGGATACTGGTCAGAGCGGACTCGTTGGCTAACTGGCCGCAAGAGTGAGACAACACGGTGAAAGGAAGGTGGACTCACTGACTCATCGCTAATGTGTCAGTGTGGGTGCGTAGGAAGCATGGATAGGTAAACTTCCATCTGACGCAGTTTTTGTCCGATAATGGATGCTTTCAAAAGTACCTGCATCGTTTTGGACATGCTTTGTCACCCCTTTGAACGTGCCAGAGACAACGAAACATGTGGTCTTTGAATGCCCTAGATTCGACGAAGTTTGAAGGGTGTGACAGTTGACAATATCGTCGAAGAGATGTGCCACGACGAGCATATCTGGGGCACTGTCAACAGAGTGGCTACGAGTATGCTCTCCGAGCTGCAGAGAAATTGTCGAAAGGACCAACAAAGTAGCGCAACCGGCTCCGTGAAACTACAAATCTGGTCTCGAGAGACATTCGTCCGCCACTTTCCGCCGGTGTAGATTTGATTCACCGCCGGGGATCAGTTGAGCAGTTCGCCACGTTGCCCGGGTTCGGGTCGTCGGAGCGCCAGAGAATTGGACGTTAGGCTTCACCAGAATCCCCGGACCGACCTCAACACCCTACCAGGTGGCTCATGAAGAGGATTAGATCCACCGCCGACGATTATAGCGAGTAGATCGCGTCGAAGGGCTAGCAGTGGGTCGTTGTGGCGCGAGTGAATCGGAAACTACGCTCCACCCGGAACCGCTAGACAGACCTCAGCACCTACTGGCTAGCCTGTTGAGTAGGCTAGATCCACTGGCGGGAGTATTCACAGTAGGGTAGATTCACCGCTGTAAACTATCCGACTATATCGTAAAAATAATGGCAGATAATAGACTCACGAAAAAGACATTGCTAGCTAGAGAAATTCTGCCGCCAGGGATCTTTCAATAGATCGGGAAAAGGCTGGGAGCTGAATGACTCATGGAAACAGGGCTAAATAACTCACTGAGATGAGAGCTAAATGGCGACGTATTGGATGGAAACGAAAATCAAGAGAAGATTCGAGAGTCAACTGTCTCAAAGGTCGAGCCATTTCATAGATCAAGTGAGCCTCCGAGTTAGCTGCGGAAAGCTCGTGAGCAAAAGAAAGAGGTACGACGAAAGCACAACGAGCTTCCCCTCATGAAATAGTACCTTGAGTTCCGTGGGGAAGAAGAGCAAAAAATGAAGACTGTTTTTAGTGGTTGGCACGAAAGTGAGTCGTGAGTTCCACAAAATGCCAATGCACTACTTGCTACACTGATCATTCTCGACCCATGGCAGTCGATGCAAGCAACATAGCTACACCTGAAAAACAGACATGTGACAACGTATCGGAAAAAACTCAAAAGACCAGAAACATTTATTGAATAAAGTGTAGAGGTAGTGAAGGATGTAGACATAGTGAGAAGGAGGATGGGAGAGAGAAAGAGAGAAAGAGAAAGAAAGAGAGAGAAAGTAGTCTTGTGATTTACTTTGAGCGATAAAGTGGTGTATCTCAATCGTAAATCCGAATTATCCATACGGTGTGGACCATACCCAGACACAACAGTAACGAAGATTCACCTGCAAATTTCAGATTGATTGGCTCGGTGGCAGTCGACAACGAGGTAATTGAGTTGAAAGTTGAACGCGTTGGAGTAGAGGGTGTAATATAGGGTAATGTGCCTATTTTCACCTAATTAGGGATGGAGGTATCCTACCATTTCATTAATTACTACAATCCATGGAATGCATGCAAATTGGCATCAAAAACTTTGCTTCGTTGTTAAGAAGCAGTATAATAACACGAATGCCCTGAAAATGGTGAAATGATAGTGTTTGAGCGCAACGAAAACTCGAATGGAATGTTCCAATTGTCACCATACCATTTGACCGAATGCGTTGAATAAAGATGGCAGACGCAGCTCTCAGCAACGACTTCAAATAACTAACATAACTAACATGGCGAAAATAGAATCATTAGCCTAGAGTTTGAAAGAGCTGTCTGGAAATAGACCAAGACTAATGCTGCCAACGCACGGCACCTTACCCCGATAGGGACGCGGTACCGCATCCGCCTCGGATATAGCAGCATGCTATGAAGAGTTCTGATCTCAGGTCTAATGCTAAGATCGTCATGATTTGGTAAACACATGTAGGAATATGTACTTAAAACACATGTAATTTTTTTCGGATTTTGGTCGCCCCTAACATATTATATAGAAAATAAAACCTTAATAGCTAACGACCATTCCAGAGCGATTGAGTTTTTCATTCACTCTACAATATTTATGCTAGCCCTACGTTGCGCCAAGGATAAACACTTTGCTTCCACGATAACCGTGTAGTAGATTGGCAACTCGACGGCAGAGTGTAGGTCTCTAAGATTTCCGCAAATGAATCCCATTCGCCCACCTTTTCTCAGTGAAGAGTGCTTAGCGTAATTAAAGATAATGGGCTTTTAAAATGACATTGATGAAACTCTCGACAAATTGATATATGAAGGGATAACTGTCTCCTGAGTGTGCCGCATGAGTAATTACCTCCGGTTGCAGCATCAGTGAGCGCAAGTGGGAATGGGTCAATTTGTGTGCTCGGCGTTAGTTCTAGAAATCTCTTAAATCCTTGCACTATCGTACAGTTCAACGACAGCTAGATAGTACGCACAAGTAGATACATATACAGTTTACCCACAGTCGTATCCTGTTAATTATTTTACCATTACCCAAACATGTGCGCTCCGCCGCTTAGTGCAAATCACTTAGCAAAGCTATTTAAAGTTAGCGGAAAGTACTAATTTGCATTCATGGAGTGTTCTTTAAGTGGCCGTTGCCGATGTGTAAAGTTGGTGAAAAAGATTAAATACGAACAGATGCTTGTTTTGGTAAATACGCGTTAGTATTTACATGCAACGAAAAGGAAGTTGTTTCCACGTCGGAATACTGCAGCTGCTTCCCGTTTAATTTTCGATGTTTTAAGTTTATTTATGAAAAGTGTGATAAACATGGCTTCCAAAATACAATAATTTACGGTGTTCTCAAATGAAAGGTAAAGGTAAATAATCAAATACCAAGTCAAATACGACGGTAGTCATCTGTAAGATTTTACTTGAAAGTGTTATAAAAACAAAGCCTGGCGTCACACTTTCCGCCCGAATGGGTAGCAAGATAAGTAGGGTCTATTACTAGAGTTTTTTTTTCACTATTTCACAATGCACATGCTTGGCATCAATCACATAAAATCTATCACGATTCATTTACACAAATAAAAACATGGTATATCGAAGATTTCAGACGCTATCATTGCGTGCGCGAGATTCATGATTGTTAGATTTCGGGTGTTTTCGAGTAGGTCCCCAAATCGTAAGCATAACTATATTTTCAGTTCTAATGTGCAGGGTAACTCATAACAGTACTAGAGGAATTGGATTCTAGAAACGGTTAGATACCACCATACGTAGGCTCGCACATATTTATAGCTTCAACATTATAAACTTTTATGTTCAATTGCAAAAACATGAAGAAGAACGGCGCAATAATTTTTTAAGAAATTTATATTAACTCCATAATATACTTGGTTTCAATAGCCCGTCACAAAACGCCATAGTTTTCTTTTCATTACTTCCTGAAAGAATGCGGCCTTTCGCTGATTCTAACACAACCTTCCTGATTCAATTAGCCTGCTACATTGTAACATATGTAAATGCTAAATGGCTTTTTCGTGCGGAAACGTGTTTATTTCCTGTTTCCCACCTTCACAAGAGTTTTCCGTCCAATTTAGCACATTGTGTCGCTGGATTTTTTTCGTTACCTGCAAAGCCGTCTCTCATCTCGTAAAACACCTATTTTTTAAGTGCCAGGCTGCATGCTATGAACGTTTCTCTTAACCGACCTGCACCCCTTCCCACCCAGATGATAGATTTGAAACTGCAACGCAAGCAAAAAGTAAAGCATACTTGAGTAAAGTAGAGATCCTTTCTGCTGAGCTGCCATTGTTCACCCTCTGCGAGTCAGACTTTGGCAGCATCAAAGTTCTTTAACCTCACGTAGTGCGGAAAATATGCCTCGCTTTTTGTTTTCGGTTTTCGCTTTGCGCTCTCGCGAGTCGCGCAAAAAGCGACAATTCAGCACGAACTGTAACTGGAAAAGTCAGCAGGCATCACCATTATGGCTGAAAAGCCAAGCACATGCTATTTATTCGCATACCTATGTGAAGGATGGATACTGTGTTCTGTGCAATAATGCTTATTGCTAGTTAAATTCAGTGCAACATGTAATCAATAATCTCAACAGACATCTGTGAAAAGAATGTTTATTTGATTTCTTTCGAACTACGTAACATTTTTGAGGTCAGCTCTTCCACTTAAATTTGATTCCGTTAGAATTCCATTGCAGGACGCTCATTTCAAACAAAGTGCATTCTCTCATGTTAAGTAGGGGAAACTGGTGTATATGTAATGGATGGACATTCGTTTAGGGCATATAAGGATGTGACTGAGAGTAGAGAGAATCTAATTTGATTGGTGCGTAAAGCGATTCAGTCTGAAATTATTGGGGAAAATGAACCCGATTCGTACTCAAGAATTTCGAATTTACTAAACACCGACATGTGCACTCCTGACTAAGGCTAGGGGCTCTGGGATTGGTAGGGGGCGTGCACGCACTTTGGATAGATAAAAAATCATACTAGCTGTCTTCAGTGGCGATGCTAAGAAAACTAAGAAAAAGGTGCATTCATACTACGTTTTAAAAAAAAACCTACAAGGGGCAGCCCTATGGGGTTGCACGAGCTGTAGACGTAGGACTATACTACTTAATGTAAAATATTTATTTTCTTAGTACATTTGGTCGGTGTTAAGTCAGACCGGACCAAGTAACAAAATATTGATTTCGAGAAAAACGAGTTTAAAGTGTGTTTGAACGACAAGCACAATCGCATTCACTGGGTAGCGTACCTTCACAGGCAGTGTAACGGACTTCTAACTCAGCTACACTGGCTGTGAAAACACACAACGCAGTGACCTGCTTCGACTGCCGCTCAACAGGCAACTGAGCTCCACTGGCAGTAGTAGTAGTAGTAAAATTTGCTTTTATTTATCTCTTTTTGTTTTGTGTACATTGAATTTACATTTAAGTGATATAGTTTGCACTTTTCAGCTTTGTTACAATATGTTCTTTATGCTGTTTATGATTTCAATTTATCATTGGTGTTGGTAATGATTGCCGATTGTACGGAATTATGTTTTATAATGAACCTTAACCTAACTTAACCTACTAATTAACCTACTATTTACAACTTACCTTACAAGAGCTCCACTGGCGAAATCCGTCCGTTTAAATAGTCGATGATGACGTCATTCATAGAAGCGTAGCGCGCTAGGTACACAAATCTGTCGTGCTGGACTAGGGAAGCGCTATCTTCTGTGTGTAAATGCGCGATATTTTGACTAGGTTGTTCATTATTTAAATTTTTAATGCCATGATATCAAAAATCTTTGGGTTTATCTATTGGAATCTATTCTTAGAAGTATTTTGGGGGGATATGTGCAAAAAAATTGAAAATTTATCGTGAGATGGCTGAATTATATGCGTTTAAAATTGGACCACTTTTCATTACATACCATTTTTTTAGAATTTGCAACGTGCACCCCTGTATTGAAAACAAAGACATAGTCCTACGTCAAAAATTGAAGATGGGTGGGTCATGTCAATTACACAATCAGAATGCAGTAGAACACATTTTATACCAGCGGTTCTCAACCTTTTTCGTATGACGGACCCCTTCGAAATCATCTTGGGTTACTGCGGACCCCCACGAATTAACATCGATTTTTGGTTTTGATACATTTGACACTACAGAACTCATTGGCATAACTGAGCGCGCGGCGCTAGGTCGTGTAGGTGCATTTCAATTTTAACGTCATTCATATATACGAGATCTTTGTTATATCGTTGCCATATTCGACTCCGTGTTGCATTTCTTTCTTCACTATGAAGTTTTCTGCCTGGGATAAACTTTCAAACGTTATTAATACACAGTTTCTCACATGGTGTAACTTTACGTCTGTCACTTAAGCTACGTTTTCATTTCTAGTAATAGTTCCACGTTTTGTACATTGGGTCTAAGGCGAATTTGTTTAAAGTCAATCGAAATTATATTTTCCTGCTATACAAGCACTTTTGTCTCTGACTGGATCGGCCGTGGTTGCCCAGATTGAGAGATTATTGACCAGAACCAATTGAGATTACAAAATACTCATTGAAACAACATGCTTGGGAATAACACATTGTGCAATCTTTATTGATCCCTGCATGCTGATCAATACTGACGCCGGCCACGTCCGAATGCAGATCTTCTGGAAAAAGCAGGAATGTTAATCCGATACATGTCGCTGCTAGAAACCGAGGAATCCGCTGGATCTCCACATATGTTACGGGAAGGGGAGAGTTGTTAGTAAGTGTGCCAATAGCGCTGCCAAGAATTCAAGAAATTTATCATTTGTTGTATTAATACGGTTGTATGTATGTATGTTGATAGCCACCATCCTAGCTTGATTTGTCGTATTAATACGGTTGGCCAAATAAGCAAATCTAACTCCGGCTAGCCGATTATGAGGTGCACTGCTTAGCTTATAGGGTAATTTCGGGAGAGATGCCGCGTCAGGAGAAATGCCGCACTCTCTATATCTCGTATATGAGCTAACTTTTATACGGTAATATGATATTGCGAGATTGTCTTTCGAAGAATTACAACTCTGGAGATGTAAAATAATCCTTACCATAAACTCACGAAAATTTTATTAATGATTATGTGCGTCCAGTTGCATAACGGAGCGTCGAAAATTTTTCAGTACCGCATTAAAATTTGGTTTTTTCAAATTGTTCGATTTTTTTTTGGTAAATCATGTATCGGGTGAATAGCTGGGACCATTTAGAAGGCATTCTGATCATGAGTACAGTTATCCATAATTTCAGAGGAAAATGTCGTCGTGCGGCATCTCTCCTTTACAATTGGGATAGATGCTGCATCAAAATCGCGGGTGAGATGCCGCACATGATGGCGAAGGATCTTTAGCTAAAAGTATTTTCTTCACATCGGAATGTCATTAAATGAACATCTGCGTTAGGTATGGGTTGGTTCTTTATAAGGTATATTCACAAACTAACGGACCTAACACAGTGACATATAAGATTATGAGTCTATTTATCTATATATTTAAAACGGGCGATATATATATATATATATATATATATATATATATATATATATATATATATATATATATATATATATATATATATATATATATATATATATATATATATATATATATATATATATATATATATATATATATATATATATATATATATATATATATATATATATATATATATATATATATATATATATATATATAAGTATTAGTTACTTCGGTTCATGCCTTAAACTTTCAAGCACTAATTTTCGTGAATTCATTGATTTGTAGTGATGTCAATATTGGAATAAAAACTTTAAGGATTTAAGCATTTAATGCTTTTTTTCAAAATGAATCTTTCAAGAACTAATCTAAGTTATATAAATTCATTGTTGGAAGAAACAACCTGCTTTTAAGAAACCCTACCAACACATAGATATGTATCGCTTGAGCAAACATATCGATAAATAGTGCCCTTAATTAAGTTACTCAAACTTAACCGTTACACAAGGTTGCGAAAGAAAAATATTTTTAAAATGTTGAATAAAATAATGTTTCTAGAAATGGTATAGGTATAATAAACCTTACTAAAAAAAACACAATGTAAAGGATAATTTGATTTGATAGACCTTGAAAATTATCTTCCTACTTACAATAGGACATCTCTCTCCCCTACCGGAATGGCAATGATAACTTTCAGTGTTTGAACCAAGAGCGTATAAACAGCATCGCTTGTAGGAACTAATTTGCAACATCAGACGCTGGTCGTGAGGATTTTCACAGACATGTATGCCCCTGATGTGTTCTTTTTGATGTTTCCGGTCGTTTCGAAGCTTTTCGGGAGCTCTGATGCCTGTCTACAAAAGTTACTGTTGCGTGTGTAATTTGGTGGGATAGGAACGCCTGCTTTAAAAATACTCGCTCACCTGCACTACTTGTTTGCAAACTTTCATTACAATGCTTGGGCCATTCTTTAACCACATATACGGGAAGAGAACAACATATACGTGATAGAAAGTCCACGAGGTAATATGCATTTATTGACCCATAGATTATTCCCAGGGAACTAAGAAAAAAATGAATCAGGCATCAGACCAACAGTTTTGTAGCTTGGTACCTATTCCAGATCAACCAACTATGCAAAATTTTGTCTGCTCATAGTTCATTTTAGTTTTGACTAGATTTAATATAGTGACGATGGTCATCTCATGTGGCACTATAATATAATATTTATTAAAGGACACTACCCTATATGTAACTATTATGGCAGTATTGTGACCCTATTTCGCACCTTTTGGATTCGAACCAAGCACATGAGATAATAACAATATCTGTTTGTCCAAAAAGGTGTGCGAAATTATGTTCAGGTTATATTCTACATTTGTTATGCACGTGTTTATTTAGAATTATCGGCTAAATCCAACAATTAATTTAAATAAAATTACTATAATGAAACATCTGCTAATCGCTAATACGCTATATGGTATGAGCTGATAATTAGGTCTAGTGTTATAAATCTAGTGTCTAATCTAGTGTGCATAAAAATCATTGTCATGTTTTTTCACATACACTACCAGAATCAAAACGATCTTTTTGCATCCAGCACACAAGAAAAATCAGAAGTGTGGCTAAACTATTACTTCACACCAGCTGGGGTGGGCGTAGCGTATTGGTAAAATCGATTGCCTTGTACGCAGCGCACCTGGGTTCAAGTCCCGACCCCGCACATAGGGTTAGAACTTTTTCATAAGAGATTTTTCTAACCCGAAGAGGCGAATGACCATAAGGTTTAAACCTCTATAATCGAAGTAAAAAAAAAACTTCACACCAAAAAATATGAATTTTATCGTTGACGTAATTTCAAGCATGACATAATTTAACAAACCGTAATTTACGAAATGACGAAATATAACCGTGTACTGTTTAATTTTACATGAAACATATAGGGTGATGTGCCTATTATGGCAGTAGAGCCTATTGTGACCCTATTTCGTACCCCTTGGTTTCGAACCAAGCATATGAGATAATGACAATATCGATTTGGCTAAAACAGGTGTGCAAAAAAAGCTCAAGTTATATTCTTTATTTGTTGTGCACATACGTATTTAGAACTATCCACTAAATCCAACTTTTAATTAAAACAAAATCACCTTATTGAAATATCTGCTGATCCGCCTCACTCGCGTAGTGAACCGAAACAGGACGCAACGGCGCTTAGCAAAATAAACACTTTCGAGCCAGCATTTACCGCCTCATATCTCGTTATTCCGGCACAAATATATTAAATATTGCACTGATACATACCTTTATTTTAGCTGGAGAACCTTTTTACGATTATTTCGCTTTAAAAGCACTCGTCAAATACTAGAATAGGCCTAGTGTTATAATAGGATAAAACTAAATACGGGGGTTCCTATTATTGGCATGTTTTGCTGATACACTACCACAATCAAAACCAACTTTTTGCATCCATCATACAGAAAAGAATCACCAGTGCGGCCAAACCAAAACATGAACTTGAAAACATAATGTTATGCAATTTCAGGTATAAGTAATCAATTATTTCAAGTTATTCAACTAATTGTTGATCGCAGATATTTTATTTTCATCTGCACATACAATTTGGATCGGGAGGAAGTAATGTGTGATGTGAACTTTATATTCCAGTTGTTAACTTTCGCATGGTTATTTCCTGCATGCGCAGTTCTGGGCGCTCTTCTACTAACAGCTGATGAGTTTCTTTCGTGTGCGTAATGTTTACGTTTGTTTTGATCGGCTGAAAAAAGCAGAATAATTCGTTTTACAAATCACGCGTTGGCGTCCATGATCTGGATACCTAGTTAGAACGACGCAAATGAAATATGAGGCATTGCGTTTCAACTAGATTGTTTTTCGATGAGGTGGAAATCGGCACACCCATGAGGCGATAATTGGAACGTTCAGGTGGGAATAGATGCACAGAATAGAACATTTATTTTCATTTATGCTGAAAATTGAGACAATTCTGCCAAATAAGCATTATACAGATGTTTAAGAAACAGTACACTGATACTTTATTCTGAAAAAGGTTATAGGTAATATGCAGACTTGTTATAAACACTTCAACACACAATGAGGGCTGCTATCCCTCCCTCAGGATGAGGTAAAAAAGAATGATGCAACGGGAGCATCTCTACCGTTGTGTGTGAGGACCCGAAAAATGAGAGAGTTCCTCTCTTGCTCATCGAAATGATGTGGAAAAATATTTTATTGCGCATGGGATATTTGCTCCGTGGAGGAGAGTTGGCTACACCTCATGATGATTCAAGAGGAGTTTGTGATGTCCTCACACGCCTTGTGAGGAGGTAATGATTAGTTGCTATGAGGTTTTGTTATATGGGTTTGATGCGTGTGCAAAGTTTATTTCTGATATATATTTTTATTTTTGAAATGAATGTATAGTTAACCGTTGCATAAGGCAATTCAACTGTTTAAATATATACATGGTTTTCAAATATGTATAGGGTCATGAGCCTCTTTTCGCCCTATTACAATTAGCTCTTAACCCATTTGAAACCATTGGTTAGAGTAGCGTTTGCCATATATTTGTACTATCTTTTGACTTAAATGATAGTGCGATATTTTGGGCACCAGATTAGAGTTTTCGTTGCACTCAAACAGAAGTATTCCACCATTCTCGGACCATTTATTATTTTACTAGTGGTTCTTAGGAACGAAGCCAACGTGTTGGTGCCAATTTATAGAAATTTCATAGGCTTCGTAAGTGATAAAATAGTACAGTACCCTCCTTAAGGGGCCATAATTTGCCAAGCGATATATTATTAAAATATAATACTCGTTTAGGAAAAAGTAGTTAGGTATCAAAAATTGCTACGTTTTTTGACGTATGGCACCTAGGGTTCGTCGCGGTTGCGGTAATTACCGCAACCGGGCGGTGTTTACCGCACCCGCACCGCAAAAACAGCGGTGCGGTGAGACACTTTTTCTCGCGGATGCGGTGCGGGAAATGAGCTTTTACCGCGCGGTATTACCGCAACCGCACGTCAAAAAATAATTGATAAAGTCTGCAGTCTGCATTAAAAAGTGGATTAAAGCTATGACTTTTAGCATTTAAGGAGGACGCAACTAGATTGATTTTCTGAACGAATACTTAGCAAAGTCATTATTAGGAACATCTCTCTCTCTCTCTCTCTCTCTCTCTCTCTCTCTCTCTCTCTCTCTCTCTCTCTCTCTCTCAGAACGTTGGAGTTTTATTTATTACCCTACAATAGAGAAACATGATAAACATTTAATTGCTCTAATTTCCATAGACTTGACAATGATTTGAAAAGAAATCTGAATATAATCTGTATTCGACCCATTGCTACTTGATTTTTTACAATTTGGTCATTCAAACATGATAAAACATACTGTTACTAAGAAATAAAATCTATAAGCTGTGTCCAATATAATTTGGCACCATTATTTTAACGACATATTTTGAAAACTATTTATTTTATACTTCAAAGAAAAAAATTACAAATAAACCTTTTCAAATACATAAAACGCAAAATCCAATCATTGAAAAACAATTGAATTTTACTGTCAAATCCAATTACAAAATGCATCATTTCTCCTGATTCCTCTTAGAAATCGTGGAATTATGAATCGTTTTCGATGACATTGTCTCAACTGTGAATTTTGGTTAATTTAGAGAATTTAGAGACGGACTAATGATAGAAACAATCCAAAGAATGTAATTATCATCATCAAACCGAACGAATTCGAAGGATTTTTTTTCGCGTGCGTCCATTGTTTGTCCAACTGGGAACATTTTCTACCAAATTAACAAATAATATTTTTCAGTTAGGAGTATTTTGTAACATTTTGAAAGTAAAGCTTTCGAAGTTAGTGTAGGGCATTGCGATTTTTTTGTGTTTCTCAAAGTCTCCCTCAAGGTCTTCCTTCATATTGTGACAAGTCAAAGTTAGCCCAGATGCCAAATTTTGCATAGTTTGGACAGTTTTTGTCTTAATTGAAAATGTATCTCGAAACTTTAACGTAGGGGTTTTTACATAGAATCTGTATACAAAGTTTGAAAGAAATCGGTTAAGTAGTTTTTGAATGGCAGGTAACACCGCAAATCATGTTTTTTCAGAGACGCTCTACAAAAAGCTTCGTCACCGAGTCGTTTGTCGATATTTTTGCATGGAAAAATTACAGCATGTTATTGAAATGATACACTATAATGTACAAAAGTTTTGATCAGTTCACTTCACTCAAAGTTTAAAAAAATCGAGAAAGAGTGTTTTTTCACGCCAAAACCCTCACCCCTCTTAATAAAACTTGCAAAGTTGAATTTTTTCTTAAAAGTTACATTCTGAGGAGTCCGTCAAAGATAATTTTCGTGTAAATAAGAATAACATTTTACTATATATGGCTACTCAAAACAAATGAATAATTTGTCAGCACAATTTTTAAAATACATGACTTTTACCGCATTACCGCGTGGTGCGGTGCGGTAAATGCAATGCGGTTGCGGTAAGCGGTGCGGTTTTATTATTTTTTTTTGCGGTTGCGGCGCGGACTATCCATTTACCGCCCACATCCGCACCGCGACGAATCCTAATTGGCACCCATAGCTAAGCTAAAACGTGACACACATGTTTCTATTGAAGCAAACCGTTTATTCGTTACGCACTGTCCAGGTGGATTAAGAATTTGTTCCCAAAACTTCATCATAACTCATTTCACGGTGCTATAGTGATTTTTTAACTTTTCAAGTGAACTACCATAGGTTATAGTGCAACACAAAATGTTTTGAAAAATGTTGCATGCCCCCAAATTGATTTATAACAGAATTAAATGTTCTTCCGAATTCTTATTAGAACCATAAAGTGCCTTTGGAAGAATGTTGAACCATTTGCATATTTGTCATGAAAAAATACAAAACATGACAATTTTCTTATTATTGTCGCAATTTAGCACAATATTTCTTGCATAACAGAATAATACAGCATACCTTTGGAAAGGTGCAATTGTTCTCTTTAGAACTTTCTAGAAATCGGCTAAGTCTGGACAACGTAACTAATGTTTTGGTGCCAAAGGTCTCAGAAAATGTTTTTTGCTATAAGTGAAGATGATAAGGAGTAATGAGAGCAGCCTTTATTTTTTCAAATTTTTCATTGCACTTTGAAGGCAATACATTCGTTAAGAAATCGGTTAACATGTTATTTAAAAAATAATAATGATGTTGTAAAGCACTCCCGTAGGTACCTGGGCAATGATGTGAGAAAGAACTCTGCGAAATTTCTAAACGATTAGTATAGCAGGTTTTAAGTTAGTGTGTACACCGCATTTTTTCGAGTTTCCTCCTGAAAATTCAATGCCACTCACCCAATTTTTAATACCTTGCAATGAAAATTTACAAATGTCAATCAATCTGTTTAAAACATTATTTCTCTTCTAGGGGGATTATTTAGTGAAATCAGTATCAAAATAAGAAGCTTCGTCTTCTGCTCCGAATATAGGGAAAAGAGGTAAACCTCTTACAAACCTATAACTAAACTATTTATGGAGAAGCGTTTCGAGTACGAAAACAAAATTTGTGAATCTGATTGAATTGGTATGAAAGCTGTAAAATGTTCGTATTAAAGCGCAACGAAAACTCGAATCGAGTGTTCCAATTATTGCCTTACCTTTTAATCCAATACGTTGAACAAAGATGGGAAAAACTGATCTAACCAACGGCTACAAATTAGTAGGGTGATAATAGAAACAGGCCGAAAATAGGCTCATTACCCTAGCGTTGAAAGATAATCAGAATAGCATAAAATTTTCGACTATATATAATTTTAAATATTGCTGTCGATAAATATCTCATTTTAAAAATGTATTGCCCATTGGAAATTAATCCGCACAAACTTTCTACTTTGACATTTAGTAATAAATAAACACAAACAACTATTTTTTAAAACTTCATTACTTGGAAACTAACCGGCCAAAACAATATATAATAGAGATAAAAACGAAACTATTTGATAAAAACATTTTTTTTAAATTTTATTGAGAAAGAACTCTAGAATAGAATCGAATATTTTGCACCCATTTTACCTGGAAGCGATTTCATGTTGTATTAGATTTCAAAATCAAAATATTTATCTTCTATTATGGTGTTATTGAGTTTGACGAATAGGATTGATTTTAAATTTTCCGAGCTTAGTGTTATCTGATCGTTAGTATTTTAGTTAGGCCACTGAATCCTCGCTCAATTGAAACCTGTTCTCAAGGCCGTTTGCCACAGTAGAGTCAAAACTGGGTCCTCCAGCCTCTTACATTCCCACCACATGATGATATCCATATTCCACGAAGCACTGTTCTACACCACGAAAATTATACTTATATCCCCATCCTACGCAGCAGACAAAATTCCATTAAAACAAGAGAGGGAAACTATCACTCTCGCGCTCCACACTCTCAGCATTTTGGAAGAGGGATTCCAACCCATCTTCAATCAGTTTTGCGCTCTCGCCTCTCCTGTGTGATGCACATAACATCCTCTAATCATTGAACAAGTCATCACCTCTGATGATGAGTTTGCTTGTTGAGTGGGAGAAGAGTTTTTTTTCTGCTATTGGAGAGGTGTGTGAAGTCCTCCTCAGAATATTGATACCTCACCTCATTTTTGCATCATGAGTGATGCTCCAGCAAGCCTGGTAATATGGCTTCTTTTTAAGTTATTCAAAAAATAGTGCGACCCTCTCCATAATGGTGCCAAAATAGGCTCATCACCCTACTTTACAAGGGCAATGACATAAAATTACACTTACTGCCATTCAGAACAAACGCTATATGTGGAGTAAAATTATGTGATTTACGAAATTCAACGTCATGTAAAATTAAAATCAAACGTGATGCTAAGTCATTTTTGACGCTCGTATATGTCGGGGTCCTGAGACGTAAATTTACACGATTTTTTCTAGGTGTGTTGAAAGCACATTGTAATGCAATTTTAAGTATAATTAATCAGATATTTCAAGTCATTCGGCTGATTGTTGATTGTTATTTATTGCGAGTGCAATTCTGGGAACTTCTTCTAACAGCTAATGAGGTTTATTCTTGTGCATGATTTTATGTTTGTTATAATTGGATGAATAAATTGGAATGATTCGTTTTACAAATTCTGCGATGCCGTCCGTGATCTGGATATCTGGAAAGAAAATTTTCGACGCGATGGAATATACACACCAAAAAAATTTGAATTTTATCGTTGACGTAGTTGCAAACATGACACAATTCAAAAAACCGTAATTTACGAAATGACGGAACATTACCGTGTTCCGTTTAATTTTATATGAAATATATACTTTACATGCGCAATGACATAAAATTACACTTCCTAGCATTCAGAACAAACGCTGTATGTGGAGTAAAATTACATGATTTACGAAATTAAACGTTATGTAAAATTAAAATCAAACGTAAAAATAAGTCATTTTTGATGCTTGTATATGTCAGGGTCAGGAGACGTAAATTTACACTATTTTTTCTAGCTGTGTATGACAAAGCGTTTCAATTCGATTTTTGTTCGATGAGGTGACATTTGGCACGCCCAGGATGCTATAATTGTATTGTTGCGGTGAGATTACATGCACAGAATAGAAGATTTATATTCATTTCTGTTGAAAATAGAGATATTTATGCCAAATAAGAATTATGTAGGTTTTTAAGAAACAGTTCACTGATACTTTATTCTGAGCAAGGTTTTAGATAATATAGCTTAATTTAAAAGTTATTCAAAACATAGAGCGGTTCTCTTCTTAATAGTAATATTAATATATTACCCTATATGTCGTGCTAAGAAAAAAACTTGCATTTATTTGAAGTACACACCTAGAGAAAATCGTGTAAATTTACGTCTCCTAACCCTGACATATACGAGCATCATAAAGACATAGTTTTACACTCGATTGTAATTTTACATGACGTAGAATTTCACAAATCGCGTAATTTTACTTTACGTATGGCGTTCGTTTTCAATAGTCATAAGGGTAATTTTATGGCACTACGTGTGTAAAATATATCTTTCGTGTTAAATCACTCGGTAATATCTCGTCATTTCGTCAATTACGGTTTATTAAATTGTGTTAAGCTTGGAATTACGTCAACGATAAAATCCCTTGCCGTTCAACAGGCAACTGAGCTTGTTCGGCCAAATCCGTTCTTTAAATAGTCGACGATGACGTCATTCATAGAAGCATAGCGCGCTAGGTACACAAATCTGTCGTGCCGGACTTGGGAAGCACTATCTTCTGTGTGTAAAAGCGCGATATTTTGACTAGGTTGTACATTATTTAAATTTTTAACGCCATGATAACAAAAATGTTTGGAATCTATTCTTAGAAGTATTTCTGGGCGACATGTGCAAAAAATTTGAAAATTTATCGTGAGATGGCTGAATTATATGCGTTTGCATTTTGCAGAATCGATATGCACTATATGTTTTTCCCATGAATGTTATGTGGAAAGTTCATATTATGCGACTCATGGCATGGCAACCAAAATTCAATGGTAAAACATATCATTCATGCGAAAGTAGTATGAATATAATTTGAAATAGCATAAGAACTGTGTTTTAATAGATTTTCATATGTGACATTCGAAGGAATTTTTTTTTGATTTGCTTTTCATGTAAGTGCATTTGAAAATTATATTAAATTTTCTTTGGTTTTATAGTGTGATTTTTTATCAGTGTAGTGATCTGAGAACTAGAACTGAAATTAGCAAATAGCACGTTACGCCTCAAGTGCTTGTGACACCACCCGCCTATCCGTGCAAGGTGACATTCGCTGGCAGCACTAGTCATGGTAAGGTTGAAATTTCAAGGAGTTGTGCGGCATCTGCTTTTCAGCTCCGCGTTTCAACACAACGTTTCCATTGAAGTATGAATGTACGGTAGACAGTAACGTGCTCAACTTTCGGCGCGGTTATCTCGGTATTGACTTTTTCGAAAAGTAATCCGCAGTGAACAATCCGTACTTCAGAAGAGCGTTTTCGGGTTTTTCAGGATTTTGATGACTCCTATATAGGATTCTGACAAATCCTTTTTAGGATTCTTACAAATCCTGCTTAGGGTGATCTTTCCCAGGATTCTGCTTAAATGTTTTGTGGCATTCTGATAAAGATCATCTTACCATCGAAAATCTATTTCAGCATTCCGATGGAATCCTTGTTTGTATTACAACGTTTTATTGCTCTGAATTCAAATGAAATTTCTTTTAGAATTCTGGTGACATGGATGCTGGTAGTATCCTCACAGGCTACCTGATGTATCCCTTTTCTGTGCAGAATTATGGAAAAACTGATCACGGTATCCTTCCCAATAACCTATCAATTACGATGTCCTGTCAAATATTTTGTGAAAAACCTGATCAGAATTCTGGCGAAATTCTATTCAGTAATCTTGCTCACCATTCTGATACTATCTCCTTCAACATTGTGATGGAACTCTGCTGAAAATGTTGAGGTTAGTTATCTTAAGGGATCCTTACAATTCTGAAGGTATCTGTAGCAAGATTTAGATGGAGCAAGTTAACATAAAATTAGCCATGTCGTATCAAAATCCTGAAAGGGATTACTTCAACATTCTGAGCAGAAATTCATTTGAATCCTGCAAGTTTTCACATCGTTCCGTTTGACTGCTATGCTTCATTATTCTTGGTGAGGAAGTGATAGCTTTGGTCTTTTGGCAAGGATCTCTTTGGGTAAAGACTATGCGTACACAGTGACTCTTCTGAATTAAGTGTGGATGAGTTAGCAGAAACCTTAGCGAAGGCATGTGACACAGAAATCTAGTGGCGTATTAATATATTTAGACATTAATATTCCTCCTTTCAATATATTTTCCACTATTTGCATAGGCGGCTCCAGCCTGGTGGCAAAGGGGGAGGGGACGCCTTCTTGGTATAATGTATCTGGTACACGATTTGAAAATAAAATTTCGAATTTTGGAAACGTGTTTCCCGACATGCGTGGTTATTTGCGAAAAACTTGGCCAATTATTAACATCATAAACAATCATAAACATAAATTATGTGCCTCAAGGAAGCCACTAAGGCCTACTCGTATCTATTTCATTCAACACTAATACTGACTTAAATTACATTTTGTACTAAATAAATACCTTAACACTTCATGATGAGTTACAAAACCAGGTATTTTTGGTGGTGTTCTCACTTGCTCTCTTATCGTGCAACAATAATGCCCCGGGTTTAGACAAAATCAAATTTAACTTGTTGAAGAATCTTCTAGTCACTGGGAAAAGGCGCTTTTCAAATTTATTTAACAAATTCCTTGGAGGTAACATAGCCCCGGGAACTGGAAGCAAGTTAAGGTCATCACCATTTCAAAACCAGGAAATCAGCTCTCGACCACAGCTCATTGCGGCCCATTGCAACGCTTTCCTGTATCGAGAAAATTATCTTGTTTCGCTTCGACAATATCAAAGGGTGGTTTATAGGAATATTTTGCACTGATAAAATAAATTCGTCAATGGAACGAAAATTAATAAACAATACACGAATTCATCCGACCTTTTCTGCAACGAAGCATTTTCGTCCATTATAAATAGTTGGATTCAAACATTTCATGAACTGACGATACGGCGCCTTGATGAACGAAAATTTTCCTAATTTTAGATATTTAGTGTACATTGTACGAAATTCATCGTAGAAAACGAAACTATTTTTCGTGATTGAAATAATTATTTCAGTGTTTTACTAAACGTTTGTATGTAGCATGCATGTTTCGTTAGCCGCCCGATTTTTATTTTCGTTCACCGAACAAAGTTTTCATCATTTTTCATCCGATCTTATAGGACAGATGTTTGACAACCTCAATTTTTTGTATGAAAGAGAGCGATCTGGTAAAATCGATTTCATTTCAAAGTGATCAGCTCTATTTAGTATATCATTGTGATATTTTTTGTTTTTATGCATGTTACAAGTTGTTGGGATTCTTTAGCAAAAACCGCGATTAGCGCCAAACTAATTTCTTGGTCCCCTGAGGATGACGCGAACCCTGCAATCGGAGTAATCAGAGCATCATTCGGTTTTAATCCACATAAGACTGCTCGGCGGAAATTAAGACCTGTTTTCCTGACCCGTGTCCACTTTAGTAGAGCATTAATATAAATGTTACAAATAAGTCTAAAATATCTTTTGTTTTTGAAAGAATATAATTTAAAGAAATGAAAACCGAGCGAAAAAGAAACAGACCCGTATTTGTTTTTGAAAAGGCTGGCCTATTTGCTTTAGGAAGATGTTTTCATATAGGTTTGATATCAGTATGGGAGTTACAGTACATCCACTATAGTGTGGGAGGGCAATTTACGGCTAATCGACGGTGGATGCGACAGCCTTGGACTGCCAACACAGCACGCAGCGGAACGTCGGGAGGTCCTCCTTGGATTGGTAGGGAATCCTGCAATTTGATTTTGTGCATAGCTTTTTACCATCTCCTGCGATTAATACAGAATTGAAATGTTTGCAATCCAGTATTTTCACCGGCTGAAGAAAGGGTTCCCTGAAACAGCCAGCTCGTACTCCTGTAGCTGTTCGCATGTCAAACATTTATCGTGGATGACGCCATTTATTTGTACTCTAATAGCAGGCACATAGACAAAATATTCCTACGTGAAGTGCTCGGAAGAAGAAATCTCATTCGTTTGCTTTGAGCAGGCAACTCAAGTTTACCACGACAGACTTTTTTGATTTAGTCACAACCAAGAACTGTTTCATCAGGCGTTGCGAGATTTGTAATATGATATTTTTGGTAAAAAAAGACCATGGTAGGATATTATTTCCTTCTGGCATTTTTTGCAGAGCCTGCCGGTATTAGTGGAAACGACTCTTGTTAACATCAATGATATTAACAGGAGGAGGGGAATTTAGTACTGGGAGCTCCGTCCCAGAACCATTCATAAATGGAATTTGGTATGTAATAGGGGAGGGGGATGAAGCAATTTGTGGCAATTTGTTATATGGCGGGAGGGGGAGTCAATTTTGAGCAACTTTGGCGTTACGTAATTTATGAATGGTCCCTAATTAAAGATACACAGATCCTAGAGCCACCCGGCTCTCACTTTCAAAAAAATATATTTATTTGAATTTTATCAAAATGCGTTTCAACTTACCTTGGACTCCGTTACCATTTTCAACGGCAGGATTCAGCACGCTCACGTCTTCCCAGTACCATCAAAAACAAGTTTTCGCCCGACAAGCAACAGGAAGGAAACAAACGTGCGATTTGCGATGCGAATATCCCTGGATTCATCACCGGAGCACGGTGTGATAGAGTATATACAAACACGGCAGCCGAGAATTTATATCGTGAGGTTTGAAAAAGTAAACGAAATTACTCCAACAGGTAATCGCGTAGCTATAGGTACCTACTACGAAGAGAGTAGCAGAAGGTAAATCTCGTTGCTTCGTCTTCTATGAGCGTGAATCCAGCACATCCCCCACAGCCTTATTTCTTTTGGATGAGATCACGGGGTGGCCGTGGCATCGCACTGTTCTTTGTTAGGTGAGAAAATCGTACCTTTTGGTATACGTTCGTGCTTTGCTTCGTTAATTGAGGATAAGTGCAGGCTAAGATTTTCAGAAGGATTGGGGCGCCAATTTACCGGTTGCAAATGTTGGATAATTTAACTATATTGTACAATAGAAGCACGGATAAGAGTCAATTACATAGATTTCACTTCTGGGTACACGTCTTATTCAACTCAGTGTGTGTGACGTTATTGCTATCGAGAGTGAGACTGGTTGTCGTAGCAATATGTGTGGGTGTTAAGTGAACACAAGTTTGGAATTGTTATTTATAGTTAACACAGTCGACGACTAACTTGCTCTTCGAGCATCTTGGAGTTAGTGGAAAGTAAAATTGACTCAGAAAAGTTTAATCGTAGAGCTTATTACAGGGAAAATATCTTTCATAAGACGAACCAGAAGGCTGCATCGTGGGATTTTGAATATAAGAAGACTCCAAACTTTGTTTGCGTTTTCTGCAGACTGAAGAGATGTGATACAATTTTGAATGAAGTTTAGTTATTTATTCTGGGATATGTTTGCGCTTCAGATAACAATTATTATTCAAACATTTCTCAAGGAAGTGGAAGTAACTGGGATGATTCAAGCTCTATATCGCCTTACAGGACTCGTTGGACACGATGGATTCAACAGCGCGATACTTCGATAACAAGAATCAAAGGAAGAAATTTTCCATTCCTTCAGATAATCATTAAAAGTATTCAAACCTCATTGCAGTCGACTACACTGACAGAATATATTCGTAAATCGCTGCGAATTAGATTCGTACAGACAATTTTCATAGAATATGCGAATTTTTCGTATGTATGATGAATCATTCGTAGTTCTATTGAAACACTTTTATTTTTTAATACGATTTTTTCGTGAAAACCACTAAACGACTTTCGTTGGTTTATTACGAAACGGTTTCATTAGGCAAACGAATTGTTCACTGCTATATACAAAAGTCTTAGTAATATTTACGAGCACCATTCGTCAACCCGTCAAAGTCAAAAGAGCTTTAAAAGAGGTAGAATATGGAGTCAATAATTGTTGATCATCACGACGATCTCGGTCTGACTATATAGTAACCGTATCCGTGTCCTACGGTTTCAGGAAGATTTCCTGAACCTCTTTCGCTTCCAGTTTATCCATAATCAGGAGCAGTATGGATCCAGTTGAGCTATTGCGAGCTGCTCGTTGGTTTTGTATGAAAAAGTTTTAGTTTTTCTCTGCCGTAGCAATGTCAAAATAATATGCTACTAAATACAAAAACTTTTCTAAGTTGTACGAAATGAATTCGTGCGACCAACGAAATCGTTCGTAATATACACAACTGTTTAATAAAATAAACGAAAAATTTCGTTTGATTCCCGAAAAAAAATGCCGTGTTCACATTCGTACAATGTACACCAAATATCTAAAATTTACGAAAACTTTCGTGCATCAAGCGGCCATTACTTCACACCACAATCTTTCTAGTCATCAATAGAGGTGAGCAGGTTGAAATAAAATCGATTTTGCCAGATCGATCCTTTTAGCTCGTTGTTGTCAAACATCGATCCCAAAAGATCGAATGAAAAAATAATATGCTAATAAATTAGAAAACTTTTCTAAGATGAACGAAATGAATTCGTGCGACCAACGAAATCGTTCGCAATATACATAAACGTTTAACAATAAACGAAACATTTTGCTTCATTCGCGAAAAATAATGTCGTTATCAACGATAAAATTGTTCCATTTACACTAAATATTTAATATTTACGATAACTTTCTTACATAAACAGCCATTCATACCACAATAAAATCGAATTGGCCAGATCGATTTTTTAAATTAAAAGAAAATCGGTGTTGTCAAGCATCGATCTGAAAAGATCGAATGAAAAAATAATATGCTAATAAATTAGAAAACTTTTCTAAGATGAACGAAATGAATTCGTGCGACCAACGAAATCGTTCGTAATATACACAAATGTTTATTAAAATAAACAAAACATTTCGTTTCATTCACGAAAAATAATTTCGGCTTTCGTTCGCCTAGTGGTCATTCTTGTTCCTGAAATGAGCGAAACCTACTATTTACAATGCACGAAAATACTTCGTAGCAGAAAACAACGAATGAGCTCGTGCATTGCATGATCAATTTCGTTATTTTTGCTAATTTATGTTAACAGTGTACCTTTCAGGTTCATACCTAAGGCAGAGATGCTAGTGTCATCGCAGAAATATAACTTTTTGTATCCTGCTAGTAGATTTGAAAGATTAGAGGTAAAAATATTATATAGAATGGAGCGGCGCTCTATATACCCTTAAGGGACACCTTCTTTAACGGGGTAGCATATTAGATCTATAATTCTGATAAGATACCTGTAAGGTACGATGAGTATGATAATTTTTAATTATCTCTTTTATTAAAATTGAAATCCCACATTTCGGCAATTAATCCTTTATGCCAAACACTATCGAAAGTCTTTTCAATCTCTAAAAGAACAAATCCAGTGAAACGGCTCTCAGATATTTTCTTGTATCACGCTAGTTACTCTAATAAGTTGATGAGTAGTTGAATGTCCATTAGGAAATTCAAACTGCTTAGGAAGAAAAATAGAATTCTCATTGATATGTGATCTTTTTAGTTAGAAGATATTTTCGAAGTATTTACTAACAGATAAAAGTAAACTATTTGGTCGATAACTAGATGTTTCTGCTGGATTTTAATCCAGTTTCAAAATAAGAATAACCTTGGCATTTTTATCACTAAGCTATATTCCTCCCTAAGGAGAAAACCTTAGGTGAACACCAATCTATCTTCAAAAGACGAAAATTTTTGGTGAAACTACTCTTTGTACCAGTGAAGCCAAAAAAGTTTCGGTTTCGTTTAATAAAATTTTTAATCTAACGGAACATCAACGTCATAATCTATTCCAACAAATGGGTTAGTGTCGATTTCTGATTAGACGAAGTCGAAACGCACCCATGACTCTATTTTTCATCTTTCAGGAGAGCATGCTAATTCAAAACATTTGTTTAATATTTTGATCAGGTAACTCAAGGTGATTTCAGGAAAGTTTTTAAGAAGAATAATGGATTTGATCTTACCATAGTTTGTTTCAACAATTTCATCTAGAGACAATTCTAGAAAAAAATTAGAATAGAACGTAAGTAACAATGAGAGATTCTTTTCGGGGTCTTTCTCTTCTGTTAATTACTCGGTCGTTTCAACATTTACTACTCTACTCTTTGCATAATATTCTAGCAAAACCGTCGGATTTCGATATGCACTGGAAAATTAGTGCAAAGTGTTATAAGGACGTCGTAATAATCGAAAGAGAAAGTAAACAAAGAGAGGCTCTCAATGTTATTTACTTCCTATTCTAAATTTTCTCCAGAATACTTGATGTATAAAAATACGAGTGGATAATGTTCATTAATTTTTTTTGATTCTTGGCTTTTTAGTCATAAATCAGAACAAGTATTTTATACTGCCCGACGTTTCGGCCCCAGGTTTTGGTCTTTTTCAAGGAAAATATGTAATCGTTCTATCATTTATCGACGTTGTCAAGGTTCTTAAGGTAAGCAAACTTGCCTTCTTGAATCTATGCTTAATATATTTTTGTACATCCTTATAAATTAATTTCGTAGCAGAATCATGAGAACGCTGATAGTGACGTTTTCGAACATTCTTCAAACGAATCGATGTTAAAAATTGTCGTCAATAATATGAGCATTAATGTTTGTTTGTGGTGTCGGTGCTGATGAATTGCTAGCAACAACTATAGAATCATTTAAAGTTTGTAATGCTATATTAATGACTGTATTATTATTGCTGTATTATATATATTAATGCTGTATTAATTTTATACCTTTCCCAATTCGCTTTGTGATAATTAAACAAGGAGCTAATGGGATTGGAAACTGCTTCTCGAGAAAACGAAAAGATTACAAAAATGTGAACAGGATCAAAATCAGCATGTACCTATAATCAATTCGCTACAAATGTGGCTTTGATCTGTTAAAACCAAATCAATTGTTGATGGTTTCCTTACAAGCGAATAGCACTTATATTCATTTGTCAATAAACTGAACAATGAACAGCATAGCAATCATTAAAAATAAGTTTACCGTTAGAATTATTCCAGTGTTAAAATACCGATTACGAAAAATATCTATCTAAATACCGACCGGTTCCGACAGCATGAAGTAACAAGTTACTTTACGCTTGTTCGGACATGCCGTAGACTCAGGTGATTCGCATTTCTAATGCCAAAAGACCCTGACCCCTACGGTAGCAGACAAAGGGTTAAGTCGCCGGTGAGCTCTAAGCTTGCATATATGATCCTTCCACGCTTTTCTAAACTTTCTCCTTTCAACACCTTGCTCTCCCTTGAGTACTATGGCTCTAAATATTGAAAAATATACTTCACCTTCCAGTCCCTTGCTAATTAAATGCCGAAAAAACTGTTGACGATTTCTTGTAAGTTTCTTTTCAAGAAATTAGTTTGCTCGTCAGTGCTTCGAAAAAGCAAATACGCTGCAGAAAGAAAAATGATGCCAAGATTGGTCACAATTTTCAAACACTCCACACAAACACCATGATATTAAAGGTGAGTAAAACGCGATGTTTGATTCAGCGATGATCCGTTGTTTCGATTCCTCCTCCGAATCCAAAAATTCGATCAAATAGATCAGTGGTTTTCAACCGGGGGTGAATTCACCCCCAGGGGTACATTAGACTATGAATTATGCTGGACAAATGTTATCTTTTTATCCTGACATTTCCGTCGAATATTTGTCTTTATATATTGTTTCAGTGTGTCAAAAATTGAGATGCTTACTGAGAGTGCTCTGGAACAGATTTCTGATTGTAAAATTATGGTTTTAATCCAATCGAACGTATTTTTTTTTTTTTCTTATAGGGTAATGATGGTAACAATTATCAGAAAAGGGTACATCATAGGGATCAATGTTTGAAATGGGGTGCATGGAACGAAAAAGGTTGAAAACCACTGCACAGTGGGGCCGGAACGAAAATTAGCAAGATAAAGCGCTGTGGGAGTGCACTTTTATAAGTTGCTATGTTGAATTATGATACGACGAAATACATTCATAAAAGGTTCTTTAAAAACGCTGTCAACTTTACATCACCTGAATATGGCGCAGGTAAACACGTGATACTTTGCTGAACACATTGACTAAAACGTATTTCTCAAAGCGCTAGAAGTATTGTCTTACCAGTTCCGATCCAGTGGGGTATTTGATGTAGCGAGTTTGAATATATTCCATTGAGATAGATGTTTAAGTTTTCAACTAAGAACGCCTTCCCAAGCGGTCATCTTAGAAAACGAGAAAAGCAGTTTTCTCTCACACCGTTGGGAAAATCTTCATGAAAATAAATCAATGTATTCGGAGCATTGGTAGAGTATTTTTGATTGATTTTCATGAAGATTCATCCAACGGTGTGAGAATAACTGCTTTTTTTCATTTTTCAAGATGGCCGCCTTTTAAGCCTTCTCAGTTGAACCACACCCTCCGACTGTCACGCCAATTCACTAAGTGTACCATGTTCAGATACTCCAGCGAAACCGTCTTTGAGCATCAGCGGCTACTCGTTTAGGGGGGCATTAACACATACAGAAAAAAAAAATTGGTAAAAGTAAGAGTGTTCCACTCTTAGCAAAAAACAACCAACGCCTACTATTAGGTTGAAAGTAAAACTTTTAAATTAATCAAGAATAATAAGCAAAATAAAAGTTTTCCTTTTAAGCTACACTGAAAATAATCGACATTATAAAACCATATGCATTTAAACATCTCTTTCATGTGTATTTTCATGTTAAAAAATGATTTCCCTTTGAATTTCACATGAAATTCCAATAAAAAGCATTTCATGTGGTGTTTCAAATTAAATTCAAACAAATTCCACGTGAATACGACATATTTGTCCATTCAATGTCCATTGTCATGCTATTCAGTCATTTCTGCATGTAAAACAATTGATTTCACCAATTCTACTGCCAATGAAATCTATAAGTAAAATAAAGTGATATTCACGTGTAATTCATTTGGATATTTTATTCAATGGTATTTCTTATGATATTGATATGCTTTTTACACCATGTTCGCATGAATTTAATTTGAAAACCATATTTCCAACACTTGAATGGATATTCAAGTGGCAACCGTATGCATTTCATGTGTTTGTGGATTGAATTAATTCAATAGATTTCCACATGATGTTAACGTGTTAAGTTTTTTTCAGCGTAATGAAAAATAGTATTCAAAATAAAGTTTTATTTTCAAGCTAAAAGTATGCTTTGGTTGTTTTTTGCTAAGAGTGAAAAACTTTAATTTTTTCCAACATTTTTTTTCTGTGTGCACAGCTTCCGGGCGGTTAATCATCAAAATTTCAAAACAAAATATTACAAATATATCAAAATATCTTGTTTTGAAATCCTGCGTACTTTTACATTTGGTAGTGCAATTAGACTTGGCAATATTGATGATTGTTTGCCAAAACTTTTTGAGAAAATTGATTTTTAAAATCATAACAATTTTCAATATTTTTGCTAATATTTTACCCAAAACTAATTGAAAATCCACAAAGTCTTCTACAATAGACGCAAATAATCAATTCTGATATAATCGTAATGTTGTGAGTGATAAATTTATCGTAATTGAAGCAAATATTACAAAATACGTGAATTTCAGTGAAATTTTATAATAATTGCTGCAACTTTGTTGCTTGAAGACATAGTGCTTAACTATCTTCGACAATTTGTCGCAGTTTTGAACGTTCTAAAACTTTGCCGAAGACACCAAACCTCTAGAATGTGAAATGAAAAAGTTAAGATCGCAGCGCCACCTATGCGGTGAAAATACAAACTAATTTACATCACCAAAATAAGGCGTAGATAAAGCCAAGATACTTTGTTGAACATAGCAACTCAAAAAAGTGCAATCCTACAGCGCTAGAGGTTCTGTCTTGCTAAGTTTCGTTCTTGCCCCACTATGCATTAAATGCAGTCACATTAGAACTGGTTTTTCATATCTTGAAACAACGTTCATCATTGAAAATGATTGCACTGAAATAAATGAATGACAAAATTATCGTTTCTCTTCAATTGAATATATGTGTATTCGGTCACAATGAATATACGTACATTATGTACCTTCAAGAAGTTGAAAAAATCACCTTCACACGTTTTAATGAAAGAGCGTTCCAATTTCAAATATTTAAATGATTCTTTAAAGCCATTATTAAACGTAAAATTTATTACAATTTTGTTAGCAAATTCCCACCCAGTTTGAAAAATTTCAAACATGGAGGTATAAATTAGAATTGCAGTCGTCAGTTTAAACATTGATTGCTGCAAAAAAAATCAATTTTTCTTTCGTAAAGCTACCTAGATCCATTGGAGTAGAGGAAAGCGTTGTGTGGAGATGAAATTGGAGACGTAGTAGGCATTGTTCTTTTAGCCGCGTTACCTGCCACTGAAGCATAAGAGGACGTACAGCTGTAGGATGGTGTGACGGGTTTAGAAGATCCTTGTATAGGTAGAGAAGTTGTATTTCAATTTTGAAGCGCGCTAACACGTTTAAACAAGTTTTGTTGAAATTTACCTGAAGAAGTAGGTAATTTGATTTATTTGTTGCTTTGTTCGAGAATTCATAATTTAAATGACGTGCGCATGATAGGTGAGGGGGGGGGCAAGGGTAGTGGGGCACTATAGTCACCTAATGTTCCAGAAGTTTTTTTTAAATTTTAGTAAATATAATTATAATATTGAAGATGCTACATAGCTTTCTGCCCCGACTAAGGAGTTACGTAAGTATTAATACCGTAAACCGGGGTGACTTTGATCATCGGGGTGACTTTGATCACTCGAAACTATTTTCATAGATCGCTTATTAAACCAGAATGGTCTACCGAATCATTTTAATTTGAAATGATTTTTACTCTAAACTTATAAAATGGTGATTTGTTATACTTTTTGAATATATTGTTCGGTTTTTGGGTACAAAAACTACAAAAAACCGAAATTTGACTTTACCTTATTTTTACGAAGCTTCGTAAAGTGTCTATTTTTATAAAACAAATAAATCTCAGATTTGAGCAAGTGTTATAAATTACAAGTTTTTATTTTCCTTTAGAGTGGGATGTGCCAAATTTACTTTTAAGAGTTTGTTTATTTTAAATACATTTTTTTGTGAAACTAGTTGGCAATTATTTCAAATTATTTTAAGCTAAAATTCGCAACATTTTTTTATTGTTCAATATTCCAACGTGTTAAAATGGATGAAACTTTTTGTATATTGATAAAGCACTAAAATAAACAATTTTAGCAGTTTAAAAGGTTTTATAATCTTTTTTTCTAGTTGGACACGAATTATACGAATTTTGGTTACTCGATTTTTACAGTACATTGAAATACTTTGTATAATACAAATTAACATCTTTTTAACAATGAGTATCTTTCCAGAATTAGTTTGAACAAACAATTGAATGAAAAATATTGACATCAATAAGTTAATGTGTGTGAACATGCAGGTTATCAATGTCACCCCGTATTACGAAAAGGGACTTCAATTTGAAATCATTTTTGGATTAATAGCTGTACGCGGACATTTTTAGGTAAAACCATCGAATCTTGTTCTCCATGCATCAGTACATGGTTTAAAAATACTAAACTTGAAAAAAATGTGTTGTGTCTAAAAATATGTAATCATTACTTCGAAAAGTGATCAATGTCACCCCGGTTTACGGTACTTGTCCCGTTTGATGTAGTTGCATGTGTGACACTTCTGTAAGCACAAGTTCCATTTCCACTCTTATCAACTATACCACCTCGCGCACTTTAGATCACAGGCGGATCTGCGAAAAGTCGATAGCGATTGTATACTCCCGAAATAAGCGAAGCTTATTTTGTGGTTCACTCTTTTCACTCGCAGTTGGGGGCAACGAAACTGTGCAGTTCTATAGTTTACTCGTACAAGCTATAGCGGAGCGGCGTGGGTAATATTTTTGTTTGCTGTTCACGCGCTTTTTGAATTCTTATCTGTACGAGATGAGGATGCAGACTGTGACCGGTGGGATAGTTTGATGAATCGCCGTCCTTTCGTAAGTCCAACCCATCCTGTCATTCATCGTATCTCGTGAGCGATGGTGATGGGAGGTGGCAACGACTTTCTTGCTGTTGAGATTATAATATTTTATTTTAATCCTAAGCAACTCTTATTCGATAATCAGCAGTGAAACATGATGAAGTCAGTGTGCAATTTGCCAAATTCATCGTAACAACAATATGCAATGCAGCACAACGCAACGATCCAAACATTGTTTTACTTATTTCAATTGTAATTTCGCATCAGGTCGTTACAGTGCATTCGAAGCGAATTTGTTAAAGCAGACAGGCTGCATAAATGTCAGCTTGTTTGTGCAGGATGTGAAACAGTGGATGTATACAAACTGCCAAGGATAAAAAAATGCCCAAAATTTGTGCGAACAACTTTCGTTCTAAAACAAAAGCCTTGTCACCGCTAATTGGATGTCAGATGCAACATTTTGATGGTCCTACATTGTACCGGTCAGGTGCTTTAGCCGAAATTGTTTCGAATACACTGATTTGTTTTGCAAGCTTGATAGGGTATGTTTTTTTCGCCGGGTCTGGCAACTAACGGGCGAATTAAAAGTAGCTACACTAAACGAAATTGCATTGATTTGAAGGATATAGTGATAAATGTGAGGTTTTATTTTATTTTAACGGGTTACATCACTGTGTAGCAGGAAAAATAGACATATTTCTGGAGTTTAATATAATTTATAAAGGTAATAAAGTATAAAAGGTAATACCTGGTAACGTGATGTGACCCTTTCTATAACTTTTGATTTCGAAATTGAGCTCTCATTGTTTTGCAGAATATATTGTACAATATGTACACTATAAAAATGAGAAACCTAGGTTTAGGTTCCCAAAATAAGAAAATTAATATGCTGCACCGCGATTATATTTTAATATTTTAGTGTCAATAGCAAATGTTATTTTACGGGGCATCTCAAAAATGTTCCTTGTATCGTAAAAATAATTTTATGTACGCATAATTTTCCTGTAACAGCTCTGGGCCAACTAATCAACAAAATGTTCATAGAAGAGAACTGAATAAGTTTCCGTCAGTGTGATGGCTAATATCGGTTTATTAAGCTTCTAAGTTCCATTAAGCTTCTAAGTTCCATTAAACAGCTTGAAAGTTCGCATAAATGTTATGTAAACTATAAAGTATACTTTTAAAGTATTTTTTTTTTTATTCAAATCGTTTATTTGATAAGGCACGTTGCGTTAGCTTAAAGGTGCCAATTTTGTTTTGTTTTACATTTTAAATTGCTTAAAACTAGGGGATTACATATTGATTTTTTTTAAAATGAAACTAATGCGATTTTATAGCTATCTTATATATCTACACAAGGGGATAATATTGTTTTCGTAAGATTAGGGGGGTCATTTAGTTTTTGTGGCAATATGGTTTGACATTTTTATCAGTGAGATTATTGGAGCAAATAATGTTTAATTAAGGGGGACAATTTTTTACGACTAACTTAAAACTAGGCATAACTAGAGGGCATGATTGAATTTTGTAAAGATTCGTAATTATAGTTATTTTTGTGGGTAGTAGAGTTGGGCAATTTCAACGAGATTATATAATATAATAGTTAAAACTAGAAGAGACAAGAAGAGCTAAATGCTTCGTGATGATATTGGGGGGGGGGGGGGGGTAGGGGTGTTACTTCTGGGTATAAGAGTCAGGGGAGGGAGGGTAGACAAAGATGGCAAGGAGAGAAAATTATTTCAGTTTCAGGCATCGTGAGATCAACGGATGGATTACAAACTCGGGTGGCCTTCATCAGGGGAATCATGTACTGGGACGCCGGGTGGTCCTCCTCAAGATGGCAGGGGTTTTTCCAGACGATTTCGTAGTACGGCTCAGATGTGGATCGGCTACATTTCGAGTTAAGCGTGTTATGTTCGTGCCGTAGGTCCCGTGTTTGTTGGCTCATTCGATACAGATGGTTTGATACAGGTGGAAGAGCGTTCTGAGAATGATAAGGAGATAACAAGGGGCAGTTAGACTTGTATATTGATGGTTTTCACAAAGGTGTATATAAGGGACATATAGAGAACGTCGCGGCTTGCCAGCACATCTCGAACCGGTACGTTGGTTGGTCTTCCTCGGGCCCGCAGGGTATCCATTAGCCGAGACCTAGCGGAACTGTACTCGGTGCACGCCCAGACAATGTGCTCGATGTCGTGATAGCCGTCGCCACAAGCGCAGATACCACTATCCACGAGCCCAATACGCCGGAGATGTGCATCCAGCGTGTAATGGTTTGCCATGAGTCGGGACATCACACGAATGAAGTCACGACCCACATCCATCCCCTTGAACCAAGGTTTCGTCGATACCTTAGGGATTATCGAATGTAGCCACCTTCCCAGCTCTCCACTGCTCCACGAAGTTTGCCAACTTTCGAGGGTTCTCTGATGAGTAATACTGAAAAATTCGCTGAAGCAAATTGGTCTTTCGTAAACGTCTCCTTCTAAGGCACCCACCTTAGCTAAGGAGTCTGCCTTCTCATTGCCCGGAATGGAGCAATGAGAAGGGACCCATACCAAGGTAATCTGGAAAGAGTTGTCAGATAAAGCACTCAGTAGCTCCCGTATTTTCCCCAAAAAATACGAGGAGTGCTTGCCTTGTTTCATCGAGCGAATAGCGTCAATGGAACTGAGGCTATCCGAAACGATGAAGTAATGGTCTGCGGGTAATGTTTCAATGACTCCAAGGGTATACTGAATGGCAGCTAGTTCTGCGGCGTAAACTGAAGCAGGGTCACTGAGTTTGTAGGAGGCGGTGAACTTTTGATTGAAAATACCGAAGCCAGTGGACCCTTCGAGGTTTGATCCGTCAGTATAAAACATCTTAGAACAGTCGACTTCTCGGAATTTATTATAAAAAATATTTGGAACCACTTGTGGGCGTATATGGTCCGGAATTCCAATAATCTCATCTTTCATGGATGTGTCGAAGAAAACAGTAGATTCAGAAGTATTTATGAAATGCACACGGTTGGGATTGTAAGAAGAAGGATTAATATTTTGCGCCATGTAGTCAAAGTACAGGGACATAAAACGGGTCTGAGAATTGAGCTCAACAAGCCTTTCGAAATTTTCAATCACCAACGGGTTCAAGATATCGCATCGAATGAGCAATCGATATGAGAGTTCCCAAAATCGATTTTTCAGCGGGAGAACGCCCGACAGGACTTCGAGACTCATCGTATGGGTCGACTGCATGCACCCTAAGGCGATACGCAAACAACGATACTGAATTCTTTCGAGTTTGATGAAATGTATGTTCGCGGCGGAGCGAAAGCAGAAGCATCCGTATTCCATTACCGACAGTATCGTTGTTTGATACAACCTAATTAGGTCTCCTGGGTGGGCACCCCACCATGTTCCGGTTATTGTACGAAGAAAGTTGATCCTTTGCTGGCATTTCTGTTTCAGATACCGAATATGGCATCCCCAAGTACCTTTCGAGTCGAACCAGACCCCTAGATATTTTACTGTGAAGACCTGAGTGATAGTTTGACCCATTAATAGAAGCTGTAGTTGTGCTGGTTCACGCTTCCTTGAAAATACAACTAGCTCAGTTTTCTCCGTGGAGAATTCGATACCCAGCTTAATAGCCCAAGCAGACAAATTGTCCAAGGTATTCTGTAATGGTCCTTGTAGATCGACAGCTTTGGGTCCCGTAACAGACACCACGCCATCGTCTGCAAGTTGCCTTAACGTGCAGGAATTGTCAAGACATTCATCAATGTCGTTGACGTAGAAATTGTATAACAGGGGGCTTAGACATGAGCCCTGGGGAAGGCCCATGTAGCTAAATCGTGATGTCGATAAGTCGCCATGCGAAAAATGCATGTGCTTTTCCGACAACAAGTTTAGTAAAAAGTTGTTTAAAGTCGCTGAAAGACCATGCTGGTGCAGCTTCTCTGAAAGAATGTTGATCGAAACTGAATCAAAAGCCCCCTTAATATCTAGGAACACTGATGCCATCTGCTCTTTGCTAGCATAGGCCATTTGAATTTCAGTTGAGAGCAACGCAAGACAATCGTTCGTCCCTTTGCCTTTGCGAAAGCCAAATTGTGTATCTGACAGTAAGCCATTTGCTTCGACCCAATTGTCGAGGCGGGATAGGATCATTTTCTCGAACAACTTCCGGATACAGGATAGCATTGCGATCGGACGGTACGAATTGTGGTCGGAGGCTGGTTTTCCTGGTTTTTGGATGGTGATGACCTTCACTTGTCTCCAATCGAGTGGGACAATGTTAGCCTCGAGAAACTTATTAAATAAGTTCAACAAGCGTCTCTTGGCAGAGTCAGGCAGATTCTTCAACAAGTTGAATTTGATTCTGTCTGGCCCCGGAGCTTTATTGTTACACGACAAGAGAGCAAGTGAGAACTCCACCATCGAAAAAGGTGTTTCGTTCGCGCTATCGTGAGGAGACGCGGCGCGGTAAATCTTCTGTGCCGGGGCGGAATCCGGACAAACCTTCTTGGCGAAATCGAATATCCAACGGTTTGAATATTCCACGCTCTCATTAGTACTGTTTCGATTTCGCATACGTCGGGCTGTTCCCCAAAGAGTGCTCATCGATGTTTCTCTCGTTAATCCGTCGACGAACCGGCGCCAATAATCGCGTTTTTTGGCTTTCATCAAACTCTTCATTCGCTTGTCTAACGTCGCGTACTGTCGAAAACTGGCGGGTAATCCGTCGTTCCGGAAGGTCTTAAACGCGGCGGCCTTCTCTGCGTACACGTCTGAGCACTCTTTATCCCACCAGGGATTGGGAGAACGTTTTTGTATGTTCGCGCCGGGTACTGGCCTAGTCTGAGCTTGATTCGCGCTGTCGAGAATCAAGCCAGCCAAAAAGCTGTACTCTTCCTCCGGAGGAAGTTCTTGGGTAGATTCGATGTTGTCGGATATCGCGGCAGCATAGCTCTTCCAATCGATATTTCGTGTGAGGTCATACGAAATATTGATTGATTTCAATGGCCTTGAACCGTTATTGATTGAGACTACAATCGGCAGATGGTCGCTGCCGTGGGGATCAGGAATTACCTTCCACGTGCAATTTAACCGCAGCGATGTTGAGCAAAGGGACAAGTCTAAGGCGCTCGGGCGCGCTGGAGGAGCAGGAATCCGTGTCATTTCACCCGTGTTTAAAATTGTCAAATTGAAGTTATCGCAAAGATCCTGAATTAAGGAAGACCGGTTATCATCATAGAGGCAACCCCATGCTGTACCGTGAGAGTTAAAGTCTCCTAAAACTAGTCGCGGTGCTGGCAGGGATTCTAAGATGTCTTGTAGCCGTCGGTGCCCAACCGCGGTGTTGGGGGGAATATAAATGGAAGCTATGCAAAGGCTTTTGCCTTTGGTTGTTACTTGACAAGCGACAACTTCAATACCTGTTATCGAGGGAAGGTTAATTCTGTAGAAGGAATAGCACTTTTTGATCCCCAAAAGCACTCCTCCATAGGGGGTGTCTCGATCCAGGCGAATAATATTAAAGTCGTGGAAGTTGAGTTCTATGTCGGAAGTTAACCAAGTTTCACATAATGCAAATGCATCGCAACTCAAATTATTTATTAAAATTTTGAAGGAATCGATTTTCGGGATGATACTTCTGCAATTCCACTGTAGAACAGTGATCAAATCCGTGACCTCGTTCGATGAGTTAGCCATCGAAGGATACAATCGCTGAGAGGAGGGGCCATTTAGCAGTCAACTGCTTCAAAAATGTTCTCACTGTAGGGAGAAAAGCTAACATAAGACTTTTAATAGAATCAGTAATATTGAAAGTTTTTATTATCCAGTCCACTATGTCCGAGAGTTTTATAATTCCAGTGCTGTGATTACTCTCGAACTGAAACAAAGGAACACTTGGGATTTTTGATGTTCCTGGAAGTGCTGGGAACTCCTTCTCTGAGCTTAATCCTCCGAGACCAGGAGCTAATTGCTTCGGTTTGGTTGCAACACTTCCAATAGATGTGACTTTCGGAGCCCCCTCAAGGGACACCTTCTGGCCTTTACAAGGAACTTTACGAGAGGAAGTGTTCCTCCTCTTCCTATAAATTCTAGGCACCCTAGTAGATGTTCCCTCTTGTGGGTTACCAGCCTCGCCCTCGTCAGGAGGCAAGTGAGTATAGATGTTTGCTGAGGATGGTGGCGTAGCATTCTTTAACATTTCTGCGAAAGAATGTTTGGATCGTCCCGCAAGGGAACGTTTCAGTTTATCCCCGCGTAGTTTGTACGCGGGACATGCCGAGATATCATGCAGACTCTCCGCACAGTAAGGACACTTTTCGGCTTGCTTACTGCACGAATCATCTAGATGATTCTCCCCGCATTTTCCACAGCGGGCCTTGTTGCTACAATGGGTGGCTGTGTGACCCAGTTGTTTACACTTTGTGCAATTCATGACCCGCGGCACAAACAGACGCACAGGCAGACGAACCTTGTGCAAGAGGACGAAATTTGGCAAAGCGGTACCAGCGAAGGTCACCCGATAAGAGTTTGATTGGGGGTACGTTTTTGAACCATCCCCCGCAACTACTACTGAGTGCAAACGTTTGCACTCAAGTATTTTAACTGGCTGAAGTAAGCGGTCTCTGAATCGGCCAACCCCGTACTTCAGCAGATCCTCGCACGTCAAACTCTCATCGGTTACGACGCCTTCGGATTGTACTCTTACAGCCGGAATATACACGTTATAATCCCCCGTAAAGTGCTCACAGCAAGCAACATCGTTTGCCTGCTTTGAGTTGGCTAGCAACACCCTTATCTTGTCCGAGCGGACCTTTGAAATTTCGGTCACAGCCGAGAACCGTTCCGTCAGGTCTCTAGAAATCTGAAGAAGATTCAGTGATTTAGTCTTGGGCCGAAAGAAGACCACAAATGGACCAGTTGAGAGTTCTGGATAGCATTTGGGCCGGGGGGGAGCCTTAGAAGTTGAACCCGATTCAACTTCCATTTGACCATCCGGAGAGGGAACCATAGAAAACGTCAACGCACGGGGTCAGCGCCCGCGCAGACGGAAGAAAGCAATAAATGTGTTACAAAAGACAAAAACCACTTAGCTTTAAACTGGTGTCCAACGACGAACCGATCCAGCTTATACAGCTGGCTATTGTTTAATCCTCACACGCGAACAAAAGACTGAGGACCGAACCGAACTGGCAAAATAACCTTGAATGCGGATTAAAACTATTCTTTATCGCCTCACACAGCACTACGGACTAGAAAAAACAACCTCTGTCTCGATGGAGAGCTCGAAAACGAATGTTTTAAAGTATTATCTGATCTTTTGATTACTTGGGAACGCTTCTAATGGTCAGAGTTAAAAATATTCAAATTCATTGAATGAAAATTGATCATATTCAGCCGCATTCATTTTCAATATTCAGCGACGCAGCTGAAAACGATGATCGAACAAACCGCCCATTCATCCATGCAAATTTTCATTCGTCTCCGATTATTACACGAAGCGACCGTGCAGCAAACGTATTAAACGCATCAACGCAGGCCCTGGCACAATGTAAGCGATGATGATTGTTGTTTCATATGCGTTACCGGCATTTGAAAACATTTTCCTTGATAATTAGTGAAATGAATATATTGTACGATATTTAACTGAATGAATAACATGGATATTTGAATGAATATTTTTTTCTATTCACCGCGAGTCGCATCAGGTTCATTTTCAGCCGTCAAAAAAGAGCTTCGATTATTTTTAACTCTACTAATGGTAGTTAGAGATTTTCCTCGTTCAAAAGTTATAACCATTTCATTGAATATTACCTACTAACTAAATTGATGATGTTGTCTAAAATATCATGTACATATATTGGCAATAAAAACAACTTATTGGAACATACTAAAGTTATACATACGATACTTCAAACGTTCTAGCAGAATAAATGCAAGAGATCATTCACAAACAACGGACTATAACATCGAATGTGTTCTAACTATTGTAAATAGATCATCTGCAAAGGTGCTCAAAAACAAGCTATAAAACATTTCTGCAGATTTTAGATTTAGAGTTTTCACACTATTGAAAAGGTAACAAATATCTCATTTCAAGGGGGATTAATTGCTGACACAATATCGACACTTGCCAGAATGAAAGTTTTGGTTTATCCATAAACATCTCAGAAGGCATCAATTTTGTACGTATGAATAATTTATCTCACTTTTTGAAAATACTGTGCGATAATTCAATTGACACAACATTTACGATTATTATATAATTGCATTCTGTAAAAAGGTACAACTAATCCAAATGGGTTGATAAGATTTTATGAAGTTAGTGGAACACTGTACAACAAGATTACATCGCATACTAATACATACGATGTGTACATTCATTGTGACACATTTCCCCTTGAAATGAGCCCCAGAAAAAAATCTGTACTGAAAATGTTAAACTGATAATTATTTTCATGGGAACATCGATTAAAGGGTTGAACCATCTCCCCTACCGTCAGGATGCCGATTGCTGCTCTACTAACGGTGATGGCAATAATAAATGAAATGTTAATTAAGTAGGACGATTATTGATAAAGATCATTATCGTTACCATTAAGGGAGTATGCTAATGTTACGATATTATCCACAGCTGGGACGGTGATGGTAGACCGTACTAGCGTAGTTGGATGCTCAACCGAGCATCCAGGCAAACACTCGGTGAAGGAAGGGAGGTTGTAATTATTATTCCGGTTTTTTCGATTCAATTCGACCTGATAATTTTTTCAATAACTGATCAAGATAGTTCAACGTGAAATATTCATTCACGTTTATTCCCCAATCGTGCTTATTGAACAATAAAATTACCGATACTTACTCATTTCTGCGTTATGATTTTCACTAACCAATTAAAGGGAATTAATTGAAGCATTTATTTAAATTACCGGAACAGAGCGTAAATTATCCGATAGGTTCAGGAATCGAAAACACTCCTACTTTAAGGATCCAAATATTCTCGAAAGCGTTAAATTGACTGATTGCACTACCATTTTATGAAACCACCTTCCCCAGAAAATACGGTAACTGCTTTTTGGGCTTTATCACACGAAAATCCTTGAAAGCGCTGAGGCTGTCCGATATGATGAAGTAATGATCTTTGGCCAAAGTGTCGTTTATTCCAAGGGTATACTGAACAGCAGTTGATTCTGTGGCGTAAACTGCAGCAGAATCATTGAGATTGAATGAAGCGGGTATATTATAATTGAAGTTACCGAAGCTTCCAGCTTTAATGGTTTCCAATTAATATCTATGTTTGAAAACAACATGACGAATCGGCAAACAGACATCAATCATGGAGAGCGACTATAATGTTGTAACTAGCTGAGACTTAAAATCAAGTTTGGATTATTGTTTTGATTTCATGTTTTCAGTATATGACAGTCTTTCGTTTTATTTTTGTTCGTTATGGAATAAAATGAGAGAAATGCTAAAAAAACGCGGGGAAAAAAAGAAAAAGTCAATCAATTAAAATCGACTCGAGATCACTTCTTCCTTTTTTCTAAACTCAATTCGAGTACTTTCGGAATCGCGCTCTGATCTTTCATTTTCGAAAGACCCTTTCGTCTTCGTTACCCGTAGGACTCTGATGAGGTAGGTGCAACAACTTTAATTCAAACTGTTTCTCAAATTGTGGTAAAATGAACCTGTAATCAAACAGACGCTACAGCTTTGTTAGTCGAACATCTTGCAATTTTTGTGGAAATTGTGGAAAAGAATTGGAACAAATTACTACTATTCAAAAAACAAACCAATTACTTAACAGATTAATGTCAATATAATTGTTTAGCGAAGTGACTATTTGACTTATAAAGTGTAACCGAAATCGTCATAGAAGGTCTATCACAAAGAGGAAGTAAGTGCGATGTATTGCCTTCTTTGTTCGGAAGCAAGAGATGATGAAATTATTGAGCTTATTTATAGCCTCTAGTTACTTTGGTGGCATCTTCAATGATACAGTTAACAAATTTTACGTAAATTAGAAGAATTTAGTAATCAGTGTTAAGTGATTTTCTTTCGATTTGTAGCCAATTTCCAGACAATTTGAGCAAAAAATAGTTTCAATTAATTAGAATAAATTAGAATTAGAATTAGAATGGTAATAATTGGAGGCACCAGATCAATAGAATAGAAGTTGAACCGTTTCCGCGCATCTACAAATCGCTTGCCAAATCAGAAGATTTAATTTAAGTTTCGACCACTTCGTTCGAACATTTTATTAAAATTTTTCTACTGATTTCAATTTAGCGTTTAAAACCTTGTATTTTCTAGCGCATTCAAATATTGCCATATTCGGGTAGCGTATAAACACTTTGAATTCTAGAATATCCATTGTTGTAACAGGAGTAAATTGAAACTTGTAAATAAATAATAAAAAACAAATTCGACATCAATGATTTGTCGATATGCTTTAGCTTTTCTTGTGACATGCAATAATTTTTTAAAACCCTGTCCCGCAACTAAATCTTCCTTTTGTTGGTATTTTTGTTTCAAATACTTAATGTGACATCCCCAGGCACCTCTACAGTTGAACCGGATCCCTTGATATTTAAATGTGAAACCTGAGTGATCGTTTGATTCATAAATAGGAGAAACACGATCAACTCGGTTTTCTCCATCGAGAATTCGATACCGAGCTAAAGAGCCCAAGTAGACAAATTTTCTAAAGAATCTGGCAATGGTCCTTGTAAATGAGTAGGTTTGGGTCCAGTAACAGAGACCACCCCGTCATCTGCAAGTTACTGTAACATGTATGAATTGACAACACACTCCTCAAAATTGTAAAGTTATAAAGAAGGCAGTTTATGCATTAGCCCTGTAGAAGGCCCATTTAACTAACTCGCATAGCTGTTGAATCGTCATGCGTAAAAAGCATGTGCTTTTCAGACAACAAATTGAGCAAAAAATATTAAAAGAAGGTAAACCATGGTGGAGCAGCCTCTCTAAGGCCATGGTGAACCGTGCTGAAAGAAACATATGGCAATCGTTTCTCCCTTTGCCTTTGCGGTAACCGAATTGTTTTCGATTCGACCAAATTGTCGAAACGGAACAGGATCATTTTCTCGATCAACTTTCGTATACAGGACAACATTACAATTGGCCGATACAAGTTGTTATTGGAGGCTGATTTTCCGAGTTTTTTGGATGGCGATGACACTCACTTGTGTCCTATCGTGTGGGACAATGTTACACCCAAGAAACTTATTAAAAAAATCATCAAGTTTATTTTGGCAGCGCCTGGTAGAGTTCAATTTGATTCTGTGTGGCTCTGAGGCTTTATTGTTACATAAGGGATTCCACGAAGATGCGTCTGCAAATATTTAAAATTGGGACCCACCATATTCGAGATTTTGTAGTGCATTTGGATTATGGAGAAGCTATCAATGAGAAAGTTTTCCTAACAACAACTTTTAACATAATATAATTCATACTGATTAGTTGACTATATAGTTGAATCATATTTTTATTGTTTTTATGAGGCGCGCAACACTTTACTGTAGCTCTTTTCGAGTAGCAACTCAAGCTTGTCCCTGATACTCAAACATTCGTGCATTATTTGCCATTTCTGATCTGGTTTTGAAATATATGATCTGGTGATGATTGTATACGCAACAGCGACATATGTGCAGAGTTTGTCGAATCGGAAATATTTGGTCCGTCGTGGCACGATCCTCAGTAAAACCTTACTAACGGTGATAGGCGGTAACAAAAATTTCGGGAGAGCACTAAAGATGGGCCCGTATGGGTATTTTTCCCGATACCCGGCCCAAACTCGTACCCAAAGGAATCGAAGCAGGTTTCGTTATCACCAGGTACATGTTGGATCGGGAACTCTGAAAAATATTTATACCGGGTACGGGTCGAATCGGGCCTCTTTTCGAAACATTTCGCACTTATCCGTATAAATGTTATTGAATGTTTGGATCTTCCTTTCCGCAAATATAAGAATGGGATATGTTATCACCGTGAAAATTTTCCGTGCAGATCTTTGTCCCAAAATTGAGCATGTATCGAGTTAACGGGACTATTTATAGATTATGATAGCCTATGACACGTGTTGGTGTGATTTTTGTTTACATTTTAGTGAAAACTCTTTATATAGTCAACCGATTATCGTAATATTTGAGATACTAATACAGAATAGATAGAAGCATTGTTTGACTTCTCTGAATTGTTTCAACCATTTAAAAGTTTCAAGATATTTCATCTCAAGCTTTAAAAATCGTTTTTCTCGAGATGTGCTATATGGAACTTGACATAAGATAGCACAACAGCGACGATGTGTGAAGTCCAAGAAGTTCTGTTGATTAGAGGTCGGTTTGCTTCTCAGTTTGTTGATTAGGTGATCTTCAGGTGGCCTTGTGGATACTTATACAGAGGGAGAAAGTTTATACATACATTGTCTCCCAGTCGCGGCGTTCTGGTTGCTAATGACAAGCTTAACATCCCGCCGCGGGTAACTGTCATAGACACGCTCCTCGCGTTCTCGCTTAGTGAGGGCAATGCACGTTGAGGCTGCTGTGGTTGCAGATACGGCCTTTGATTCTCACTACATACAACCTTTCACTGATCACCTGCCAAATCATCACGCGTTTGCATATCTTGCCCAGCACCATAAAACCGGTTTTCAGCTTGATTTTTGTGCCGCCGCTCTAGTAGGATATAGTCGCTCGATGCCCACTTTTCTACACTTTCTGTCACGCCAAGCATAATAATAAGTCGGCTAACATGTTATTGTAATAATAATAATTATTATCATTATAATACTAGAGTTGTAGAAAGGTCACGTAGTTACCTAAGGGATGATGTGAATAAAAGCTATACAAAACTTGAAAACGATCCGCCCAGTAGATTTTGAGTTATGATGTACACCGCGTTTATTTTTTTGAGATGCCTCCGGATATTCACTGTCACTAGTCAAATTTTGAACATTTCTCAGTGAAAATTTTGGAAAATTTTGCTCAAATGTTGCATTATTATCTGAAAATTGATTGCACAGACTAATACTCTCTGTATCGCTAAGGAAATGTTTCTGAAATCGTGCTTTTTAACCGAGTATGCTCTGAACCTCCCACTACCCCCCTTACCCATTGCTAACATTTCTAAAAGAACAAATTGACATTTTTCATAACACGGTAAAACCAAATTAAGATTTATTGTTAATTAAGATTTACAGTAATTTTAAGAAGAAAATTCGAGATCAGCTCAGAATATACTCAGCAATTTCGTATAAATCACACGCCATGAAACCGTTGGAGTGTAGTGAATATCTGCTACATACTCAACAATAATTAGATATAACCACTTAATCATTAGTATGCAAAAACTTCATGTTTGCTTTACAACTATAAATGCCTACAAATTTTTATTTAGCAAAATGCAGATACAACCATGTATCCGTGATCGTGTCATAACCCTTTAATATTTTTCGAAGCTTTTCAAAATCCACTTTTCACTTAAATTTCGAAGTCATTGGATTACTCCATGAACTAATAGTGTTTTTTTTCAGAGTTGAAGTGCTCAGTATCTCCGTAGTCGGGGCCACAATTACCCCGAGAACGCAAGCTAATTTGCGAACAAAGTGGGTTAATGATTCTGCTGCTTCGTTGTCCCTTGTGACAGTATTCCCATAATTACTTTCTCTAGGCACATCCGCCGATGCTCCTGTCCTTCTCCATGAAGCTCCGACAGTAAATTTTTGCACCGGATGTGCATGTTTCATGTCTCCTTTGAGCTAGAAACGTCCGTCAATGGTGGCTACGGCTCCCAATGTGTGGAAGTTGAGTTATTAAAGCTTTAATTCTTTTCATAATATGGTGCCATCAGTGATGATACTGACACTTTCCAGGTTATTAATAAGCTTTGGATATGTTCGACCCATCATTTGATCATTGGCGGTATGCGTTGATGGGTGCTGGGCGCGAAAATGCATGCTAAGTGTTAATAAATAAGCGCAAAATAACTGAAAATTAAAATTCAGTTTAATAATTCTCAATCCACTCAAGGGATATGCACAAAAACTGTAGCATTTTGAAGGCACTGCACCTAGCAAGATTAATCAATTTCGAATTACGCCATCAGAAACAACGTTGCTATTTTCGACATCCTCGCCCTTCTCAGTGTCACTTCATTTATGATCGACACCTGAGTAAAATGATTTCTGAAGCATTCATTATCTTGATGATACTTAGTGGGGGTCAGTTCATTTCGCGCGTTTCATTTTTATAGTCCTTCACTGGTAATTGCGGTGATAATTCAGTACTGTACGCGGATTCTTTTTAAATTGTTTGGTCGATGTGCGGCGATAATCCAATAATGCAAAGAATAATAAGTCAAAATGAGAGAATATTTTTAAGCGGATTCTGTTCGTGAAAAGTTTAAATGAACTGTGAATATGTTGAAAATGGCTTTTCTTTGGTAACCTCTTTTTCACTGGAATTTGGCCTTTAGTGTCTTTTAGCTCAATTATGAATACGCTAATTGATATGCCATTTCGTAATCCGTGTGATAAGCACAGTTGGATGGATGGGATTTGTGTTTGTTATCCCTAGAGACGTGCGGAGCACAAGCGACTAAAAACACCACGATAAAACATGTGGTATTCTTGAATTCGCGAACCACTTGAGGCGAAATGAACATTTAAACTTAATTCTATGCTGTTATGCATTGAATACTAACCAATTTGCATCCTTTAAAGGGCGAACACAACAGGGCATAACTTTTTTACCATTGGGTAAAAATCAACAAAATTTTGCACACTTTCTCATTGATGTGTATTGTTTACATGCTGTCAAACTCGAAGTCGTGTTTTTCGATTCAACGAAAATGGAGGTGAACCAACGCGAGTCGAGAGAACAAATTCTTTCCAAACACCTGGAATTTCCTGACCTGTCGCACCGGCAGTTGGGAAAAATTTTGAACATTCACCCACAGAGAATAGACGTCCATCTTCAGCATTCAACTTGTGTAAAATCTCTGACGGTTTCGAAGGTAGTTTGGATATCTAAACCAGGTGCGCTAGCGTCGTCATGTTTTGTTGTGGCTGAGTGCGACAGAATTGACAGCGGTTATTCCTCTATCCAGTCAAACTAGTCCGGAACCGATTCGGACTTCCAGCATGAATTCCAGCTCAAATGCGTCAACCGATAGAGTCGGAATCGGTTGTTTTTTGAGCTAGATTCCATGCTGAATCCATCCAGGATTTCGAACCGGTTCCGGAATCGATTTGACGGATAGTTGGGATAGGTTGGTGTGGCGGCGCTAGTGTTTTTCGTATATTAATTCAAATGTTTACACACGTTTTTTAAATATTTTTGTTCGATCATGGATGTCTGTTCTCTGTGATTCACCATTCAACCGTCTCCAGAGTGTTGAAGCGGTTCCAGGAGCGGTTGACGTTGGACCACGGCAAAGGAGCTGGAAGAAAACCGGGACCGGAGAACAAAAAGACGGAGGGAAAGGTGAAGCGGATGATTAAAGCGAATCCCAACGTCTCAAGCCGTGATTTGGCTAAAAAGATCGGCATGTCGCAGAGCTACGTCCAGAATGCAATGAAGAGAGCTGGACTACATACGTACAAGGTACAGAACTTCCCAAACCGCGATGAGTGGCAACAATCGACGGCTAAAACTCGGGCACGGAAGCTCTACGAGAAGATGCTGACAAAATATGGCTGCTGTGTGATGGACGACGAAACGTATATAAAAGCCTTTTGTTCCAAAGGACATGAATCCGCCAAACTGTCCGGAGTTGCGCCCGGTGGAGCAGTACTGGGCAATGATGAAGCGGGAACTTCGGAAGAACAAGAAGACAGTCAAAGACGAGAAGGACATGTTAAGAAAATGGAAAAAACTGAGAAACTGGTACCGGATGACACTGCAAAGACTTTGATGGAGTGCATCAAGCGAAAATGAGTTCAATTTTACACTCAAGGCTCCATCGATTAACTTTTCTTTTGATTTTTGAAGTAAATATATGTATAAAACTACCCTAAAATTTTGGTTTGATTTTAAACATTATAAGAAAATTGGCATGACATTTTCGGTGTCGCAATAATTTCGTGTTCGCCCTTTATATAATAATGAACTAAAATATCGGTATTCAAAACATCTGCTAGAAACGATGTTTCGATTCACACTGAAATCTTTTTATGCGATTTTTATTCGGTTTTTTTTGCGACTTTTCATAAAGATTTTCTAAGTGATGGGTTTTTTTATGCGGATCCTTGTATGCCTAATAGGCATTGCCTATACCATCATTTGTAGCTAGTTATTTGAATGCGACAAAGGTTTTTTTCCGTGGCTGTAGAACCAGGCCGGTATACTGGGAAAACAATATTGTTAGCTATACCCTGGTTTTGTTGTATCCGTGTTGGTAGCAAACTGCATTTGGGGTTCAGGTTGAATTAAGAAATGTTCCTAAATATTCCTTCAGATGAAATTTATTATGCCAAATTTTTGCTATGCCCTTAGTGTTGCCAAAAAACGAGCGGAGGCAGACGCTAACGCTAATTATCAACTTATTTCCTGTGCAAGTTCAGCTAGTCCAGATCGATAACGAAGCAGCAGTCAGGGATGGTCGCACAAGCTCACGCTCAAGCTCAAGCAATTGTTATGACATCATTATTCGCGCGCGTTGTTAAGATAATTGGGGCGCATTTTAGAGAGTATAAATTAAGCACGTCCAGAAATACCTTTGAAAGTCCGATAACGCTATTTTTTACGCTAATTACTAGAATAAGATTGAAGACAATAAGAGCGAAAAGAAATTAACTTGCCCCCTGGTACGTCAAAATCAAGCTAAAATATTTTTATACTCATGAAGAAATTTATGATATGACTGCCACAAATTGGTAACTAACTTTTGATTTTTCTCGCGAAATATCAATTCTCAACCCTCATACATAATTCAATAGTCATCATTTCTCTCAGACAAGACCATGCGTATTTCCCAAGCACATTAAATATCCAATAGAGTTTCCTCACTCCAAAGTCATTTCAGCTCGATTGGCATCAACGTGTTCCCTTACAATGCCATCAAATCAAACAACATTTAAAATTATATTCGACAAAATATGTGCAATTCTGAATGTAATAAAATGAAGGGTAAGTACTTCATTGTTTGCAATAAAATTGAATCGGAAAAATTAGTTGTATCACCAAGGATGTTCATTTTGAAAAATAGCACTGTTGATGAATCGCATTATTAAATAGGTGATAAGGGACACGGATGAAAATAACTGAACACAGCTAAAAGGAAAAACACTAAGTAATCTCGAAAAAATTAAACATTGTTAACAAACCGAAGCTACAACTATATTTCGAGCGGCCTAAAATAAGCATTAACTGTAAGTGAAAGCATTGCTTTGCATGATGAACATACTAACAATTTCACATGCGCGTTATTTTTCTAACTACCAGAAAAGAAACAAGCAGGTTTATTGCATAATAATAAGAATAATAAGATAAGCAGAATAATTAGAATTAGAAAGTAAAAAAAAGAAGCAGGATATAAAGAAGAGCGTCCTGTTTTGTCACTTCTAATTACATGCGAGCAGAAAATTAGTGAATAAATTCTTGGTTCCTTCCGCTGAATATCATACGGAACTATAGGCTGGGTTTGTCCGGAGCAAGATAATAGTGATATCACCCTCCTAGTGTACACATGCGCCATTTTCGATCGTCAGAGATCCAATAAATGATAAATGTATATCCATGAACTCGGGTGATTCGTAGTTATGCTACCTAAGCTCGACCCTCATTAGCAGAAGACAAAGATTAAGCCCATACGATATTAAGCCTGTTCTAATGACCCTGCCACTTCTAGTTTTCCGGTCTGTTTACTTCAAATCCTTGTTCTCACTTGAGTACTATGGCTCTAATTTTCATAACTTTCCCTACTCAGTAATCTCTAACTAATTGAATGTCGTTAAATGTAAAAAAATAAAAAATGATTATTTTAATGTGGGAAAATGATATCGTAATGTGGGAAAATGATATCGAAACGGAATAAAATATAACATAACAACAACAAAATATAATTGTTTGATGAAAATCCGTTGCTAACAATGAGCTATTAGAGTAGAGCTATCCTTGTTGGAAAGGAATGGAACAAAACAGCAATGTGATTTGATTCTTTATTTGTTGCTGCAGATTCGGCTGAGGTGCGTCCACTGTGTCAAGTTGCTTTGCCTTATTTTCTAGGCCAGCAGAATGATTCGTAGATGAAGAAAGATTTTCTGTGAATGGAGAACGAACGGTTCGAAATTACATTTTTTCGCATTCTTGCGAGAAACGAAATTGATCCGTCTATGTTACCGAAAAACCAAAGCCCTAAACAACAAACAGTGATTAAGATTCGAGGCCAGGTGCTGATGAAGTTTAACGAATGTATTTTGCATCATTTTTGAAAGCTGATTTCAAGCAAATTCTGGAGCTCAAATTCTACGAGGCTCCTAGCAGATTCGAGTTTGTTTTTACAAAAAAGAATTATGGCTTGGTAAGAGATCTGCTCCTGTAGCATGAAAGCAGCGTGTTTGTGACGGAGAAGATTACGAATTTGGAAGTGTTAAAAATGGAGTACCAGAAGCAAATTTCACCCTCAATTAAGTCCCATGATGTTTTAAGTACGTGTTGACCAGATCTAGGCAGTTGCCATTGTAGCAATGACGTCCGATAATGGTTCATCGACAATTCAACACTTAAGAACTTAGGACTCCGACGAGCTGTAACCTGCAAACTTTTACTGAGAACGATAAATTTTCAAATCTCAAATAATACATAATTAAAAATTAGTAAGCATTCATCAGTTCGCCTTCTGATTCAAAAGCTTTTGCAGCTGATTCTTAATGAACAGGACACTTGCACGGCTAGTGCTATGATCCTACTGACAACTAAGTATCGTTCCCGACAGAAACATACTGGCTTATAATACAAACGCCTTACTGACAAACCTGGGCTATCATTATAACATGATACTGTGAAAAAATTCAAATCCGCCATTTTTATGTAAATAGTGGATTTGAGTTTATTCACAGCTGTCACTTCCTTAGGATTGTGAGGCATAGTCAAAGACGCTAAACCAAAAAAAATCCTTCGTCGCTAGGAATGATGTACACTAAACTTATGTATTCCATCTAAAAACTTTACTTATTTTATAGATTTTAAGAATATTTTTATGTATTTGTGAGCCATAGATGCCAAAGTAACTAAAATTATTGCTATTTCGTAACTTTTCCAACTGCGTCTCACATTAACTCACAAATATTTCCTCTGCCGTTTGGAGAACACATTGAACTCAACGGATAAGACAAGGATAGACGTCGGAAAAGGGAAAACACCAATAACCATAAAGACTGCGACGCTGTTGGTTTGCTGTATTATGTCGGTGCGGTGGAAAACTGCTTCTTCTCCGAGGTTGGTGTTTAAGATTTTTCCCCGTTTGAACTCATCTCTTTTTGGATTCCCACGTCAGTTGTCTGGAGGTAAAATTTTCTGTTCATTCCTAGCGTTTGTTCCACTCAAGTTTATTTTGTTTTTGTGACTTTATAAAGGTGATATGCATGCTATTGTTGGCAGTTTTGCGGAACGAATGAACTTCGTAGAGGAAGAGGGTGTAAAATGTATCTACTTAGCCCCATAAAATTAATAACAAAAATTTAATTATTGATGCCTCATAACCAACATTGCCTACTGTAATCGCAATCATAATGCTTTGAACATTATTCAAAAACCTAAAAAAGGTAAAATGCATTACAACTACGGAGCAGAATTGGAGAATATTTCTAGAGAAAATTTTCAATAGGACGTAAGTAACAATGAGAGATTCTCTTTGGAGTCTTTCTCTTCTGTTCATTACTCGGCCATTTCAACATTTACTACTCTACTCTTTGCATAATATTCTAATAAAAACCGTCGGCTTTCGATATGTACTGGAAAATTAGTGCAAAGTGTTGTAATGACGTCGTAATAAACGAAAGAGAAAGTAAACAAAGAGAGGTTCTCAATGTTACTTACGTCTTATTGAAAATTTTCTCTAGATTTAGTTCAACGCAAACAATGGCTTTGGGGGGACTTTCGCCGTTATTACCATTTTCCTACTAAATTATTTTCCTTTTCCAGACATTCCCAACCATTTTTAAGAATAGAAGGGGTACATTCTAATCCAGGGATGCATTTTACCCCATCTTCAGCGATAGGTTGCAGGTAACAAGGCCGTGATGGAAGCACGTGAGACCACTTTGGAACCACATAAAGCGTTAAGTCTTTTGCATGGGGATCACAAACGTGAAAATGCGTTTGTGTTCCTTATACGAAGGAAAATTGTGGCACATTTTCCCCGGTCGCTTTTTCGGTGCTCAACCAATCGCAAACAATCCTTCTTAAGCTAATTTGGGACACGAAAATGCTGATGCTGTCGCAGATAAAAGTACTATTTCGTTTCCGGCTGAATTGTTTGTGCTAATGTTGAAGTTTCCCACCACAAGAGTCAAAACACAAGTTCGTGGTTAACTAACATGTAATTTTACCTTGCTCATATAAAGAAGGGTTATGCAATCACTCCAAAAAACGACTTTAGAAACGAGGTCCGGATGCCCGATTGTCATATGCCATTCTATTCAGTTCGTCAAACTCGCAAACGGTCTCTGTGAACATGTGTGTTTTTTATAGAGCAGAAAAAATCTTTAAAACTACTCTGAGCTCAGAGAACAGGCTTGGGGAGCCACTAAAACAACTACTCTTAAGGAAGGGTTATTTTATGTGCACAGCGCCCACGCTAGTCTAACTACTATGTAGTTACTTCCGTCAATAGGGTTAGTGCATCGCTCCTCGACATACCACCAGTTTTCTACAGCCCACACAAAGTAGGCCATTTCTCAATGGCAATACGCTGTGGTTCGAGTATTAGTGCTGTTCCCCTACGAGGACAGTCTGGTCGGCAAACTAAAGATTGTCCAATTTACAGAGCCCTTTGTTTTTTCCCTTGTGCCCTTCAGCACCAGAACTCCTTTAAGCCCTTTGGCTCCCTTCCCGTACCATTTACCATCATTTTAGTAGAGCCATTCAACTTCTGACTTGTTCGCGAACTTCTCAGTCTAGTCAGTCTCCCGAAGGAATCTGATTCGCTGGTGTACGACGACCTATACTCGGTGCTCTGTCGCGGTGTACTAGACTAGTCCCCAACGGTAGATCTAACCTACTCCGGCGGAGAGTTTCCCGGAGGTGATTGCTCTCCCAAAACCGTTGCTCGCTGTTCATTACGCCATTTCGACTGTAAGACGGTCATGATCTACACTCTGTTGTCCGCGTTCATTATTTAGTAGACAATATTTTCCGAGTTAATGTCCGGCCCATCCATTTCATGCATTTCCCTGAATGTCGCTTCGAACCTCGGACATTTGAAGACAACTTACACCGTTTGACATTCCCATACTCCGAACACAACGGTGACGTTGCGTGCCCGATCTGATGAAGATACTTTCTGAAGCAGCCGTGGCCCGACAGGGGTTATGTGAGGTGAAAATTCACCTCTCCGGTCTTTATATTGACCCATGTCGACAGTTTTGGGATGAGGTTCACTTTCCTTTCTCCGCTTCGTCCCATTTTTGCTGCCACCTCGCCATCGAATCGATTCTCACCATCTTCCTCGCGTTTCTGGTGTTTCTCCGACTATAGCACTCGATATACTCCGTCAGGGTGATCTTCTCGGCAATAACGCATACTACGTCCTCATAATTCGTACGACGATCAACCGAAACGTCCTGTTCAGGTTTTCACAGTTCCGTATGGTTTTCAGTGCTTCTTCTGGGACCGCCAACGTCTGCATGATCGTCGCTATTGCGTTCGTTGCTTTAGTGACTTTTCGTAAGCGTAGCCAACGTGTTTTTTTCAATTCATTTATTTGGCACGGCTCAAGGCGTTAGCTTCACGGAGCCGTTGGTCTTTTATATATTTACATGATGCAAGAAATAAAAATAATAAACGCTTAATACTACGAGTCTATCCGATCCCGTAGGCGCAACTTGCCATTGCGCGGGGAGATCCGCCTTCGTGTTGGGGAAATATTTGCATCCACGTCAACTATATCATGGGAGTCATTCCTATCTCTGTCGTCGTCACACATGTCCGGGTCATCATCGGGGTTACTGCCTTGATGTTCGCGATCAGGTGTTCTTCCTAACTTCTTTCCCTTTCGGGTCACGATTGTGAACCCTCCGTCATTGCTAGTAGCTCCCTCATTGCTGGTGTTAGCTGTTGAGTTTGTGGTACTTGACGCGGCCTTCGCAGTTTTCATTATTGCTTGAACAGCTGCCACAAATTTGGCAACCGTTTGTGGCTGTGATATTGTAAACTGAGTGTTGGCATTTCTTTCTGTAGATGAGGTTTTGTTAACGGTTTCTGGGCAGGGTTGTCCGTAATGTGCCGTTTGCTCACAGAACTGGCACGTGTTAGTTTGTCCTTCCATTTAAAATACCTGGAAAGTAGTTCCTCCACGTGTCCTCCGTAATGAATTCCACTTCTCCGAAATACGACATGAATCTTTTAATGGCCACTTTGCAAGTACGCAGTGCCAAATCATGTAATTTGACTTCCACGTTTACGTTATCCATATACATAGGGATCTTGATTTCAGCGGTGTCACAATCCAGCATGTGTTTTAAGTTGTTTTGCGAAATGAATCTTTTCGCCTTGGCGAATTTGTTGCACGTTATCAGCACCGAGTGCCTGACGTTCTCCAACTGAATGAAGCTGACTTCCGAAAACCGAAGTTGCATTTTCACCTTTAACAAATGTTCCACATCACTAATACTCGGGCTTATGCGGAAAGACCGGAAGTCAATGACCACCGTAATAGCCCGAAGAATCACACTTTGTTGTTGAGGCCCAGTCATCGCAAGAAAAAGCAACTATTTGCGCTGGCTTGGGTAGCAGCAGAGAGCACGCTGGTATTGTGACGGATGCCTTTGGTGTTTGAGAATAGACTGAGCCAACGTGGTTGTTGAAGCTCAATAAGTCGTCGTTAATCATTTTCCAATTGCTTCAGTGCACGCTTCGATACAATCACGTGCCCTCCGACGTCGATCTGCATCCACTGAACCACTGTGCAGTTTCTGGCCGAGTGTATCCAACAAGCATATAGGCCTATACGAGGTCGGATCACCCGGTGGCTTCCCTGGCTCTGGCAGTAACATAAGCTTTTATTTCATCAATATTTCTACCTTCATCGAAACACTTGGGCAACACCATCCTGAACATGTCCAGATATGTCAGGATCGCAGAGTATTCTCTCTCAGTTAGGGAATGCCATTAGTTTCAATCGCGTCGATTCTTCTGCGAGTTCGTCGTTCGTCACTTGCCGATTGTCCGCGTTTGCCATTTTTTCTTCGCATTACGGTATCGGCCAGCTAGTCGGATAGTGCTGTGGGAAGATAACCTCAACGATTATTTTCAGCTTAGCCGGGTATATTTTAGCTGGCGTCGACGGGACTTTCATTTTCGTCTTCACGACTCGGTACGCATCCCCCAGGCATTGACATCTGCTTCTCGGCACAGCTCATGTGGAAAACTGACTTGATAAGTTTGATTTGAAGCGATTCTAGCTTCCCGAAACGCCGCCTTGGCTCCTCTCTATGTGACTCAGATGATGTTCACTGAACCCGCCTTCTGGCTCTGTACTCATGCAGCGTAGAGTACTGAGTGTTTCATTCCACCAGTAAGCATGGTACCGTCTACTGCGTGGCTCCAGTTTTTGTGGCATTATGGTATCGCAAGCCCCCCAATCCTTTTTGTTAGATCAGCCGCATCAACGTTCTCGGTCCCGTTGTTTGGCCAAAGTGCCTCAACGAGTAGGTGTTTGTTGAAGGTTTTCGTATTCTAATTTCGCTCACCGATCATCCTTCTCCGTGCTACAGCAGGGCTTCGATGGCCGATGCGGTAGCGAATCACCTGGTAATCGCTATGGGTAGACTTGAACCATACCCTCCAGTCTATTTAGGTCGTCAGTCTAGTACTGCAGAATGTGATGTCGATGATAGACTTCTCGTTTCTCCGAAATGTGATAAAGGAACTTTCATTGCACAATCTTACGTCTAACTTCGCTAGAACTTCCTGCAGGATACACCCTTTTGTGTGGGTTTCTCTACTACCCCACTCCACAGCCCAGGTATTGAAGTCGCCACCAATGACAGCTGCACGTGAAGACGCTGTTGATTTTGGCGATCAGGCCGTCGTATGAGCGTTCTTCCACCTCTTAAATGGTAAATCGACTCCCAACCTGTATCGCAGCCATCCCCGTTCTATCCGCTACATAGTTACCGTCATCAAGGGGCTGATTCGGCCATGCAATCAAAGCGACATAACATATTGTTTCTGTCGTAGATTGCCACAACACATCGGTTATCTCCATTATCGTTGCAGTCGCCCTCTTGTAGTCAGATCATTTAAAGCCACCCGTCTGATGGTCGTTTCCGTCCGCTGGAGTGCAAAACATGCACTTCGGCCCCTGAGCGCAGTTCTTCGAAAGATGGCGCGCATTTCCAGCACATCCCGGATCTGTCCGGGTCTTTGCAAGCCCCTGCCAAATGTCCGAAGCCCAAGCACTTGAAGTTGTTTATTCACTCGAAGGGCGGCTCTCAATGGGCATCTCGACCATACAACCGTAACTTTGCCTACCTTCAGCGCGTTGTCAGCAGCGGTTACTGGTAGACGAATTGTTACTGTCTGTATTCCTCCCTACCCCTTCTTTATTTGGAGCATTGGATGCGTTTCGCCCAGGTAGCACCGTGCCTTCAGAGCGCTTCTCAACTTGTCTATCGCCGTGTCCTCATCCGGAACCTTGCACACCATCACTGTCTCCGGGTTTAAAGGTTTATCTTCTGCCCCTCCTCCCAGTGATTTGGTCATAATCACCGTTATAGTGGAGCTGTTAATCATGGGGTCCTCTTCAACTCGAAGAGCATCTCGCCATTTTGGTAACGCCTGGTTCTCAGCATGTTTTCATCCACATCCCTCAGCTCTTCTAAGTCTTTCTCGAGGAGCGCTGCATACGCCAGATACGTCTTCACGGCTTCTTCCTTTGGCAACCTATGACAAACTGGAGCTTTTTTTCCTATGTTTCGACACTTTCTCTCCTCCTTTGGCTTTTGCTGTTTACTTTGTTTGTCATTAAGACCTACAACGGTACTCCAGCTTTCTCCCAGTTGAGTGGCATCCTTCTCTTCGGCAGTGAGAACGTTCTCGCGTGTCTGACTCTTGGGCACGCCTAGTCTTCCGTCTCCTGGCGATTATTGCCCTTTTTGGAGTCACAGATACTGCTTTAGCTCCAACCAGCTTCTCCTTCCTCTCCTTGAGGGGAATCCAGAAAACGGTAGCCTAAGCTGACGACAATGCACGGTCTGCCACATCTGCCCTCAGTGTTGGCGTGTCATACTCCTTCACAGCATACACTAGCGCCTTTCGGATTCTTAGGTCCATCTTATGAATTTCCTGCATAAACTTTATCGCTGCCACTACTTTCGGCTTTTGCGGGGTTTGGCTCACCCCGCCCTGCTCTGGCTGTTGCTGATGCTTCTCCTCCTCTTGCTTTTGCTATGTAACATCAGCTGCTGCTTGTGGTGGTGAGCTCAACTTCTGCCGAACGGGTTCGCCTCGCCTACTCCATATGAGTTTTGCGTATGTTCTTTTTTGTTGTCCAGTTTATTGGGTGGAATCTTCAGGCCACCGTCTTCACTCCTTGTACGTAGCCTCTTGTGATTCCATGGTTATCTATACAAAGAGGCCATGCTAGAGGTGATGCTGTGTTTGTGCGTGTGCGTATGTGTGTATCAAATATCACTCAGTTTTCTAAGAGATGGTTAAACCGATTTACACAAACTTAGTTTCCAATGAACAATATAACAATCTCGTAAGCTGCTATTAAATTTTTTGTTGATCGGATTTTCGGTTCCTGAGTTACGGGTTGAAAGTCCTATATATACTGGCACTGCCATGATGTTCAAATGATGTAATACCTATTTAAATGGATTCAACCTTATTTTAATTGGCGGGCCTAGATCACCATTAATCAATCAAAGTAGATTTGACCACATTGGCTACCTGTGACGGTTCTTGTATGTATCCAGAGAACTTGCCAAGTTTCAAGTTAACGTCGCGCCTATTTCTCAGTCAATTCTTGCTCGAATTTTATAAACTTGATTTCAAATGAAAGTTACTATACATCCATTGATCTGACTTTTAGTTCCAGAGTTGCAGGGGGTTACTGCGGTCATATTGGTATTTCCTATATGAACCTCTACAATCGTAATACCTCAGAGGTTCAAATCTATTGCTATGGACGAAAAATTATTTCGATTTTCAAGTCGCGATCAGATGACCAATCAAAGATTCGTTGAATATATTACCCACTATCGTTAATTTCGAAAGTATCGGATTTCGGGCATATTTCAGAACTAAAAGCACCCCGGTTCTTCGGTGTTAACTGAACCAATTTTCTCTAACCTAGTCTCAAATGGAAGGTATATTATTAGGTTGGGTTTTGTCATCCACATCAACTCCCCTCTTTTCTTCCTAACCCACAGACCCGCTTCATAACTACCACCTTTCCCTCAACCTCATCAAGCCAGCCTTACACCCTTCCACTTATCACAAATAAACAATCCTCCCGTCCCAACCACAGCCACCCTGCATTCCGGAATATGTTCGAATGAAGAGAATATTGAACTCATGCTGATTTGGCTAATTACATATATTTTTTGTTTCAAGTGTATCGGCGTCGAAATGTTGTTCATCAAACTCGTGGCTTTCGTGCCAAGTACAATAAGAAAGTATTAGACATTTCCAGAATTATATTGAACGTAACCAGCTTTTAAATCATAGTTTGAATATATCCGAAAGGCACAATTGCACCACTAGGTGGATTAAAACAGGCTTTTTTGAATAAGGTCACCAATTAAATTCATAATATTTTAGTATGTAATCTAAAGAAGGACTGTAGCAGTTGAAAAATTATAGATAGTCCAGTGGCTAGGGTGATGAGCCCTTTTACGCTATGTTTCTATTATTACCCTACCCATTTGAAGCCGTTGGTTAGAGAAGTGTCTACCATCTTTGTTCAACGCATTGAGTCAAATGGTAGCGCAACAATAGGAGCACTCGATTCGATTTTCGTTGCGCTCAAACACGAGCATTTCACTGTTTCCAGCGCATTTGTGTTATTATATTGGTTCTTAACAACGAAGCAAAGCTGTTGATGTCAATTTTTTCGCATTCCATTGATTGTAGGCCGAGAAATTAATGAATTAGTGAGGTACCCTGCTTAGCATGGTGAAAATTGGCACTGTACCCTATCAGTGTTATAATTTAGACGACTCTTCTGTTTGCTATTACGGGTTGGAGATTTTTCTAATCCGAAGAGGCGAATGACCTTAAGATTAAAATCTCCTATAACCAAAATAAAAAAAGGTATCAAAGGTCAATGATAATATAAATTTTATAGCTAAAAGATTCTTCTGGGAGGGATATAGAGATCAGACTATCTATTTCTATTCCTTTTATTGTTGCAGATGTCAGGGTTGGAATTGTAAGGAAAAATCATCTTGTCCAGCACACCTTCTCATCAAAAGACAGTGGATATTTCGCTTCCCATGAATACCGTCGTCGCAATAGTTATTGGATTCGAACAAAATTCTAAAAGATGAAAAGGTGTTAGAAAAAATACATTTGTAATGAGAACTATGAGTGCTATAATAAATAAAACAAAATAAATAAAAGACGTAGGTAGGTTTTTCCGGAAGAGTCTCTCACTTACCGTGCAAGCTACAATGACTGGCTTTTCGATACTGTGATGCCCTCGTTATGATATCTATTGAAATATATGGCGTCCATTCACATTTTATCGAACACTCACCCTTCGACCGCCATCACGATCGACCACGGTCTCGTAGTACTTGTTATGTTGGAAGCGCGTCGGTGCACTTGCACAACTTTCAATTTATTATAATGGTTATTTCTAATGAAATTTGAAGCTATCACGGCAGTATAACGGTTGTGGCCTGATGTGGCTCGGATCGACCAGGAAACATCCGGTGCACAATGTAAGTGTGTATTTACACCACCCACGATATGGTTATTGAGCCGAACTGGGAGGAAATTGAAATTCTCTTTTGCTGTTGAGTTTTTATTTCGTATTTTGTCAGCGGTTGCTCAACTACTCGCGAGGAAGCGAAGATAAGCAGATCGAACACTAGTTTGATTTAAGTTAAATTATTACTTTGATAGAAATTATTTTCAATTTGATAATCGGACTGTTAAATTCATCTACGAAAACCCAAATAGATAGTAAGAGACCAATTCCATCTAAAATCCGACACAAAATGATTTTTTTCTCCTTTCAAATAGAAATTATTGTACTAGGTTATATATCTCCTTAGAGGAGAAAAACTTGGACAAAAACGATTTTTTCTTCACTACGGAGAAATTTCTTCTAAATCACATTTGCGCGTTAAGGGGATAAAATATATAATAAAATTAGTTATGGAATTTGCGTTGCGAGTTCGTCTCTTCAGATTCCGACACTAACTTAGTGACATGACTAAGCTAGCGCCGGATTGAGGCTAGATCCACAAACGAAACCTCTATTGGTTTTCCTGAACCAACCCCTAGTCCTGCGTGATGCTATGCAGAAAAGGAGTTCACCATGCTATATTATTGCTTGGTGGAGACAAATTTAGGTAAAACCTTTTTTTTCTTCACTAAGAAGAAAATTGTTATCACATTTGCTTAACAAAGGAGAAATTACAGCTGGGCAATTGCATCATTAATGTCATGCGGCACTGAGTATGTAAAAAAATAATATAAAAGTATGAGTACTACAGATTAATTAAAAAATAAATAGACATTACTAGGCAGGGAAAGTTATGAATATTTATACTCAAGTGAGAGCAAGGATGTGAAGTATACAGATTGGAAAACTAGAAATGGCAGGGTCATTAGAAAATGCTTAATACCTTACGGGCTTAACTTTTGTCTTCTGCTGATGGGGGTCGAGCTTAGGCCGCATAACTACGGATCACTCAAGTTCACCAGCGTGTCTCTTGGTAAGACTTATCGCTCTTTTCCGTGAGAACCGACAAACGAAAAGCCACGCAAGATCACCACTGAAAACCTGTCGACGATTAGCATTAATCGATGATGATTACTGCTGTTCATTTCTGTTTGCCTTTCGAATGCCGGGATAGATTTTTATTAGACTATTGCCATTCCGATCTGTATACTTCACATCTTTGCTCTCACTTGAGTACTATGGCTCTAAATTTTCATAACTTTCCCTACCCAGTAATCTCTAGCTAATTGAATATCGTTAAAATGCAAAAAAGAAAATGTGACTACATAGTCGAAATAAAAAAGGAAAAAAATTAAATACTAAAAACATAATTAATCTCTCGACGTCATTCAGGTAAGAAAATGAGGAAGTGGGAAATGATGTGAAAAATCATGAAACCACAGAAGGAAGTGTTGCAAAACGTGTTTTTCAGCAATTGCATCTGATTTTCTACTTGCGATGGACTTCTTCGGTGTCCTCGTCATTGCCAGAGTGTGGAATGGAAGTTGTGCATTCTTGCTCACGTGGTTGCTTAGCTGTGGGGCGAGCACGTTTTCGCTTCGGAACATTTTTCTTGGCTTCCTTTTCCTTCTCCTTTCCAATCATGCTTTTTTCGATTATCTACTTAAACAACACCTTAAATATTATATTGTAAACTTACGCGAAATATAAAACGCGCTTTCATTAATGGCGAGCATTTTCCTTTCACACGAGCACGAAATGTTTCGAACGGACCCTTGAATCTTTTAGAGGCTGGCGCAAGCTTGAATAGATCCAATCGCGTGCTTTATGTGCTCTTCACTTCGTTTTCGCGTTATTCACATAAAATTAAGCCAAAATAAATCAAATTTACATTATAGTCGTGACCTGTAGTCCCCAAACGTCTGACCTATCGTGTCCCCAAGCGAATGTTTCATGTTGATGTCCGTAACAGCTGAAATGACAGTCGTCAACGATGTTCTTTACCCTGTATCTAATTCACGCAACACGAGCGACCTCTGCAATAACATAGGAAAAATATTGCCCTATACCTATTGTATCCCCATACCTATTTTACCCCATTCTACTCTATACTAATGATTTTTTTTAGTTTTAGGGGTTTAATTGATCCGTTGGACTTCCATCGTAATCTCCGCAATCCTCTCAATATGAAAAGGGTTTCAGAGAAAAGGACACAACTCCGCCAACAAGCAAGATTTTTGTAAACTAATGTTGGTATTTTTCATTGAAAATGTGCCATAACTTTGATGGAATAAAGCATTTGTTACATACTTTAAAAATAATCAAGTTTTCTTCAATACCAAATGTTGGTATTTTTCATTGAAAATGTGGCATAACTTTGATGGAATAAAGCATTTGTTACATACTTTAAAAAATAATCAAGCTTTCTTCAATACTTTCTCGAAAAAAGAATGTTGTTGCTGGAAATTCTGTAGCCCCTACTTCACTCTCTGACAGCTTTTTAAATAATCTAGTTTCAGTTTCGACTTGCTCCAGACCAGCCGCTCTCAACCCATGATCCGCAGACCCCTCCAGTCAGGCAGAAGTATAGACATAAGATAATCTTATGTTTTACATACGTCTTAATTGTGGCTATAAAAAGTATAAGATTTTCTTATGAGATTCACTATATTATTTGGATGAGTGTAGTGTTCCGCGAAGAAGAATATCTTTTATTGTAACAGACTGGAAATAAATTTTTAATAGTACAGTAATGTTTCGATTATATCACGGTCAGTCTGTATTTTAGCGTGATATATTTGAAGCGTGATATATTCAAAACAAAACAAAAAATTACATTCAAGCATTAACTCATGTATTTCTATAAATAAAATGTAATTAAAAGTTAAAGTTAGTCAAAAGAATAAATCATAGTAGGGTAATAAGCCTATTTTCGCCATTCTTGTATAATCACACTACCCATTTGAAGCCGTTGATTAGAGCACTGTCTGTCATCTTTGATCAACGCATTGGGTAAAAAGGTATGGCATCAGTGGATATTTTTCCGCACACAGCTTCACTTTACGTATCCCATATCGTTTCTAAAAATTGTTGAACCATCTAAAACTAAATTTGAAGGAATCTGGCACGTTAAGGTTTTGGACAAATATCTTGACTATTAACATTAGTGTATTCTAAGAGACTACGATTCAGTTCTCGTTATTTCAACATCCATAGAAATAGTCCCATCTGCAATTGTTAATGTTATCCTTTCAAAAGAAAAGTATTCACATCGATTCAAGAAAAAATGCATATCTCGGCATACCTACCATATCTAGCTTATTTTGGATTTCTCATTATTTTGTTAGATTTTCCTGCGGATAACTAACAATTTTAAAAATAAGTCGATTTGTTTACCTGCTAAACCAGACGGTCCCTCCAGACGGTCCCTTAAGGATACTGCAAATAAGTTACGAAGAATTTAAAACTAAAATTGAAATCGGCCGAAAGATATTTCGGCATTCCTAGTCATTGCAACAACTTGTTGGTAAAATATGATTTCGCGATTATTCACGTTTAAAGCTTCGCGCCACGCCCTCCATTCACTTAAAGTAACAAGATGAACAGCACTATAACTTTGCTTCTACTACTTAGACATCTATAAAAATTTCAGATACTTTCTTAAGAATCTATACTTTAAGATAAAAGAATAAAAAAGTTCGTCTTTTTGACCGACTTCATCATATATAAACCCTTAACGAAATAGCCCGAAACCTAATAATAGGCTCATTACCCTACATGTAAATAAGCAAATCAATTGTAAAACAATCCTAAAAGTGCCAGGACACAACATGTGGCTTAATTGGATCAAAACATAGTGTGCCTTGTCTGTTTTTCAAAAAGCGTGATATAATCGAGATAAAACCGTGGTATAATCGAGGGTGATATAAACGAGTATTGATATAAACGCATAGTGATATAATCGAAACATTGCTGTATACACATTCCCAGTGTGATTTTAACTATCTCCGTGATACGAAAAAGGTCACGAACCGCGCTACTCTACACTAATTGCAAGTCGATCGGATATGCTGCATTTCAACTGACTTCCATCCAACTCAATTCAAAAGTTCACCATTAAATCGAATTATTCCGCCACAAACGATTTCAGAATCATCAGAAAATTAGTCCCAAGATAGAGACACAGAAACCACAAAAACACTCGAAACCAATAAATAAGAAATTACACTGCGGCTTCATTATATTGAGTTGGATGAGGTCGAATACGACGGAACAATCACGAGGCACGATTTGCAAAACTCTCAACGTTAATGAAATTACTGTTTCCTATACCGGCTGATGGGTGGTATCGAAGGAAGGCAAGAAAAAAACCTCTGCATATAAAAATAAGTATCAGGAGCAAACTTTTCCATGGATTTTAGGTACTGAATTATTTATCAAAGCTTGCTGCTTCTTCTGCGGATTGTGAAGTGAGAAAGCGGCGAACAAAAATTGTGTAAGGATTCCTAAAGAAGCTTTCCTTAGTAGATGACTGGATTTGTGCGTACAGATTCTACCGATTCTCTGAACATACATTTTGTTTTCCTCCTAGTTTGATTCTTTTGCCTAACTTCATGAATATTTTTTACTGAAAGTCCTCTTTATAGAAAGTATACGGTAATTACCGAAACCGCGCGGGAATTATCGCATCCGCACCGCGAATTGTGCGGTGCGATGAGACGTTTGAAACCGCAGTTGCGGTGCAGGAAAACATCTTTTGCCGCAACGTCATCTATTCATTGTTAAGCCAAGTGTAAAGCCATTTTATCGTATGCGATATAAAACACAGAACAAATTGTTAAAAACAATTAGATAATTAAAATTATTTCAAACAAATGTCCACTGCGGCTCGGTTGGACCAAAACTGATTTTTTTCCGAGATCAACCGAAGAAATTTTGCGATTAACGCGTTCAATGGCTTAACGTAGCCAAAAAAATCCAAGGAAATCACATCTCAAGAGCGCGGCCAATCAACATAACCCTTTTTCTAATATGATTCGTCCGTTGGAGACGACTTTCAATGAACTAATGCACAGTGGGAAAATAATGGACCGAAAACGCGACATTTTAAGCCGAAAATCCGACGTGTATGTTTCTATTACTTTTGGGTAAGATTATATTGTCTTTTCGGTAACAGGCCACGAAATTGCGCATGGCGGTATTAAACTCATATTCCCGCAAAGGTAGTAAACGGTGGAATGAAGAATTTCGGTTGCTGTTGATGTATGTGTATCACACAACCAAACACTTTTTAAGTATATGTCAGCTTCGGCTCTCTTCGTATGTAGGACAATTCGGTCGATTTCTATGATAGTGTTAGTATCTGGTCAAACCAACCGGAATTCTGCCCAAATTCAGACTGGGATCTGGCCCAATAGTGGCAGAAACCAGCCAGAATTACGTATTTTTACTGGGTAGGTTGGATAGTGAAATAAAAATTATAGGTAGTTCCCGGATCCTGCATAGTTCCCAATATCGACCAGTTCTCGGATCCGGACCAGTTCACAAACCTGGACCTGTCGGATCCGGACCAGCACCCAAATCCGGACCAGCACCCGGATCCGAACCAGCACCCGAATCCAGAGCAGTACTGGGATCCGGACCAGTCCCTGGATCAAGCCAATCCCCTTTCCCCTTTACCAGGTCCGGACCTGAACCAGACCCTGACCTGTGTCTGGATCCGGTTCGGATGCGTGGATCCAACCCATAGGTCTTGCTTCCCGTACATGACGGGAAGGACTGTGCATGTTTTATGCAGTCGCTACCTTGCTGATGACGTCCGTGACGGAAAAGAAATTTCAGTTTAACACCGACCGAAATACCCCACCACTATTCCGAGTTGGTTTTTTTCTGATTGTGCTTTGAAGCTCGGCTAGCTAGTGTGAGCCGATCTTTGAATATGGAATGCGTCATGTAGAGAAAATCGAAATTCGTCTTTATCCACATTCTTTTTGCTTCGCATGATACGCTATACAATGGCAAGCGAAGTGCTACAAACTTCCAGACAATCCGACGCGTTAATATTTATTATATAAGAATTGATGAAACATGAGTGCGACGCAGAGAAGATTTGAATGTGTTGGTATTGCCGTTTGGGGAATTTTTTGTTGCGACCGTTTTAGTATTAAGGTTGCACAGAGAATGCGCAAAATTCGCAAACGAAAAAAAGCAGTTTTTTTCCACACCGTATGTCAGATCTTCATAAAAATTTATCAGCAGTACTGTAACAACATTCTACATACGCTGATTTTTATGAAGATCTGACATACGGTGTGGAAAAAAACTGCATTTTTCGTTTGCGAATTTTGCGCATTCTCCGTGCAACCTTGAACGTCTTGCTATTAGAGCATTTTTTTCTTATTGCCGTAAAAGTATTACGGTCGAGTTTTGGGTGTAAATAAACTTGTACCCAAATTGTTTGTTAGAGTTTAAATTTTCAGTGTTCGGTAAATATTATCGTTTTTGACCCGGTTGGCCAGTGGGAATCGGTGCCGAATTGAGTCATGTTTGGCATACATAGATATATGCACACCCCCATAAGTCATAGGTTTATTGACAGAATACTAATAATACACATAAACAAAACAAAAACGAGAATGTATCAATCAAATTTTTACATGATAAACCGATCTTGGATGTTCTGGATTACGATTCCGATGCCGATTCCTGTGGTACAGTAGTATTTCTTATAATATTGTACAAGCGACAATCTGGTCAATCAATAGGTAATATTCTTGAAAGCTTATATTGTAACGAGTGTCTTTGCTCTTAGCGATCAGCAACTTATGCGCCACCCCCAGAAACTGAGAGGTTGCTGATGCGATGTTGAGGCTCGGCTAGATACTCTTTCTTTGGGCGGGTTAACAGTGCTCAAACACCCGAAAACAATCAGTCATCCCAAATGGTTAACCAGAAAACGGGTCCTAACTGTTTCTATTGCGCAATGAAAGGAGATCCAAAACAAACAGCAATGCGAGGTAAAATCAAAGAACTAAAATCCCCATCTTCTATAAGGAATCGTCAACAACATTGCAGAAATCACTCTGATACCTCGGTTAGCATTTTCGATTATATTAGGTATGTACAACCTGCCTATCGTGACGTCGCTTCTGTCTCTTATCTAGCTTTCACAATTTGCTTATAATTAATCTGACCTGTATTCTCGTAGTGTTCTTGAATGCAATGGCACCAATCCCGGAAACCCGGCGATTCCTTTCGGCAGCTTCGGTGCGCATACACCCGGATGTAACTGGACGATCGGATCAGTGCAGTTTTAAACAATGCAGAATTCAACGATCACGTGGCTGCGATGCTCGATGTTTCGACGAACGCACGAGGACCACCACCAGATGTCAATGGCGGTGATGATTTATCGGCCGCTTCTTCAAGATAGCGTACACACTGGTTGCATGCGGGCGGCGATCAAAGGAACGACGCGCCAATCGCATACGGGGAATAACGGTGTTTGGCTGGCCCGATTGGGTGGCGCGTCGGTGGGTAACGCCAACGCCCGGAAAATCGAAGGGTGGTCTCTCGCACTAAGGGGGATGCCAGAGTGAACGCGATTCGCGACGCGACGCGATGCGAAGCGATTTTTGACAGATCGCGCGACAACGCGCGACTGAGCTCCGTTTATTTGTTTCCTGCAAAATAATACAGTACATGCCAGAGTGGAAGCGACGCGATGCGATGCGCTAAGCGATTTTTTGCGCGACGCGCGACCAACCAGTACGTGCACAGGTTTTTCGCGCGAAAAGATGCTGACAAATTCAAAATTTGATTTTACTTTGGTGGCAGAGGATATTTATGTCGATGTCGAAGCTCACATTGGAGCTGTCTTCCAAATATGTGCACTGTGGGAACAACAACCCCGCCATTCACGGCACCGGATTCTTGTGAACCAATGTTGGAAATATGTTTTGGATTAATGGGGAATACTTGGTAAGTAAAATCGATGGACAATTTTTAAATTGTTATTAATGGGTACTGTGAGTGACCGACATTTTCTCAAATATTATACTTGCTCTAAACTCTACATTTTTTTTAAATTTCAGACGATGTTGAAAAGAAAAGGTGTAAAAAGTTGCGTGACACTTTTGGTCGCGAACTGTGCAAGCTGCCGGTGTTCAGATCCGAGGATGCTGGTGACCAAAGCGTTTGCTCTAGCTGACCGCATTTCAAAAGTCTACTTTTTACGGCAATAAATGTAGTCCAGGCAAGCAATTGGCAATCTCAAGCCTCAATTTTCCAACAGCGAGGTATTTGAGGACGTCAAGGCATTGGAAGGATTTTTTGAAATCCTACCAAGTCAACTAGAAACAATGGAGGTAGCTGATACCTTCACTGGGCGATCATTAAGTGCTCTTGTCTCGCTTCCCACCAAACGATATAAAAAGAATAACGAAAAGAACGCTCAAGCAGAATATCTTTTAGAGCTTGAGCAAAGGAAGCTAGAACTGCTTGATATAAAACTTTCATTGATAGCCCGCTACCCCATGTAAAGAAATCCCCTAGAGAAGCTTCGGCTTCGAATTGTGCTGCAACAGACAGGATTATGTGTGGGCTTTTGAACATTTTGTAAGAAATCTTCACTCTTCCTAATAACATCAAGTACAACCAAAAAAAACTTTTTGTAGATGTAGAACATTGTCCTAGAGTGTAGCGGATATTGCACTCGAATGTGCTTTCCATCAATGCTGCCACAACAATGGGGGAAGCTCCACAAAGTCCAGTAATCTTGCGCACTTTGTATAAATACATGTTGGGTTAGCTGTGGCATATGAATTGGCTGAAGCTTTATCCATAATGCAAGACAGGTCTCCTTAATGATTCTAGCGGCCGTAGATCTTCCAATACGAAACGTGTAGGATGGTGCATTGAACGAAAAAACCCGTTGCCAGAAGCCTAGAGATATTGCACTGTATTGGTTCTTAAATAAAACTATTTAATAATTCAATCTAAAAACAGCTTATAAATTTTGCTAATATGCCACGATATATCGTAGGGATTATAGAATTAATTTGTGGCATTCTACAAATTCAACATTATTTTTTAAGGGGTGATTGCTTTGCAATTCGTGAAGACATACTACGACGGGGAAGGGAGAGGTCTAGCATTACCTTAGCGTGATTATAAGTTTCTCTCGTGGTTCTATGGGAGTTTTAATAACGTTGGTCCACTCTTTAGTGAGAACAACTTCAATATGGCTTAAAATGTAATCAAACGTTTCGATGCTCACACGGGTATAGTTGCGAAATTTTTTTGGATAATTTAGCAAATCTTGGTGCAGGTGGAGATACGTCTTCTCTTTTCCTATTGATCGGATGAATCCCAAAATCTTTATGGTGTCTGAAAAAGAAATCGCGTACGCATTCGGACATGAAATATTTTTCGTCTGAGCTCATTTTCACAGAAACTTTTCAGCTCGCAATCCGTTCGACATTTCAACGCAATTTTTGTTTACGTATAACGCATATGACCATCGCTTCCAGTCGCGTTCACTCTGGCTATCATGTCGTGTTGGAAATCGCACGCAGTTCGCATCGCATCGCGTCGCGTTACGCATCGCGCCCACTCTGGCTTCACCCTAAGGGTGGTTCGCAGGGTCCGTCGGCCCCAATTAAACATCCACGTGGCACAGGTACGGCTAACACGGACGTCGTTTCTATTCGGCCGTTCTCGGCGGGTAAAGTCCAACTACGCTTGCGCACGCATAAGCACCCACGTTGAACAGTGGGTTATTTCCTGTCACTAGTTTCTCCTAAACATACACTAATGACTCTGGCACTACAATGCGAGAAACTTTCCTTTTGATGCCGGTAGCCAATCCTTTTCTATAGTACGATAGATAATGAAGGTCTGCTTGATACTTTTAAACTGCTTGGCTTGACGATTTCCTTACAAAATGATCCATCAACCTCCCGTAACAGGCAAATGGCCCCAAATCTCGCTTTCAAACAATACGTGAAGTATTGGATGTTGTTTGAATTCAATCCCATTTTTTCCTATCGATCTAAGTGAGGCCTTCTTTCTCCCACACACAACGCTCAGTGGGTCATTATTTTCCGACCTAATGATCAAGATTTTTCCCATGCCTATCTTTTACCATTCCCTACTGACCATTTGCGAAGGTGATGAGATCGGTTTGGTGAACTCAATAATTTTGAACACGCGCGCTCAACAATTCTGCCAGTGGCCGCAAGGTGGCTCCATAAGCAGCTGAAAACTGTAAAGCTTTTGACAGCATAACGCTTTCGTTTATGTGATATGGCTAAGGTTTACCTTACAATATAAAATTCCAGTTAACATGATTTTCATACTTTGACTCAACTATTGAACCTGAATTCTACACGAAAATCAACCGGAAGAACCGAAATATCCGTATAACTGCTCAATTCAACCTAGTTCTAGAACTGAAGTTTTTTGTGGATATTCTGGAAAGTAGAAATCAATAGGATCCTTGTTCCGGTCACAAATACAAATACGTCATTATGTGACCAATAGGTTCGATTTTTCAATCGGAACTACGAATTTATGCCAATTCTACGTGAACAACTGTTTTAAAATTCTAGAACTAGATTCATGAATTAGCCTGTTTTACGGATGTTTTGGACGGACTATTTTCACGTAGAATCCATGGTCAGTATTTGAATCAGTGTATCAATATCATTTCAGATGGGATTTTATATAAGCTTTCAAGAATATTACAAAACTTTGGAATCAGTTTCATTGATTGACCACATTGTCACTTGTTCAGCATTATGAGAAATACTATTGTATGCCGGAATCGGCATCAAAATCCAAATGCCAAATGCCAAACATGACCTCATTCGGCACCGATTCCCACTGGCCAACCAAGTCGAAAATGGTAATATTTACCAAAAACTGAAAATTGAAACTTTAACATACAATTTGGGTACAACTCGGCTGAAATTGTGTCTTAAAACTGAGTTCGAAATCGTGGTCAATATGACCCGCTAACATCTTATTCGTAACTGCGAATGCGCAAAAATCGGAAACGAAAAAGCAGTTTTTCCCCCACCGTGTGTTAAATCTTCATAAAATTCAATCAGCTTATGTAGAATGTTGATGCAGTACTGCTGATTGATTTTTATGAAGATCTAAAACACGGTGGGGGAAAAACTGCTTTTTTCGTTTCCGATTTTTGCGCATTCTCTCTCCAACCTTAATGCGTTCGAGATTGTAAAAAGATTACATGAGAAACCGGCCGACCACGAAATATGACTATCGTCGATTCGAACGAAACTTAAAAGTTGTGTTCGGTTTATGAATCTCCAATATTTTCTCTGACAATTGCATTATTTTGATATAAGAGCAATTTTTCAAAAGGGCGTAAACATGTGTACGCGCACTAATTTAAATTTTTTTTGTTCGATTACTGTATTTTATATAGCAAAACTTTCTGAGAACGAGTTTCAGGGAATGAATATTTATGTGCGAAAAAAATACGCACTGAAAAAAATGTTTTGTCATTTTTCACAAAAACAAAAATTTGTGCTAAAAATATAAATCGCAAAAAAATTTTTTTTTATTTTTTATATTTTAGAAACAAAAACCTAAAGAGAAAAGAAATATTTTGAATGTGATTGTATGATGGAGAACTTATCGGTAAGAAAGTTTTTCTTACAATAACTTTATACATGTTTTTAAATTTCATACTAATTGACATACAAAACTGTAATTTTATTACAGAATATAATTCTTAGTCTTATTTTAAATCATAATGTATTCAACAAAAATCTTCCAAAATACGTTAGTTTGCGAGATATTTGGAATTTTGTTCCAACAAAAACAGTTAATTCGTGTGATTATGCCCTTTTTAAAAGTTATTCGTGTTACCCATCGAAAAATGTCAAAAATCTAATGTTTATCGTTTTAAAGACGTAAAAGCAACTTTTTCAGTGTATTTGGATCATGGAGAAGCTTTCAATAAAAAAGTTTTCCTAACAAAATTTTTTGACATATTTTTATAATTCATCCTAATTGCAGTAAAAATAGAATTATATTTTTGAATATGATTTTAAACGATATTTTAAATTAAAATGCTCATAACAAAAAATTTCTGAAATGTAGTAGTTCTCGAGATATTTCAAATTTCGTTTTAACAACACAATTCTTTTGTTTTCTTACGACCTTTTCAGAACTTATTTGCGTTTCTCGATCAGCAATAATAAGTTTTTCAAAAGGCCCATAACATTTCCTGTAACTTTCTCTTTAACATCAAGGTGATATTTTTTTTTTATTCATTTCGTTTATTTGATAGGCACAAATGCGTTAGCTTGGCGGTGCCAAATTCTTTTGTTTTTACATTTTGGATATTTTAAAACTAGGAGGTTACAATGGTGAAATATTTTTTTTTTAAAAGAAAAATTTTACAGCTATCTTAAGACTAGAAATAAGATTCTATATACAAGAGAGGGAGCAAAAGATTTTTTTTTTATGAAAAATTTTAAAACAAGGAATTCAATAGTAATAGTTTTTTAGGAAATATTTACAGTTATCTTAAAACTAACAATATAGTTTGGTACACAAAAGGGGGAACAAATGTTTATGAGAAAATTCACCGGTGATTTAAAACTAGGGATACAATTCTATTTACAAGATGGGGGACAATAGTTTTAACAAAGAGGTAAAATTACAACTATCTTAAAACTAGGAATACAGAATACAAATTTGAACTTTTTTAGCGGAGACTTATGCTTGGTCAAGATATTCAGAGGGGGCTGTAGAAGCAGTTGTATCAAGAACAGGGGAGAGAAAACGTAGATGGTGACCGGGAGAGAAGAGCAAAACTTGCAACTTTCGGGCAAACGGGAGATCAGCGAGACAAATTAGCGCCTCAGTCTAGTAGGTCGGATTGGCGGATGGTATTCTTCGGACCCGCGGGGAATCCTTCAAAAGTCATCGGACCTCGAGTCGCTCTCGCTTCAGTTTCCGTAGTGGTAAGTGCGACGGCGGTTACATAGTTGCAGTCTGGAGCTGATCGGTCCCAAAAGGCAGGAGAAAACTTCTAAAACGAGAAATAAAAAGAGAGGGGCTAAATTGGGATATTTATCGTTTTTATGAAAGTATAAATAAGGGACATATAGGGGAAATCACGATTTGCCAGCATATCTCGGACTGGAACATTGGGTGGTCTACCTCGGGTCCGAAGGGAATCCTTTAACTGAGACCTGGCGTCCAAATACCCGGCGCATACCCAGACAACGTGCTCGATGTCGTGATAGCCCTCGTCACAAGCGCACAGACTACTCTCCGCAAGCCCAATACGCCGCAAATGCGCATCCAAGGTGTAGTGGTTGGACATAAGTCGGGACATTACACGAATAAAATCCCGACTCACATCCACCCCCCTGAACCAAGGCTTCGTTGATACCTTTGGGATAATGGAATGTAGCCATCGTCCAAGTTCACCATTGCTCCACGAGGTTTGTCAACTGCTGAGTGTCCTCTGACGACAAATACTAAAAAATTCGTTGAAGCAGATTGGTCTTTCATATATGTCACCATTTAATGCGCCCACCTTTGCTAATGAGTCGGCCTTTTCATTGCCCGGAATAGAGCAATGAGAGGGGACCCAAACAAAGGTAATTTGATAAGATTTTTCAGATAACGTACACAAGGACTCCCGTATCTTCCCCAGGAAATATGGGAATTGCTTTTTGGGCTTCATCGCACGAAGAGCCTCGATGGAGCTGAGGCTGTCCGAAATGATGAAGTAGTGATCTGTGGGCAGAGTGTCGATGATCCCAAGGGTGTACTGAATTGCAGCTAACTCTGCGACGTAAACTGAAGCGGGATCATTGAGCTTGAATGAAGCGGTGATAGTATTGTTGAAGATACCGAAGCCAGTGGACCCATCGAGATTTGATCCGTCAGTGTAGAACATTTTGTCACAGTCGACTTCTCGGAATTTATTATAAAATATATTGGGGATCACTTGCGGGCGTATATGGTCCGGGATTCCACGAATCTCTTCCTTCATGGATGTGTCGAAGAACACAGTAGAATCAGAAGTATCTAGGAAACGAACACGGTTGGGAGTATATGAAGAAGGGTTAATGCTCTGTGCCATGTAGTCGAAGTACAAGGCCATAAATCGGGTTTGAGAATTAAGCTCGACGAGCCTCTCGAAGTTTTCAATCACCAACGGGTTCAGAATGTCGCATCGGATGAGCAATCGATATGAGAGTTCCCAAAATCGATTTTTTAGCGGAAGAACGCCCGCCAGCACTTCGAGACTCATCGTATGGGTCGAGTGCATGCAACCCAAGGCAATGCGCAAGCAACGATACTGGATTCTCTCCAGTTTGATGAAGTGTATGTTCGCAGCGGAGCGGAAACTGAAACACCCGTACTCCATCACCGACAATATCGTTGTTTGGTATAACCTGATCAGGTCTCCTGGGTGGGCACCCCACCATGTTCCAGTTATTGTTCGGAGAAAATTGATCCTTTGTTGGCATTTCTGTTTCAGATACCTAATGTGACATCCCCAGGTACCTTTAGAGTCGAACCATACCCCGAGATATTTAAATGTGAAAACCTGATTGATCGTTACACCCATTAATAGAAGCTGGAGTTGCGCCGGCTCACGCTTCCTAGAAAAAACTACCAACTCAGTTTTCTCCGTGGAGAACTCAATACCCAGCTGAAGAGCCCAAGCAGACAAATTGTCCAAGGTATTTTGTAATGGTCCTTGCAAGTCGGCAGCTTTGGGACCTGTAACAGAGACCACCCCGTCGTCTGCAAGTTGCCTTAGCGTGCATGAATTGGCAAGACAATCGTCAATGTCATTCACGTAAAAATTGTAGAGCAGGGGACTTAGACATGAGCCCTGGGGAAGACCCATGTAGCTAAATCGCGATGTTGTTAAATCGCCATGCGAAAAGTGCATGTGCTTTTCAGACAACAGGTTTAGCAAAAAGTTATTTAAAATTGGTGAAAGACCATGCTGGTGCAGCTTCTCTGACAGAATGTTGATAGAAACTGAGTCAAAAGCCCCCTTAATATCCAAGAAGACTGATGCCATCTGCTCTTTGTTAGCATAGGCCATTTGGATTTCTGTAGAAAGCAACGCAAGGCAATCGTTCGTCCCTTTGCCTTTGCGGAAGCCAAATTGTGTATCTGACAGTAAGCCATTTGCTTCAACCCAATTGTCGAGGCGATACAAGATCATTTTCTCGAACAACTTCCGAATACAGGACAGCATTGCAATCGGCCGATACGAGTTGTGGTCGGAGGCTGGTTTTCCTGGTTTTTGGATGGCGATGACCTTCACTTGCCTCCAGTCATGAGGGACAATGTTACCCTCAAGAAACTTGTTAAATAAATTCAACAAGCGCCTTTTTGCAGTGTCAGGCAGATTCTTCAGCAAGTTGAATTTGATTCTGTCTAACCCTGGGGCGTTATTGTTGCATGATAAGAGAGCAAGTGAGAACTCCACCATCGAAAACGGTGTTTCGTTCGCGGTATCGTGAGGAGACGCGGCGCGGCACGTTTTCTGTACCGGGACAGAGTCCGGACAGATCTTCTTGGCGAAAGCGAATATCCAACGGTTTGCATATTCCACGTTCTCGTTGGTACTGTTTCGGTTACGCATACGTCGAGCCGTACCCCAAAGAGTGCTCATCGCTGTTTCTCTCGTTAACCCGTCGACGAACCGGCGCCAATAACTGCGTTTTTTGGCTTTCATTAGACTCTTCATTCGCCTTTCTAACGACGCGTACTGTAGATAGCTAGCGGGTAACCCGTCTTCCCGGAAGGCCTTATATGCAGTGGACTTTTCCGCGTACAGCTCTGAGCACTCTTTATCCCACCACAGGGTGGGAGACCGTCCATGGGTATTCGCGCTGGGTACTGGTTTAGTCTGAGCTTGATTCGCACTGTCGAGAATCAAGCCAGCCAAAAACCTGTACTCTTCCTCCGGAGGAAGTTCTTGAGTGGATTCGATTTTAACGGATATCGCGGTCGCGTAACTCTTCCAATCAATGTTCCGTGTGAGGTCATACGAGACATTGATTGTTTCCGATGGTCTTGAACCGTTAGCAATTGAAATCACGATAGGCAAATGATCGCTACCGTGGGGATCAGGGATCACCTTCCACCTGCAATCTAACTGTAGCGATGTCGAGCATAGCGATAAATCCAACGCGCTTGCGCGTGCTGGTGGTGTAGGAATCCGCGTCATTTCTCCCGTGTTTAAGATGGTCATGTTGAAATTGTCGCAAAGATCTTGGATTAATGTTGATCTATTATCATCATGAAGACAGCCCCATACCGTACCGTGCGAGTTAAAGTCTCCCAGAACTAGCCGCGGTGCCGGTAAGGATTCCGTGATATTACAAAGCGTTCGGTGCCCTACCGAGGCTCTAGGAGGAATGTAGATGGAAGCAATGCAAAGGTCTTTACCTTTGATTAGAACTTGACAAGCGACAATTTCAATGCCTGGTGTCGAAGCATAAGCATAAGCATAAGCATAAGAGATCGCCCGTAGTTGCTACTCCGTTATTGACCAGAACCAAATTAGGTTGCAAAATGTTGATTGGAACAACATGCTTGGGAATAACATGATGAGCCACATTGTACAATCTATTCCGATCCCTGCATGCTGATCAATACCAACGCCGGCTACGTCCGAATGCAGATCTTCTGGGAAAGGAAGGAATGTTAGTTCGATACATGTTGCTACTAGAGACCGAGGAATCCTCTGCATCTCCACATGTATCACGGGAAGGGGAGAGTTGTTAGTGAGTGTGCCAATAGCGTTATCATGTAATAATTGCTCTGGGCAGCCGGCTGCCGAGAATTTGGGAAATTTATCATTTGTTGTATTAATACGATTAGCAAAATAAGCAACTTGTACTCCGGATAGCCGGCTATAAGAAGCACTGCTTATATTTTTTAATAATATTCAATCACGCGACGAATTTATTCGTGGTTTCTATCGTGTCGGTGCTGATTTTACCCGGCGATCGTTTGAATAAAATGAGGAATCTTATACCGAAGGTTCATCAGACTCTTCCATAGATGTCGCGGAGTTAATAGTTTGGAAGGAAATAAGGTCTAGGATTCGCTCCAAGCAAGCGAAGCGACCTGTAAAGCATAGTTTATTAGGGATCATCCATAAATGACGTAGCATTTTTTGAGCAATTTTTACCAGCCCCCTCCCCCATCGTAGCATTTCGTCACAAACCTCTAAATACTCCCTGGTAATTACGTAGCTTGACGGTAACTCTCCCCCCCCCCTGTCCCCGTGATTTTTTAAAATAAAAACCGATGTTAGTCATTCCCCTTTGAAAAAGCTACATAGCCTGACATGACCCCCTACCCTCCCGTCGTCACACATCATCACAAAATGCAAAACTCTCCCCTCTCCCATATAATGCTACGTCATTTATGGATGATCCCTTAGTTTGTAGTTCAGTTAGTTTTCGAAAACACGATCGCTCGAAAAAGATCTTGTTTACTTTTTTGTTCTTTTAAAATCTGGGTAGCCGGCTACCGAGAGTATCCTATGTTTTCTAAACAAAAGCAATTTCAACTCCACACAACCGATCGTGGGAGTATTGCCCAGAAAAACTAATCTTATCTGCTTAATGGGCCGGATCACTATTTATTGCGACATTATTTAGACTAACTTCGCTATTCCTTCTCTACGATATATTTTTTGGGTTGCAAACTATCGAGTGATAACACGTTATACAGACAAAGAGTTATGATAGCACTAGATGTTATAAATCAGCGAAAGTGTTTCCTATTTCTAATATCGGATTGTTTGAGAAATACATGTATACGAACGATTATATCGAACATTGAAGGGAAATACAAAGGATCGTTAACCTGATGGACGGGCTTGTTACCAAAAACGGGACTTGAAATTATATTCATTAAAACAGACGCGGCGAATTTTCAGTACGTATTGATCCGCGTTCATCGATACTAGTCAAATTAAAGTCTTATTGGAGCTGATTATTCACTTACCAATAGCGTTTTCAATATAATAAACTTTCCCCAAAAGTTGAACAAAATCTATTTTCACACATCGTCGAACCTCCTGTGTATTGAAAATGTCCAAAACTATTGATTGTCAACTGCCAATAACTTTCCCTTCAATATAAAACACTCCCGAAAAGTTGGCAAAAAATTTGATATCGATTTTGACACATCGTCGGACCCCCCCCCCCCCCCCTGTGCTTAGAAAATGTCCAAACTATTGATTTTCAACTGCCAACAACATGTCCTTCAATAGTTATTTATTTCTAAACAATTGAAATTTAACCGCATCAACTTCAACTCGAATAAACTATAGACACTCATAGTAATAGACCAGCGAAGGTACTTTTATCGAGCCAAACGAACTGTCAAAATCCGGAGCCAAACGAGCATGACGTCATTCAATGCAAACAAGCAGAACAAGTATTGCGATTTTATTTAAAAAAATATATTTTGTTATTCACAGTAGGCTTCACTTTTCGTGTTCGTATTGGTATTTCACAATGTTATTTAGAAATATATTTATTGTGTTCAATATAATTACACAAAAAACATGTTACTTATGCTCTTTTTCATCAACTTTGTGTTTCTGAAGAAATTGGATTTTTTTCTCAATTTCTTGTTGCTCAGTATCAAACATATAACTTCTCTTATGATTCATATATTGAACCACTTGAAAACTTATTTTGATAAAAACAGATGATCGAATACAGTCGAGCACGTTCGAGCTTGCACATTTTTGGGTGATGCCAGTTTAACATGCTTGTTTTTCTAGTTGCCAGTTTTGCGATTTTTACATCCGCGAGTCTATTACCATGAGTGTCCATAGAATAAACGGGAAAGTAACGCAAAATGTATCGCGATAACCACCGATGAATTATCGACGATGACGATGAATCCGACGATACATTATCGTTAACGGAGTTTCCGATGACGTTGACGGGTGGTTAACGTTATCGACGATGACGATTAATTATCGATTAACAACCCTGAACCTTAAGGTTCGCCCAGGTTAAGTCTTCGGTACGGAGCAATACCTCGACCTAGGAACTTCTAGCATGTTGTTAGTCGCCTCTTACGACATGGGAACAGTTCCCAGAGGTTCTATTCTTGGCTGAAATAGTGCAAAAAGATTTCAGCCCGCCGGACACCACACGGCTTAATTTCAATGCCTGGTGTCGAAGGGAGGTTAATTCGGTTGAAAGAATAGCACTTTTTGATCCCCAAAAGTACTCCTCCATAAGGGTTTTCTCGATCCAGACGGATTATATTAAAGTCGTGGAAGTTGAGATTTATATCGGAAGTTAACCAAGTTTCACATAATGCGAAAACATCACATTTTAAACTGTTTAGTAAGAATTTGAAGGAATCGATTTTCGGGAGGATACTTCTGCAATTCCACTGTAGGACAGTGATCGAATCAGTGACCTCGTTTGATGACTTAGCCATCGAAGGATACGATCGCTGCAAGGAGGGGCCATTTAGCAGTCAACTGTTTCAAAAATGTTTGCACCATAGGGAGAAAATGTATCAGAATGCTTTTAAGAGGATCAGTAACATTGAAAGCTGTGAAAATTAAGTCCACTATGTCAGAAAATTTCATTAGTCCGCTACTGGACTGAGTATTTGTTTGAAAAAAGGGAACACTTGGGGTTTTTGGTGTCCCTGGAAGTGGTGGATACTCCTTGTTAGAATTAAAATTTCCAAGTCCTGGAGCAAATTGCTTCGGCTTTAGTGCATCACTTCCGTTGGATTTATTGATTGTAGTTGGCGCACTCTGAGTGGACGACACCTTGGCACCCTTACGAGGCAATCTAGGGGAAGCTTGATTTTTCCTCTTCCTGGACTCCCCTGGGTTAACCAAAGATGTTCCCTCTTGTGGGTCGTCAGATTCTTGCTCAACGCCAGCCAAAAGAGCAAAGGAATTTTCGGAAGGGACAGATGGCGAAGAATTCTTAAGAATTTCTGCATAAGAGCGCTTCGAGCGTTGCTTAAGGGAGCGCTTCATTTTATCCCCGCGCTGTTTGTACGCGGGGCATGATTTAAGATCATGCGGAAGGCCCCCGCAGTAAATACACTTCTCAGTTTCTCCACTGCAAGCGTCATCCTCATGTTCTCCCTCGCATTTGCCGCACCTTTTCTTATTGCCACAATAGGTGGCTGTGTGGCCCAGCTGCTTGCAATTGCTGCAGTTCATTACCCGCGGTACAAACAGGCGAACCGGTAGACGAACCTTATCCAGGAGGACATAGTTGGGGAGGGAAGACCCGGAGAAAGTCACCCGAATCGAGTCTGACAATGAATAAGTTGTCTTATTATTCTCAGTTTTTGCTGAATACAATTGCTTGCATTCCAGAATCTTCACATGTTCAAGTGAGGGGTCCTTAAAGCAACCAACTCCATACTTCAACACGTCTTCGCACTTCAAACCCGGTTCGGCAACGACCCCGTCGATCTCCACTGCCAAACAAGGTATATACACCTTAAATTGCTTTGTAAAGCGCTCGCTGCGAGCAATCTGGTTTGCCTGGTCGAGGTCATTCACTAATATGCGTATCTTATTAGCTCTAACACGTGTTATCTGAGCTACGGCCGGGTAGTTAGCAGTCAGCTCCCGTGAGATCTCTAAAATATTAAGCGATTTCGTAATGGGCCGGAAATAGACCACCCAGGGCCCAGTTGAACTGGGTGGGTATGTTTTAATACGAGGAGGACTGGGGGAATCAGGGGAGGGAGTAATTTCGGGTTTATCCGGTATATCCATGGGAATATCATTCCCATCCAATGTTACTTCGCCCTCGGCCATTTAGGCACGAGGATAGCACGTGGTGTAAACGAGAGATGAAACTTATATTCTGGGGAAAGGGATCTAAGAAGTAGCGACAGATCGGGGGAAAGGGAAATGAGAAAAAAAAGATACTTAGCTTATATAGCGGCTTGTCCGGTTATTGAACTATTCACTTCACCAACCTAGGCACCGGCGAACAAAGCCTGCCGCAAACAATGACTGGCCTTCACAATGTATATATTTATATTGATCCACTCTATGCACAGCACAAGAAAACGATCTGCTTCGATCGAGAGTTCAGACGATTGTGATCAAGGTGATATTGTAAACCATTTGAAAGCTATACGAAAACAACCAAAATATGATCGAACTATTTAGTTTAATCATAAGACCCTATGGTTGATTAGCATTTTTATTGTTTTCGTATAGTTTTCAAATGGTTTGCAATATCACCTTGATGTTAAAGAGAAAGTTGCAGGAAATGTTATGGACCTTTTGAAAAACTTAGTATTGTTGATGGAGCAACGCGAATAACTTCTGAAAAGGTCGTAATAAAACAAAAAAATATGTTGTAAAAAAAATTTAAATTTTTTTGAGAACTACTAAATTTTGGAAAATTTTTGTTATTAGCATTTCTATTTCAAATAGCGTTTAGAATCTTATTCAAAAAGAAAATTGTATTTTTGACTTCAAATGGTAAGAATTATAAAAAATGTCAAAACTTGTTGTTAGGAAATTTTTTTTTTTTTATTGAAAGCTTCTCCGTGATCCAAATACGCTGAAAAAGTTTCTTTTGCGTTTTTAAAACAATAAACATTAGATTTTTGACATTTTATAATTGGGTAACGCGAATAAATTTTAAAAAGGGCATAATCACACGAATTAACTGTTTTTGTTAGAACAAAATTCCAAATATCTCGAAAACTATCCCGTTTTGGAAGATTTTTGTTAATGCATTTTAATTTAAAATGATAGTTAAAATTATATTCTGTAATAAAATCACAGTTTTGTATGTCAATTAGCATGAAATTTAAAAATATGAATAAATTTATTGTTAGAAAAACTTTCTTACCGATAAGTTCTCCATCATACAATCACATTCAAAATGTTTCTTTTTTCATGGGATTTTTATTGACAAAAATATGAAGAATTAGAAAAAATGGGGTTTTTTACAATTTAAAACACAAATTTTTGTTTTTGTGAAAAATGACAAAATTTTCTTCAGTGCATATTTTTTCGCGCATAAATATTCATTCTCTTTAACTCGTCCTCAGAAAGTTTTGCTGTATAAAATACAGTAATAGAACAAAAAAAATGAAATTAATGCACGTAGAAATGTTTACGCCCTTGAATCAAAATAATCTTACTGATTGTGGAAAATGTTTAGTCTTCCATGTCGATGAAATGTGTAAAGTTTCATAGGAATCCAACATGGACGATCATGATTTTAATTATTTTCGGACGGATCTTCGTAGAATTCCTCTGTACATAAAATGCGTGCTTGAAACGAGCACAGCACAAGGACAAGCATGGTGTTCGATCGGACAAGCTCAATTACCTATTGGACGGCACTGCGTAGCGTACCTCCACAGCCAATTTAGCGGACTTACACTAGCTGTGTGGGAGTACGCTATGCAGTGCTCTGCTCTGTCTATCGTTCAACAAGTAACTGAGCTTATCCGACCAATCGTCTAATAATATTTTTAAATAGTGGATATGGTGTATATAGTAAAAGTAAGTCACGTGGAATACATCTGAATCTAGACTTGGAACGCTTGTTGCATCGTTCCACAGAATTTCGCACCTTACAGTTACATGAGATCAATTTCAACTATATTTTTTACGATTTAAATATATTTAAATTTAAAAAGCCACGGCTCGATAGAATAGCGTCCGCTTCCATTGTTTCTGCTTCCATTATCGAATCATTGCGCGTCAGAAATGAGGACGTCCCAAGCTACGCTTTCAACTAAAATCGCCATGGTTGAAAATTTAGAATATAAATGTCATATATGTGAAGTTCCATATCACAGATTAGTTGAACATTCTTCGGATAGCATCCGTTTTTAAGCTACATGATTCGAAGGAAGATCTATGCTACCGCACTATCGAAACACATGGGCAGTGCAAATCGGTCGAACATTTAGTATTAATTTATCAACCAAAACGCACATAAATCTACCCTGGCGGAATGAATTTGCAATTGTTTACTGCTAGCTTCACCGGAGCACCGTGGTGTCGGTACTTGACCGAGCAGCTAGTCGAATTACGTTTGTATCTGTTCCTAGCTTGTAGGTAAGAGTTCGATTCGATCGAATGTGGAGAGCGTAAATATTCGTTACCAATCCATTTGGCCACTTACAGCGCTAGGGTGAGATGTTGCATTGCTTCCGGTTACTGCAATCGTGCCGTTTCGTAATTTATCACTAAGGTATGCATGAACCAGCTTTGTAAGCGCATAGAAACTCGGTTCACAGTTTTCGGAAAGTCATTCCGAGTCATTCCGTAACGATTTATTTAGCTTTCCTTCCGATCAATATGGTTTTATTCTCATTTCCAGGATAACTTCCGAAAATGGAACTATAGTACGCACAAGTCATAAGATAGAATAAGGACATGCTAGGTGTGCCTAAGGACTTTGACATGAGTCGCACGGCAGCTACTGAAGTTTGACACACCGCGATGGAACATGCTGAATTACAAACCGGCGGATGCGGTCACAATCACAGCACAATCAACTTTTATTTCCTATCGCTAATTTTACGAGCCTTGAGCATTCTTATTCGAATATTATCCATGGATCGCCCATAAAACCATTTCCATCGAAAGAAAGTCACACAAGTGCGGGATAACAGATGGTTAGAATACGATTATCATAAAAATCGTTCCTACTTCCAAAAGGACTTTTTCTGCGGGTGCCCAACCTGACATACTTCTTTTCGATCACGTGAAAAATATAACTCTTATTCCCCATGTACACAGGAATCGCGACCGCCTTTCCTTCCACCTAAAGAACCATTTTTTATTCGAAACTCCAGTTTTATGAGGGGATTCGTTCCGCGAAAAATAAATCGAACATTTTATAGCATCTCAACGCAGTTTTATTGGGCCCTGTTCGCCTCTCACTTTCTTCTATTCGAGTGGTTTTAAGAGATACAATCTCACCACTCAATACATAAAATTGTCTACGATCATTTATGTAATCGTATGAGGATTACATAGACGGCAAATTGCACTTCTTGCTAGGATGTGTTCAATAGAATTGGATATGCATAATAGTATTATTTCATCGTTTGAATATCTGTTGGCGGACATAGTAACTCGTGCATCTGTAGTGCTTGTTTATAAAAGTATATCGTATAAAATGAAGCGTCGTTTACTGGACCTTTTTGTATTAGAGATTAAATCTTAATATTTATTCCAAAAACTAGGGTCGAATCAGGAATCTGAATATAATAGGTCGATTGGCACGTTCTAAACAGTTCACACGCGCCGGGCATCGGAACTTAAAATACTGACGGTCCAATAACTTCTTATTTGAATATCAGTTAGGGCAATTGTGCGATTTTAACCATTCAAATCAAACCATTTTTTATACAATTCGTTTATTTGATACGTACGGCTACGGAACCTTGAGTATTTTATAAATTTAAAAGATGGAGTTAAATAAAAATAAATAAACGAATAAAGGTCGTGTAGATAATTATTACGATGGCTTGAAACTTGCGTAACTTTTCTCCTACTTGACCGAAGTTAACCAAAATTGGTCCAGTTCCTCTTTAGAGTGTTTTGTTTACATCCGCTAAATTTAGCAGTTGTCAGTGAGATTCCGGTCGAGATGGAAGAAAATCAGCAAACCGTTCGCGAAAGAATTTTTTCACCCATATGCAAAATCCTGGGTGGTCGCATCGTGTTTTAGGAAAACTGATGGATATGCATTATTCAACAGTCTCAAAGGTCTTCTTAAGGTTCCTGTAACAGATGACCGTGGACCAGTAGCTGGACGAAAACCAGGAACAACGCGTAAAAAACCGACAGAGCATTGCCCTAGTAACATTTAATGTTTTATGGTACTCTTGAAGCCGTCCTTAAAACATAGATTGCACTTGTAATGTGCTATAAAACTAGAAATGTTGCATGGGTGATTGCTCATTTCAACCGGAATTCGAACATTTCGACACGGGACTTGGCCAGAAAACTAAATATTCCGCAAAGTTTCGTCTAGTGAGCAAAGAAAAGATCATGATTGAAAACGTATAAGAAGCATAACTTCCCAAATCGGGACGAACATCAGCAAAGTGTTGCCAAAATACCCAACCAAAAATTCTACACGACACTACTAACGAAATACCGATGCTGCGTCACTGATTATGAGACCAATATCAAAGCAGATATCAAGCAGTTGCCGGGACAGAAAAATTTCACGGGTAATGACTACTGTAGATGACCGTTTCAAATGGAAGAAGCTGTCGAAATTAGCTTCGAAGTACCTGATTTGGCAAGCGATATGCACTTGCGGAAAACATGGTTAACAGTAGCCAAAAGCTTAATGAAATATGAGATTTATAAAATTGTGTGTCTTCAAAATCGGCTTTTGCCGTCATAAAGGCTGCATGATCAAATACAGTTGTTATGTCCTAATTTGGCGTCATACCACTGATCATCCAAAACCGTACAGGAGTTGTATGCGAATAATTCGGTGGATTTGGTGTCATGAATCCACCAAACTGTCCTGAGCTCCATCCGATCGAAACCTATTGACCTTGATTAAGCACGAACTTCGAAAGACCACAGGAATGGCGAAGGACGAAAAGTAAATCGTGAGCAAGTGGAAAAAAAAACTGAGAACAATGTACCGGATACGACTGTAGCGGCACTGATACCGGGCGTCAATCACAAATATCGAGCATACTACTCTAAAGTTCAATCGACGTATATAAGCTGAAATAAATGTATACAGGACGACTGTAAAACTTTGATTTCGATTACTATAGGCGATTTACCAATCAATCTAAAATGTCGCAATTTTTGACGACTCTCTCTTCTAATCCTTCAAAGTGCGCGATTTTCCTTTGCTATTGGAGACCTTTTTGCGCCGTTGTCATATTCGACCATATCGTCATCGTTATTACTGCCTTGACGCTTGCGATCAAATTGATCTTGCTTCTTACCCTTACAGGTTATGAGTGTGATCCCGTCGAGTTTCGAGTGACCCGTCGTTTATGATGCGTGCTGTTGATTTTGAGGTACTGGCTGCGTTTTTCTTAGCGGTGTTTTAACATGGTTTTCTGTGATGTATCGTCTGATTACAAAATTGGTTCTTAGGTTAAAAAGTGGCCTTTAAATGTGCAAAGAGATGTCTGCTTAACCGATATGTGTCTAAAATTAAAAAAAAAACTCCTTTAACAGGCCAACGAGGGTACCCGGGTACCCACAAATTTAAATGCTCATAACTATGCCTTCCTTTAACCGATTTGGACACTTTTAGTTGTTTTGGATTCAGGAACTCGTCCACTATTTAATTCGGTGAAACTGAACACGATGGATGGATCTGGTTCTTGATAATCCAGATTCTCCGGAGTAATGTTCCAGTACTAGGGTATGATTTGCAAATTTTAAAAATGTCCAGCAATATGAGTATCAAAACTCTTCAAATTATCTCTGAAGTCTGTTATTTGTTGTCACGGGACCCCTCCTCACTCCCCCTTACTATATCAACAATATTATTAACCCAAAAGCTTGACTTAGTGAAGTTCTAAGATGTCACTACGTTTCAATTTCCAGCTATGGATAAAACATTGGAATTTCAAAAATTGAAACCTAAAAAGGTACCCGGGTACCGCGTCGGACACATAACGGTTAATGGTACCGCGTTGTGTTTTGTTTTCTGGGGTCAAGGAGGAAAGAATGTAATCCAGAATAACTGCCAAAAAGAATACCTTGCTAGGATTTATTAAATTATTATTAAAATGTTATTACGATTTTAAGTTAAAAGAGTTAAATTTATCGTGGAAATTGATTGTTTCTGTCAACACTGCAATTGTATTACTAACAGCTAGATGTTAACCCAATGTATGACAATACAGCGTATGTAAATGTGTTCATCGCAGAGAATTGAAATCTTCGATAGAACTTCTTAAGAATGATTTTCTGAATTACATAAACGTAGTTGGAAGGTCAAAAACTCATATACTTCTCCTAATGGTGAGATTCAACCTTTCTGATACTATTCATCACATATACTATTTTCATTTGATCAATCAATTGCCCTGGTCTATTGATACAAATCCCATAAATAAAGTCGTTATTTATTCGAGTTTTGTGTGTGTGTGTGTTAACTATCCTAACTTCCACTAGCTGGTAGTGATTTACAGAAAAAAGATGTTTGCATGTATTTTAACATATCCATGCAAATAACTTGGTTCAAGGATTTAGGTAGGTGTTAGCTCAATTGACTTTCCAATGACCCATTTCGTGTACAGTGCCAGACATGTTCCGAGGTCATCGTTCCATCAACCAGCCCCGCCTTACTGTAATGTTTGTATCAAATGAATTATAACATTACAATAAGACTTTCGATTCCTTACATGAGGTAAAAAATCGACGCGTATTTAGTGGATTTATTTGATTTTTAGTCGTTATTTATTCGAGTTTTGATCAGAAATTATTCTCAGTATCAGTAAAAGCGATGCGATTTATTAACCTCGTGGTGGCCCAAGTTCGTTTTAAATCATTCTGAAAAATTAAAAAGTTATCCGTAAAAATCCAGGATTTATAAAACAATTTCTGATGTACAAATAATAAAATTGTCAAGTATTTTTAATACAAGTTTGAGGTTGGACAGTATTTTCTCACAGGCGACTACTTTTGGCAAAGGTCTATGACCTATCTCCCGCAATCTTTGACCTAGAGCCAAAAACAAATGTTGTTTCGATTCCTCCGAACGATAGAAAGCGACGTACGTACGATTTCTAAGATATTTTGATTTTCCGCGAAATGGCACACTTCTTAACAGAAAAACGCTGAAAGTTTCACAAGAATCAACACAAATATATTTTGAAAAATTCAGAACGATAGAAAATCATTTGTTATATTTCCGGCTACCGCAAAAAATGCGTTTTCGATAAAAACGCAGGTGAAGTTTTCAGTACACTCAGTAGTGCTGATGATGATTCTTTAAAAAATCAGGTATTGAGAACATTATATTTTGTTTTTTGGCACTGGGATTCGTAATAATGATGCAATTCAAAAAAGCTATTGTGAGTCTAACGCTATCTGAAATATGTTGCTCACTGCAAGGTAAATTTTAGAAAAGTAGATATCGAAATAATCGCATTGAGGTAGCGTGTTATCATAGGCTGCAATTTCAGTTGTACTTCTCAGAGGGCCATGAAAATTTGAATAAAAGCTATTAAGAATATGTGTTTCAAATCTACGCAATAATGTAATTGTTTTTTTGGCCCAGCACAATATAGTTTTTCCATTAATAATGCATCACCGCATATAGGCCTATGCTAAAGTTCATTTTTTGCTTTGCCTTTGATTTGATTTGACTTTCGAAATTTCTCGCAATGATGTCGCATGCTGTGTTGGTCGATTTAATATGCAAAGAGTGATTTCTAATAGTTATAAGAAATATCATCATCACACTGTTAGGTGGATTAAAATCATTTTTCGTAAACGGTTCAGTTCATGACATCGAGAATTTAAGAACAGCTTTTTTCGTGTAATCTGAAAAGCACAGAATCCCAACTCCGTAACAGAATTTTTGTACTCATTCAGCTTAGATGTTAAAGGTTCACGTATCTGCGAAGAATTATGGAATATTGATAATACATAGTCTTGGCAAAAATTGTTCTCTTATATTGTAAAATGTTTGTTACTGATATTTTTTTAATTCATCTGTTCTTCATTTAAGAATAAGTTCTGCGGTGTTAATAATATAAGTCAATTGAACCCTTTCACGGAAAAAAGTCATTCTAGATTTCCTCTTTGTGTGAGTTTGATTTTCGAGCAGTACAGCGAAGTTCTCGTGCAACAAAATGTCATACAGTTGAATTGCTGATGTATTTAAGTTCTCACCACCTCTGTTTTGTGCCTAAATTCGACTGTTTTGGAAATAATTCGTTAGATGCAAGAAGAAATTAACTGGCAAACGGTTCATGAGAACTAGCTTTTTGCAGACCATTTCAATCAAGAATTGTTTTCGAAGTGTTTTAACCAGTATAAGTATACTGCATAATTTGATGTTCACATACCATGCGCCTACACGTCCCATTAATTGTATGAAAACGCATGGTAGATTGTACTAGATTAACCCATTACTGACCAACTTATTTTTCATGCGCAGCTGTTATGAATAGGACCAACTATTCGAAACTTCACCTGCTGACCCTAGTGTAAATATAAATAATAGGAGAACCCGGGGCTATTCAGACCTACCTAAGAAAATCGGCCTTTAGGTGTGAAAGAATTTACCAGGCAAAGGTCCTAATTGTTAGTTTGAAACCTCAGCTACATTTTGGTGCTATAAAAGTTCATTTACACCACTCCATGGCAGCGCTGGGCGACGATTTGCAAAACTCTACGTTTTTCGATCCTTCCAGAATGAAAAAAGTAATTCGGACCTCCCTACAGGTTCATTCAGACCGTTAATTTTGTTTTGTTTTTTTTTACAATTGAATTATGTGTACCTATGAAATATTTATTGGGGAAACTCCTTAAGAAGAAAAAATGCGTTACAAAAACTTAATCTGGTTAGTCATCGCTGTCGATTAGCGCATGTATTTTTTTACGGTGGCATGTGAGAGATTCCATGAGAAACCGGCCGACCGCAAAATATGACCATCGTCGATTCGAACGAAACTGTGCAGTTGTGTTCGGTTTATGAATCTCCATGATTTTCTCTGGCAATTGCAATATTTTGATACAAGAGCAATTTTTCAAAAGGGCGTAGACGTTTCTACGTGCATTAATTTTAATTTTTTGTTCGATTACTGCATTTCATACAGTAAAACTATCTGAAAACGAGTTACAGGGAATAAATACTTCTGCACGAAAAATATAAACTGAAAAAAACATTTGTGTCATTTTTCACAAAAATTTACGTTGAAAATTTAAATTGCAAAAAACTCATAGCATTTTAATTTTTTTTATATTTTATCAACTAAAATCTTAAGAGAAGAGAAATATTTTGAATGTTGCATTGCATGATGGAGATGTTATCAGTAAAAAATTTTTTCCAACAATAACTTTATGCATGTTTTTGAATTTCATATTAATTGACATACAAATTTGTAACTTTATTACAGAATATAATTTTAAGTATCATTTTAAATCAAAATGCATTTAACAAATATCTTCCAAAATGCGATAGTTTTAGAAATATTTGGAATTTTGCTCCAACAAAAACAATTAATTCGTATAATAGTGACCTTTTTAAAAGTTATTCGCGTTACCCCATTTTAAAAGCATAAAAGAAGCTTTTTCAGTGTATTTGGATGATAGAGAATCTTTCAAAAAAAAAAAGTTTACCTAACAACAACTTTTGACGTATTTTTATAATTCATGCTAATTTCAGTTTAAAGTAGAATTTTATTTTTAAATATCATTCTATACGCCATTTTAAATCTAAATGCTCATTAAATTTTGTTTTAACAACACAATTATTTTGTTTTATTACTACCTCATAATATTATTCAACATAATCATAATCATTATATTGTTCAACCATGGGGACTGATGATTAAACTATATAGATGAATTATATTTTGTCATTGGGAAAGTTACAGGAATTGTTCTAGTTCTAATGTAAACTTAAAATAAATTCTTTTCCTTACGGGAAATCACTCTTTACTAGGGGCTTTCTCAGCAATACAATTAGTTTTTTTTAGCTAGCATTGATCTAGCGCTAGCTTAGTCCTTTCAGTTAGTGTCGCATTCTGATGAGACAAAATCCAAACGCACATTCCATAACTAAATTGTTTCACGCACTTTAAGTGGAAAGACGACTTACGAGATTCACTGCGAACGATTTCTTGCGCTATTCGGGTTCACGAGTGCAGGCAAAACAAACCGATGCAGCATCCATTGCAATGATTACGGAGGATTAAGAATTAAGTAAAAAGGGATTAAAACCCAAAAAAATGTTATCTAATTAGGAAACGAGTAAGCAATACAGTCAATAATGCTGTTTACGATCAGTGTAAAATTCGCCAGAGACGCTAACTGTCATGCACACAAGCAAATGGCAATCCACATCAAATATGTAGGTAGGCTGAAGTTCAAGTTACACGCAGAAAAAATTAGCATATTTAAACCAAAAATATGTGTTATTGAATCCAATCATTTATTGTTTATCACTTTAACAAACAAACTTATTGGTTTGAAAATATTTTTTTATTAGAACAACAACAAATTTTTGCTTTCAATAAATACATTTTTAGTATCAATAATTTTCTTTTGATTTCAATAAAATAATTATTGAAAAACGGAACGATAATTTTGTTTTATTGAAACAATAAATAAATTTAATTGAATTCAATAAATAATTTTATTGTCTCCCGACCAATAATTTAATTTATTGAATTTAATGCATAATTTTATTGAACCTACAAATCTTTTTTCTGCGTGTTAGCTCTTGCATGCAAGATTATCAAGGATCGAACACTTGTAGGTGAAATAGTTGCCATATACATTGCTGCTAGTATTTTTGGTTTTGTTGGTGTTATCGTCATTCTCTCGCCTTCATTGCGCTAGTTCGGTCACCGGTTAAGCTATAAAATATTCAATTTAGATTAAGTGCGATATATACATTAAAGTAAGTTAGAATAAACCGAAGATGTTCTTAGTTATAAATAAACGGAGTAGTGAAATAAATGGTGTGTACTTACCCGCTGAAATTGCTCGATCGTCGTCGGTTATATCTGTTACAAAGAAACGCTAAAGAGGAATTGGAGGGAACCAAAATACCAGCTGTTCACCAATAGGGAGACCCCACGGATTAAGTCACGAAATAATTTCGGTGGAACTCTTCGGAAAGGTCACAACAAATGCTATTTAGCTTGAATTGTCAGAATGAACAAAATATGGTAATTTCAAATTTTTTAACGACGTTCAGTTAGTAAAGGACTGAAAGATATGATATATTTTTATTATTAAGAGTCATGGTACTCAAGGTAGAACAAGAAGGTGGAGGGAGAAAATTTAGAAAACCTTCTAAAAATAACATGACATAACCTTTCTCAAACCTCAAACGATCACATGCATAACTGGGATGTTCTTGAAAAATTTAAGGAGTGGGGACCCGTATGTTATAGCACCTCGTTCCAGTATTTTTATTCCCTACGGATCTGGTTAATGGTGGTTGCTGCTGCCTGAGAGGTTGTTGAATAAACAAAGAGAATCTTCTACCACATTTCACTTGAATAGATTTAGTGAATCCCACTAACGAAAATAAATTAAAAAATTTCACATAAAGAACCGGATTTGCAACACCACTTACAAATTACGTTTGTTTCCAACATGAGCTTCTATGCACAATCATAATAATATCCGAGTTCGATTGCATCCAATATAATCATTCATCGAAGCGTAATTCAATGTTCAATAGAAATCCAATATGCATTGGTCATCTACCTGTATCTGCTATCTGGGTTGCACCCAATTTGAGTAGTGTCACTCCTTAAACTCGGTCACTAGCAAATTGAATGAATGGTCGAAAATTGGTTCATCAAGCTGGCTTTCAGTATTGTTTGTGCAGAATATCCAATCGAACGAATAAACCATCTTGTATATACTGCTGGAATGAGTTATTCACTGGAACGCCAAAATGGTCAATAAAATACGACTCACATTTCATTTAGTAGCACGCGTATCAATAGCATAATCCGACTAGCGCAGTGTGCATTGCGTATGTGGTTGCGACATCATTTGCAATGATGAGCGTTGTTTCAAAATATGAAAAACCAGTTCTAATGTGACTGCATTCAATGGACTATATAATACTCATCACCATGGAGTATCATTTATGTCCAGCTAGAAAGTTGCAATAAGGCATAATAAATCAGGAAAGCGCGTTATTATGGTTTATGGAGGTTCCAGTAGCCGGTGATACTGGACAGTAGCACCTATCAATATGAAGTTGTAACTAAATTATCAAAATGAATATATGTGGCTCAAAATGGTGTTTACAATTAATTTTGAGTGCCTAATTGCATTCCCGCTATCAGCTTTGAAAGTCCGTAACTTTTTGATGATTGGCTTCTTATAATCGTCAATAACAGTAGCCAGTTAAATCTGAAATTATTTTCAAATACTAGGGTAATTCACTAATTTTTCAACAGTGGTCTGCTATTTAGGTAATTAATTCGTAAAAAGATTTATGAACTACAGAATATCCTTATTAAACTATTTTCAAATCCATTGTTGTGAAAAGAATTTTCTCAATTGCTTTCTATTGATACAGAAGCTGCGAGACCAATTTCTGTAGGTACAGTTTGAATGTATATTCCAATAAACTCAACCACTACTCAAATCGGCCAAGTCGTTTATCAGATACCATCATATGGAGTTCGAAGGCTTCAAATATTCGTGTAAATTCAATTGAACTGAGATTATCAACATCACTTGCTTCAATGAATTGTGAAAAAATGGTTTTTCATCCAATTATTCTGCATTTTCTAAAAGTAGCATAATTTATAAATATGCATACTCCGAAAATTTCAGACAAGTCGGACTATTGTTTAAATTTGAACGGAACCGCTTTTTATCTGCATGCCAGACATTGTAATTCTCTCTCATCCACGCGAGAAGAAGCTTATCCAACTTTTCCGAGATAAGATGAGTCGCAAAATTCTCCGTCTCCACAAATAGCCTGAGAATAACTTTCCGGATAAATTTTATTTGATTTATTCCTTCGCATCGGAGAAGGTGAAAATATTTTAATTTTAAATTTCACCTCTCTGGTGACCGCAATGAAGAAGTGGAGTCCAACTTATATACTTACTAACAAATATCCTCCTCCCGTGATACTTGTGGAGATTGCGCTGTAGTATATACGGCCTCTAGCAAAAGCAAGTATTGGACTAACATTCCTTCCCTTTCCTTCCGCGATCTACGTTCTGGCCTGGCCGGCGCCGGTATTGATCAATTAAACGCTTTAAGATTGCCAGGAGTTGCACATTGAAAGATGTTTCGCGGCTCCCATAATTATCTATTGATTCTCTGTGTAACTTCAGTTAGTCCAGATCGATAACGGAGTAGCACCCAGGGGAGGTCGCACAAGCTCAAGCTCAGACAGCGAGGGGTTCATTGATTTCTACAACCACCTTCGGTCTTCCGATTTTCATGTTTTTCGGCCAACCCTCGTGAGTTTGTAAAGAAGAAATCTAAAAAATAGCTGTAACAGTAACTGAGGAGGAGTGATACTAGAGAAACCATTTGGGTATACAGTGTATTACGTTGCTAAGAAAAATCCAGTTCCCTTCGAAATAATGTACTTATTAGCCTGAAATCACGAAAATATTATTAGAACGAATTGCACACACTGATACTAGAATACCAATTGATACGGGGAGAAACAAATGCACCTTCGCCCGTTCCACTGCCTGACGCTACCAATTGTACGAGTTTTTTCCGCAATGCTATTGAATCAGTACTGTATCAAACTCCTTGACGTTTCATGGCAACAAACATTGATACTTGAATAACAATAATTGTAAAGGCAGAGAGAATACAACTTGAAACTATAATTAAAATAGGATGTAATTTTTTCTCACTCTGATAAGTAATTGTAAATATTTCCATTTCTCGTAGTGTTAGCACCATGAACTGAAATCTGTTGAATAATTTCAACCGTATCAATTCATCCATTCATCAAACTACGCCATTCACTAGTTTATGTACATATTCTCAACTGAACCCTGTTGAACCTATCTGTGAGCAGTTAAGCACGCATGCATGCATGTTAGTCATTCTGGAAAATACATCTGCATTGCATTGAGGTAGAATACAACGTGCACAAATTCACACACATAGCGCGACTCTGGTTATGTCGGTTCATAATTACTGGAGCATGATAATGTTTTATGACTCTATATTTGCATCCCTGAGCAAGATTTTGTTTGCGACCAGATTTTTGATTGCAACGATGTATCGAGCATTCCCATAGGTCTATGGACCAGATATGCAACAACTCTCACCGCTGCTCATGTGGAATACTTTACGATCGAAGCCTCAGCAACGGCTATGCTTATGTTTGGTTGCCCAATAGGTACCGATGCTTTGATTGCGATGGCGCTCACGTGCCTTTAAATGGGATTCGGTAAGTGCCGGATTGAATGATGGTTGTGTATTTTAGTGGGTTTTTGACACGCATGGATCTGAAGGAGCACGACGAGCTTGAGTAAAATGAACGATGCGATGTTCTACTGAATAGGCCTATTCGTCCTATGAATTTCGATGCGTTGTACGGGTTAAAAGTCAGTTATTCTATTTTGTCGTACACAATAAAAAGAATGACGAAGTTTTTCATTCAGTTTTTTCTTAGCGACTCGTATTTTAAAAACCTGTTTTTAATCCACCTAGTTGTGCAATTGTGCCGTTCTCATTTATACAGACTATGATTCCATGGTTGCTTATGTTCAATATAATTGTGTCTAGTTCATTGTGATTAAATTTGGCACCTACATACAAACTACAGTCAGCTATGAACCTGATAAACTATGTATCGCGGGTGCGAGAGGGAGAGCGAGTTTAAGAAGGAGAGTATGAGAAGAAGTGATAGAAGGGAGGGAGGCGTGACCACCAACCGCACGCCCCCTCGAAGTTCCTCTAGTGAAAAAATTTGACCTGGATTAGGTTGTTGATTTTCAGAGTGATTGCATATCTTTTCTATATCAGAAAGGCGAAAAATATCTTAACCCACTTCCTTCCTCTGTTTCGCAACATCACTTTAAACAAAAAAGTATACTGGAGACTGGGGCTAGTTTGCTAGTGTATAAAGTGTTTGTGTGGATATACAAGCTCATATGGTGGGTCTCAATAGAGTACTTGACAATCTGTAACTGTAATAGTGTGTTCAACAGTTTGTTTTCCTCCACCTGTACGTTACGAGAATTAATTCAAATGTTTAAATTGACTGACAGTTTTATATATGACAGCTGGAGGAAAACAAACCCCCAAGTAGTGTGAGTGAAATCATTTGCATAGAACTCTATAGCAAATGTCGAGAATTTTACTCACTCTCATTTGTTTATTTGTTTATTTGTTGTACCGTCACCAACAGACCCCTTGGCCCCAATAGTGGTTACTTAAATGTAATTAACATTTCAGAATACGAATTATTTTAGTTTTTATCGAATTCCTTGTCAGGTTGAAGTCAAACGCCGTCGCCATACTGTTAAACACACGCTGGAGTCCGGTAACAGCGCTCTGGCGCCCATAGTTAGTTCTCCTGAACGGGACTCGCAGAAGAGAGTTATTGCGCAGAGCTCGAACGCGAGCTTGAAGATCGAGGCGTCCGAGGATTGTAGGGCAATCTACCCTGGCAGACAGTAAGTCCGAGACGAACAGGGCTCGAGAGCAGTCCCTCCGGATGCTTAGAGTATCGAGCTGTATTAACTGACAACGGTTTTCGTAGCTCGGCAGCTGAAATCTGTTTTGCCAAGGAAGATGTCGGAGTGCAAAGCGTATGAACCGGCGTTGGACTGCCTCGATTCTGTCGACACCGTTCTGGTAGTAAGGGTTCCAAACAGCAGAACAATATTCCAGTGTTGAGCGAACCAGCGCACAATAGAGAGATTTTAAACAGTATACGTCCTTAACGTTTTTCGCTATTCGGAAGATGAACCCGAGCTCTCTTGAAGCCTTATCCACAATGGATGATGTATGTGGTTTGAACGTTAGTGCCGAATCCATGATGACTCCGAGATCCTTGACGTTAGTGTCTTGGAATACTCGAGTCGAAGAGATGGTAGTTAAACTGAATCGGATGGCGTTTCCTCGTGAACGTAACGATTGAGCATTTGCTCGGGTGTAAAACCATTCTGTTTAGATCACACCACGTACTAAAGCTGTCCAGTTCCCTCTGAAGAAGCTCGGCATCGGTTTTATCCCGTATTTGTTGAAAAAATTTCATGTCGTCGGCAAAAGAAAGGGGGGTCCTTGTAATTTGATGTTGACATCATTAAAGTAGAGGAGGAATATCACTGGACCGAGATGGCTTCTTTGTGGGATGCCGGATGTAGCGAAGAATGGTGTAGATAGACAGTCCTTAATGCTGATTTGGAGTTGCCTTCCATCGAGGTAGGAACGAAACCAGCGCAGTAGTTGTCCATGAATACCGAGTTTGTCCAGCTTCGCTATTGCGATATCATGATTGATTTTGTCGAAGGCCGCAGATAAATCCATGTAAATAGCATCGGTTTACAATCCGTCAGCGAATCCATCGAGTACATATGTTGTGAACGAGAGCAGGTTAGTCGTTGTCGATCGTTTTGGCATAAAGCCGTGTTGATCGTCTATAATGTAGTGTTTGCAGTGAAAGAAAAGAGGGTCTAAGACAACCAGCTCGAATAGTTTTGATACTGCACTTAAACACGAGATTCCCCGATAATTGTCAATGTTCGATTTGTTTCCTTTTTTGTGAACTGGAAACATGTGCGCTGTTTTCCAGCACGAAGGGAATGTTCCAGTATTGAGTGATAGCACAAAGACTCGCCGAAGTGGTTAGTTAAGAATATTAGAAAACGTCATCGCTGCTTCGTTCGCGTCATCATTGTTAAGATTTTCGTCCCAGTTTATACCGAACAGCGTACTAACGATGCTGTCGTAGTCAGCGTTTTTAAAATCGTAGACGATAGAGCTTGAGACGTCTTCAAAATTCACTCCTAGGTTACCAGCGAGTACAAGATGTAGTGGGGGATGATGGCGCACATGCTGGACTAAAGGTGTCGGAGCGGCGCAGCAGTACGGAGCGTAGTCCCGGGCACTTACAAAGCAGAGGTCCAATGTACGTCCGTTCTCGTTGATGATATTATTAATTTGCCGAAAAGTTGCGCTACTGTAGTTGTCCAAGATACAACCGGCATTGTTGATAAGCACAGACTTTTCGATATCCAATCGTAGAAATCCAGGTCAAGCCAGGTAAGTTGAAGTCGCCCAGTATAACAATATCATCAGACGGGGCAGCGATCGAGGTGATGAAAGAAACAGAGGAAAGATGTACATCGATCAGGCTGTAATCACGAATTCGGTCAGGTGGAAAATACACGACACACAGGAAGAGATTGCGATCGGCAAGTTTCACTGATATCCACACTTGCTCGGAGCTCTCCCACCGCTCGGGCTTTTATACCACGGCGAACGGCGATGAGTACACCACCACCTGATGTCTTGTGGCTGTTGAGGGCATTGCGATCACAGCGGAAGACATCAAATGTTGAACCAAACACCTGGCGAGACAGAGTACGGTTGTCGAGCCACGTCTCGGTTAAGGCGATGACGTCATAACAGCAGCCCGTGGTCGCGAGCAAATAGCTGTCCGTTGATGAATTTAAGACACCAACATTCTGGTAGTAAATCTCGATGTTATTGGATGACGGATCAGGTTCTGCGGAGAGCGAATCAACTGCATCGCGCCCCAGAATGTAGCGATCATCATCGGCGAGAGAAATGGTTGACATCTCGTCACAAGATGTTAGAGCAAAAGGCAAATTACTGGAAGCGAAGAATACATCAGCGCTTGAAGTGTTCGGATCAGATGTGTACTTGCCATTTGTGGCGGGTTGGAAGACCCTTTCACCTATCCCACACACAGGACCGGGACGACTGATGATCGCTGGCTGCAATTGCTCGACTGTGGCGGGGGGATCAAGGGCTTCCATAGTGCCAACTGCGTTGCGTCCCAGTATGCGATCAGCGTCGACACTCCTTCACAATGGCGGTGTAGCTTGGTATAGTGGCATTGCCAATCGTTGCGGAGTCCTCTGTAGGGTTGATGGGCCGGGTTGAATTAGCGGAATACATGCGGCTTCCGAAGGCGTAGGAAAATCAGTCGGTGGGCACCAAATTTTCTGGGTACGGCTATCCTCAAATTCCTTGAACAATATGCCTCGCGGCCATGTGTCAGGGTTAAGAGCTGTTTCACGGTACTTTGGGTGAACTCCAACTTTGAAAGATATGAAGTTCAGAGTACTGACGTCTATGCCTTTTTTAACAAGCGGAATAACCTTTATTTCTTCGTTGCAGTTTAGCCCTTCTTTGGACATTTTTTCGACTGTCTCCTTGCTAACGCTGGGATGAAAGCGGGAAAGATACATCCAGAGCAACGGAGTGGGAGGTGGATCCGTGAGAATGTTGCTATTATCGACTAGCTTTCGACCGCCGACAAGAATAATGCTCGGATCAGGGCCATCCTCGCGACGACGTTTCTGAGGTGGTCGAGATGTACCGGAATTTGGCCGAACTGGAGTGGCTGTTGAAACCTTTCTGGCGAGGTGCGAAATTTGCTGGTTATTTTTTGATAACTCTGCCTTTAGTTCAGCACAGACGTCATCCGTTTTCCCAGCGATAGCAGCGATAACACATCCAAGCGAGGAAACGGTGTCGCGAAAGCGAGCAAACTTCATCAACTTGACACATTCATTGCACATCCAAAATAAATTTGGGTTTTCGGCAAGTTTTTTCAAGAACGGCTTGTTGAGTTGTTTACCGCACTGCCTATGCACCACATTTTTGCAAAATCCCATGCATTCGATAAAGTCATCGTCCGATTTGACGGTTTTCGCGCAGTGATCGCATGCACTTGTCATAATACCGATTTTCTACCCGCCCTAGATCCGACTTTTCGTTTTCGTCTCACTGTGCGCCAAGTTATGGTGGGAAATACTTTCCTCTACTCGCGTGCAGGTGGCGAAGTGAGCGCGTGAATTTTTTGTGGGTAATTACACACAGGTCCGGTGATGTAAACAATCTCGATTTTAACTGGATTTTTCACGACACAAAAACAAAAACCTAAAATAAATACTTCAACTGTACAACAGTAAAACTTTGGTTTCAATCTGATAACTATAGCCGATATCCCAATCAATCTTAAGTGTCGCATTAATTATCGACTCAATCTTTAGGGTGAAAGGAGATGAATTTCTCTTCCAAAAATCACCTGCTAACGACGAACGCTTCTCATGCATTGAACCATTCTCAAGCATCCAACTGTTCAGCTGATTGTTAAGGACAATTGTGTCCCTAGCACATCTCCCGGTCCGTGTTACATTACTAGCGGTTACGGGATGTTAGCCGCCAGTCTGAATCATTTGGCATGAATTATGATGATCACAATTTAACACCGGGACACTGGCTGCCACTATCGTTGTTCCAATGACGGTCCTTTGTGATACTGTTTGTTTTGGTGAAAACCGGGAAATGGCAGAACCGCTTGTTTACTGAAGGCAGGATAGCTTACACCGTTGTTGGAAGTACACGAAATCCTCTCCAGGAATTACAGACGCAGATTGTTGACTAATACGAACAATATTAATTATTGCATGGTTCCAGCAATTTGTTATGTCGATTATTCCGTCACGACTCAAGACTGGCTGGTGTTCTCTAGATATTTCCCTGAAATATTGATCTTTTATGTTTACCACAAGAATACATTTACATACGGTATGTACTTTTCAAGCCATTTAGTTAGTAGAGGATTTAGATATTTCAGTGAAACGTGAATGGAAAAAATATATAAATGAAACCACATTTGGATGAACTGATCCACCATTTTAAATTACCAGCTTGCTGCCAATATTAGTCGGTAATTTGATAACTATTATATATAACAAATTGAGCTGTGATCTTTTTCTTTAGAAAACATTTCCTTTTTGGAGGTGGTATCTGTCTTCTTTTTATCTGAGGATCAGTCTTTCTTTTAAACAATATATTATCTGCCTACACGAGAAAAAAATAGAAATATTCAATTGGTCGAATACAACATTCACTTAAAAATTACGAGAAAAGCATTCCAAACTAAGTGGAATACCGCATGAACGTTGACCGATTTCCTATATCTCTCACCAGAATTTTTCGTGAGCGTGACGTGAAAAACATGTATTATTTACCTGTATAATCACGTAGATAGTCAAAGCTAAATGTTGATTGGTTTCACGAAATTTCAGTAAAAGCTGCACGAAGAATAGGGTGGATGAAAATCACCACTGTTTGGATGTGAGGATTTTTCAGAGTGCAGCCTTGTCTCGGTTGGAGTGTACTGTACTAATCCAGTCGACTTTTGCTCATTAGCATTGAATCATGACGACAAGCAATGCATATTTCCACTACCTTGCACTGGTGCAACGATGGTGGAAATATGAAATGCATTCTAGCTCCATGACTGGATGCAATTTCCTACTTTGCCAGTATTGATAGACAGTCACGTCGAATGATGTTTTCCATTGGAAATAACAACCGGAATTAAATTCCGGTGGCGTCTAGAAGCGATGACACTGTCACATTATCGCGATTTCCCTTCTTCCGTGAGTTTGATTCCTCCCTACATCATTGCACTGGGCTGCAAGTATGCATGGGCGGCTTAATTCAATTACATAACAACATAGATTCCCTGCTGCAGGAGGGATTTCGATGTTTTATCGATTTTCGCTGTTGTGATACATCAGCAATCTGTAATAAGTAGTTTACATATTCCGAAACTGTATTAAAACTGATTTAGGATACTTGATGGGCATTAGTTTCAGATGCATTATTCGTTTATCGACACACCGAACATTACGTCAACAGCTTCATAAAATTATGAAAATTCCAGTGATTCAAAGCATGCAAAAATGAGATCAAAATTGCTTTAACCATAAAAAATTCATTTTTTTGCTATAGCGTCTTCAGTATTGATGATTTAAGGGCGGGAGGGGGGGGGGTCGTGTGGTTAAGGTTTCAGCGCGAAAAAAAAAACACTTTTTTTGTGAATTTTTTTAACTTTGAGTGAGGCAAATTTGTCAAAACTTTTGTACATTATAGTGTATCATTTCAATAACCTGCTGTAATTTTCTATGCAAAAATATCGACAAACGACTCGGTGACGAAGCTTTTTGTAGAACGTCTCTAGAAAAAAACATGATTTGTGGTGTTACCTGCCATTCCAAAACTACTTAACCGATTTCTTTCAAACTTTCCATAAATATTCTATGTAAAAAATACTTAACCCCTACGTTGAGTTTTTTAGATAAATTGTCAATTAAGGGTTTTTTTACTTATTTTAAATAAAAATTACCATTTTTCACGAAAAATTCCGCCTTTTTATGAGTAAACAACCTCTTAAATGATAAAATTTCTCAAAAACTCAACGTAGAGGTTAGGTATTTGTAACATAGAATGTGTATGCAAAGTTTGAAAAAAATCGGTTAAATAGTTTTTGAATGGCAGGTAAAACCGCAAATTATGTTTTTTCCAGAGACGTTGTACAAAAAGCTTTGTCACCGAATCATTTGTAGATATTTTTGAATAGAAAAGTTACTGCACATTATTGAAATAATACACTATAATCTACCAAAAGTTTGACAAATTTGTTTCACGCAAAGTTCTGAAAAAATCACGAAAAAAGTTTTTTTTTCACGCTGATACCTTTACTCCACCCCCCGCATTTTTTCTTACTACTTTGAGTCTATTTTTTGAAATTGTATTGTGAAAACTTTAAAGTGTTATTAATTTTTAAGAAAACACAGTTTATCTTATGTAACGTGACAGATTTTTTCTGCTGTAAAGCAATTCTATAAAGTTTGATTCAATTGCGTCAATATTGGTGACCATCTTTGATTCTGATGAAACCTTTTACGTTTCATGTATATGGGAGACTAAGTATTTTTCAATATTAAACAAACAATTTTTATTCAATAGTAATATTTAAAAAGGGCGTATGAGATCTTGAATGCACTACTTTCAAAATATATTTTTCGAAAATCGCCATTTGTGCAGCAAAACTATATGATAGCGAGCTCTAGGAAATTAATCGTTCTGTGTGAATATTTTTTTGTGAATTTTTTCAAAACAAAAGCAAAAAATGTTAAAAATGCAAATATATTGTTAAAGTTAAAATACAATTACAGAAAAACATTTTTTTTGTAGACGAAAGCCTGTAAACTGATGAAACTATAATTGCACTATTAGGAAGTTATTAGTAAGAAAACATTTTTAACTTCAAGTATTCTTCTAAATTTCTTAGTATTTGCCAGTCATAAATATAATTTTCTTATACAATATTAATACTAAATATAATGTCGAAGCAAAATGCTCTTAAGAAATGTTTTTCGAAATATTTTGATTTTTTTCAACAAAAATATCTAGCAGTGAAAATACGCCCTTTAAATAAATTACTCACAAATACCAAACGCAAAAAACATAACACGTTTAAAATTTAATTGCAAATAAAAAACTGTAAAATATAATTGCATCGTAGAGAAAATAACAATAAAGTTTTAAGATATTTTATTTAACATATCCAATAACTTATTTCAAAATGGGTTTTCAATTCAAAATGCTCACGAAAAATTATCCTTCAAAATTCAGTTTTCAAGTTATTTTGGATTTCTTTTGACATAATATGCTACTTCGTGAAATTACGACCTTTCAAAAGTTTTTCACGTTTGTTTATCAAAACCAATATGTTTTTCAAAATAAACATGAAATTTCCCGTTAATACTCAGTTCCTAGATTAAGGATGATTTGTGTACGATTGTCTTGATATCCTTGCTTCAATGAAAATGCAGAACTGTAACGTGACAGATCATTGAGAATAATCCATAAAATCGAAAACAAAATTTTCTTCAGGAAAACTATATTTCAAACTCTTCCTTGATTTTTAAGCTTCAACTTAAAACTGTTTTCATGCAAATTTGGAGGCCAACAGAACATACTTTTTCAATTTAGTCGGGCAACCTCCAAACTAACTGCGAAAATTATGTAACGTGACAGACGTATCAAAATGACAATAAAGTGGAAAAGGTTCATGATAGAAAAAAACTTTCTGTAGAAAAAATGTGCGGTTTAGTGACCTTAATAATATGCAGTTGTGATAGAATATGGTTTTATTGTTTTTGCTGACTTATCTTATGAAATATGCGTAAAAATGTAACGTGACAGACAGAAGCCTTGACCATATACATAAGTACATACACATTATATAATAAAATACAAATTCAATATTTCAAACGACTACTTTATTGGAGATCAGAATTTTGAGCGTGTACTACAAGTGTGTTACCTTGGAGTTACTTTGGATTCTGCACTCTTTTTCCGACCTCATTTTGACTATATTATTAACAAGGCAAACCGCCAGATGGGATTCATGCTTAAAATTTCAAATGAATTTAAGGACCCTCTCTGTCTCCGCTCACTGTACTGCGCTTTGGTACGGTCGTTATTGGAATCTAACTCCATAATATGGTGTCCGTATCAAGCAACATGGATAGCAAGGATTGAAGCAATTCAATGAAACTTCGTTTGTTATGCACTAAGGTGCCTTTCGTGGTAGGACCCTATTAATCTTCCCCCATACGAAGACCGCTGTAGATTATTAGGTTTACACACGCATGAAACGAGAAGAAGAGTAGCCCAAGCTGATTTCGTCGCTAAGGTCCTTCTAGGAGAGTTAGATACGTCGGAATTATTGGGTCAAATCCACATATATGCACCGGAACGTATGCTGCGTCATCAATGTCTTTTTCAGTCAAGAGATTCTTTGGGGCGAGCTCCCCACTGCAGTATTATTTTCATGCAATGCGCTATTCCTACCTGATTCATTCTCCTTAGCTGTTTGGAGAGCAATTCTCGTTCGGCTTATTCTCGTGAGCGAGAGTGTCTAGTACTTTTGGATTCTTTGCGGTTAATTGTGGAAGCAAAATTTTACACCTAACCACACCGACAAAATCCCAAAAATAAATAAAATTTACAGCTAATGTGGATGTGAATTTTTCACCCAGTGCTAATTTGTTATCAAATATTACAGAAAGATTGAAAGAGCACAGTTGACTCTTTCAGCTCATACTGTAATTAAAAGCCATGAAAATGTTTCAATGCATTTTATCAGACATTAGCTTTAAGAATAGGCTGTGAAGTTGTGTATACATATGTCGATAGGACAAAACAAGTCCCAGGGCAGGATGTAGTAGCAACGCTTTGTTTTGTTTTGTTCCAGCGCTTGCATTCATGCAAAATAAAATTAAAATTCTCATTTCTGAAATGAACAGCTCATAGTAGCGCAGTCATCGGAAGGAGCAGCTGGAGTAAATTGCTCGGAGGGTGAAACTCATTTCATGAAACAGGAAAATTACCAGCTGGATATCTTGATGATGTTTGCACTAGATGTGGCATACATCAAGATGCTTAAGGTGCTGTGGAAATTTCGCCTTATCACCCACGGTCATGCGGTGCAGTGGTAGATAGGAGTATAACCGTATGTTATAATTTCACACCCGTTGGCGATTTGACTCGTTCAAGAATATTATCCGTTTTGACTTGTGCTAATTTGTGATAATTAACTATGATGCAGCATCGAGAATTTCGCATTACAAGTTTTTATACTCGTTGTTGTGTAGCCAAAGACAGCTCTTTTGCTAATTTACTATCCATCATAACTTATGCTTACTTTCATATGAAACTCCTTTTCCTATTATCCCGGAAAACAATGCCGTGTTTGTCCTCACCTACCTAAACAATGTTTTGAACTATGATGACCAGCACACTACAATATTGCGGTTTGGTATAACTACATCACATTGGTGCTGCCACCATCACAATCTTGTTTGTTGTTTCGATGCAACCTTTTCCATTCCCTAGCCACAAATATTAGCTTCTGTATCACAGAGCACGCGTGACGAATGACGATGCACAGTAGATTCCAAGCTGGGTGAAACTAGCTAATTTTATTTTCGATTGTCATACCTTTTATTTTCATTTCTTAATGTACCATATCTAAAGCTGGTTTGACCATATTTTTAAGCAAATCAATTAAATAATAATACTGCTACATTTTCTTGGAGTTAACCAGTCTTTGAAATCTGCAAGTATTTGTGGGACGAAACGTTCTACTTCATTTGGCTATAATACATTATAACTGCTTCTTAAGCTAAATCAGCTCAATTTTATGGTGAACTTGGGTTTAAGAGATTACCAGTCCTTAAAAAGTTGTCGATGAAATCAAAAGGAATTTGTTGTTTAAAACTGAATTATTTGCATTCAGTGTGTAAAAATGTGTTGAAGGATCGCATGTAGTACTTCTGACACAGTATTTTGCGAAAATCATTGTATTATTTTGTGCCATTTTGCGCCAAAATTCGAACTTCAGTGATTTTTAAGATAAGCATGGTGGAGACACCTAGCATTTTTTGTTTCGATCAATTTTTTCATTATCAAACGCTTATGGATTTAATTTTATGGACGTCTCCTGTACTTTCGTGTTTGGATTTAAGTCCAAATTGTTTATTTCTTTCAATGAATCATCTGGGGTGGGCAAAGCGTAGTTGGTAAATCCATTGCCTTGTACGCAGCTCACCTGTGTTCGATTCCCAACCCCGCACATGGGGTTAGAAATTTTCTAAAGAGATTTTTCTAACCCGAAAAGAGGCGAATAACTCTAAGGATAAAAGATCTAAAAAAATGAATCCTCTGCCTCTCTTCGATTTGGTATGCGACTATTCGTTACTCGTGACAGATGACAGATAAACGCGATAGTATGTGGAGTAGACTGCCCACAACAATAATGAATTTTTGAAAACAATAGGCCCACAGTCGATTAATTATCCCACCAGGAGTGCTTGCTTCGAATTTGAAGCATTTTGGACAAGTCAAGCAATCTGACCAATGTGCTTGAACTTTGAATGAGATTTTTCGATAGAATTACATGAAAAAAAACCACTAATTCGCATGTTCGCCGGTAGGTGGCAATTGTTTACAACTTTGTCGAAGAGTGCAAGTCAATCCGACTTTGTTGGATGGAAATAGTGAATTAAACTTGTCACGATGTGATGTAAGAGTCAGTTTTGCAGGGAGCCAAACAGTGCATGTTTGTCACCACTACTCGATTCCCACGAACTATACATTTTATTTGTGATGTAATGGTCAGGCTTAACAGATTAGTATGTTTAGAAGTATATAATACGAGTCACGTTTTGGCTAGAAAATAAACTAACTTTTTAATGAGTGAAATAGATGGAATATAGACATTTTCAGATCATTTACTGCAATATGCATGTTCTACAACTGAGTAAAGCCATGTCAAGTGATCCTCGAATTTTTCGCAAAATCACCGATCTTCATGAGGTATATTTTATTGTATAGGGATTATGGTGAATAGCTTTTGGTATAAATATTTCGTTAAAATTCCTTTTTTTCTTTAAGATATTAACCCTTAAACTTTAGTGCATGATAAAATTGTAAATTTTATATCTCAAAAACTACTAAAGATAATTCAATGAATTTTTGCACACTTATGGAATGGTACTTGCACTATCTTTTAAAAATGTTTTTACTTTATAATTGTGTGAATAACGGTACTTTGAATCTATTTAAAATTTTCAATTGCATTTTTTCTTGTGTTCTTCACGCTAAAAATTTTCAAAACGTATATCAAATTATGCGGCAATCTTTCACCTTCAATAATCTGTATTGATAATTTTTCATTTTTATTTCTATCGAGAGTTATAGGAGATTTAGTAACAGTGCGCTCTTTCAACGCACGGCCCACCTTGATGCAGGCCGCGAGAATGTTCATATTGGCAACGTCGCTACGTCAGAATGCGCATCGCATGTCTAAAAGAAATCACATCTCTCTATTAGCGCAAAAGGGCAAACTTTTCTATATGGATTATCGAAGGTGATTTTTTCCGGATATTTTGAGATGCGTTTAATTTTTTTGACCGAAGTGCACAACAAAAATTATAGTTGTTTAATATATTTTTTATTATTATTATTTAACGTTACTAACAATTAACATCTTTAAAAACACTTTTGTTAGTCAAAATACACCTACGTTATATCCAAATTCATTTTGAGTCTACAACATTAATATATGAAAATGGAAAATCTTATGCCAACATCATTTTATTTCACGTTTTTTTTTTCACCGAGGGATATTACCTTTAAACAACGATGTGTTTTTTGAAAAAAGTTTACATAAATTCTGTTGTTCAATCGCATCGATGTTGGGGTTTTTTTATCACCATTGCTTCTGTTAATTCTGTTAATTGGTGGTTCTCTAAGTTCTGGTAAGATATTATTTACTTTATCGAATTTCAATTAATCATCTACGATCTTTATTTCAAAATCATCGTTACAGTTTTCCGCATGTACCTGTTGAGTCATCGAATATTCCAGTTCCATTACTTCGGCAAACACTATAAGAAGGAAAATTAAAGGTGTAAATTTTCCTATATTTTAAACGCGTTATAGAGGAACCCATTACTATAGACATGGGATGTTAAATTAAAAATTTAACGAACATTGTGTTTTGTTCATGTCCATATTTATTTTCGTTGTATTTTTTGCGCCCATTACGACATATGCTACACATGTGTTGACCAATATGATTTTAAATTTATCACTCCACATGGATGCCACAATAACAAGATACGACGAACATATTGATGAAATTTTTTAACGGAATACATCATTCGTGTGATCGACCCATATTTATAACATAAAACAATCGAATGTTTTTGATCAAATATTGTCTATCTTGAGATAATATAGCATTTCGTCGAGTTGTCTCTATATGGGAAACACTCAAGTGCGATCGAAACAAAAACAAACGTCAAAAGGTTTTCTCACTCGCACTGGTGCAAATCAAATGAGGGCGTAATTTCACGCACGACCCGATGGCGCATGACTGAAAAGCTACCTCTCAGACAGAACCAACTGAAAATAAAACGTGGTGAAGTATGTCAATTAGCGAAAAATATGTCAACGCAGGTTAAAACATGCCCACTGCTCAACTTTACTCATCGGTTGGCAACATCCGAGCGCGCTTGTCCGAGGTATTGAGTGACAGAAAATTAAATAACTCCTCAACAATATAATAAAGAGCATGCAAATTACTCAGAAAACATTCACTTTCAATTATCCATAAAGAAAAGCTTGTCTTTTTGCTTTAATCTCAGAGATGCCAATTTTGAACATGAGATGCGCTCCTTCAAAGCGATGCGCATTAGGACGTTGCGACGTGCAGCGTTGCCAATATGTACGTTCTTGCGGGTTGCATCAAAGTGGCCCGTGCGTTGAAAGAGCACACTGTTACAAAATCTCCTATAACTCTCGATAGGAACAAAAATGAAAAATTATCAATACAGATTATTGAAGGTGAAAGATTGCCGCATCATTTGACATACGTTTTGAAAATTTTTAGCGTGAAGAACACAAGAAAAAATACAATTGAAAATTTTAAATAGATGCAAAGTACCGTTATTCACACAATTATAAAGTAAAAACATTTTTATAAGATAGTGAAAATATCATTCCATAAGTGTGCAAAAATTCATTGAATTATCTTCAGTAGTTTTAGAGATATAAAATTTTCAATTTTATCATGCAACAAAGTTTAAGGGTTAATATCTTAAAGAAAAAAAGGAATTGTAACGAAATATTTATACCAAAAGCTAATCACCATAATCCCTATACAATAAAATATACCTCATGAAGATCGGTGATTTTGCGAAAAATTCGAGGATCACTTGACATGGCTTTACTCAGCACAAGATCAGCTTTTAAAAATTGTAAAAACTTTTCGAATGTATGAGGTAAAAAACCCGAACCGGTGAATAAAAATCAAATTTTAGACAATATAATACCATTTCATGTATAGACCAAGCTTTCTAGTTATACTTTGCCATTATTGCAACTTTCCTAAAGTACGCATACAAATGTAGCGAATGCAGTGGTCTTAATCATATATCGAAACTATAAATATACATGAATCGAAAAAATTTTTATATTTTTTTTTCATAATAGCCCGCCTCTTACCCCCACACCAAAAAGCTCACAAACGGAGCCCCCTGGTAGTGGACACATCAGTTCTCAGCGTACAAAAATAAGGTCAGCACAACAAAACAAAATTACGAATCGCGGAAACGCTGAGAACAAAAAAAAAACAATACGAGACCGACAAAACACAAAATTTGACAAGAAGCTACGGCGAGTACCCAGCGGAAAAGAATCCTTTTAAGGGTCCCATCGTAGCTTTGCAGGAAGCTCATAATAATTTAAATTTATTTATTACTTATTGCTATAAAAAATGCATTTATCAATTGTTTTTATTTAAAAAAAAATGTTAACCAATTATAGCTAAAGGAATAAGCTCGATTGGTGGTGAACGAAGTTTATATTAAAAATTCTCCTATTTTATTTTTGAAAATTAGTTTCAATTTTGCTTGGAAACGAGTGCGACATGTTATTTGCTTTAAATCAGTAGGAAGCTGGTTGAATAACTTAGGTCCGATGAAAGTAATGCGTCTTTGACCAAGGTTCGTGGATACTCTGGAGTATAATAAATGATTGGCTTGTCTGGTGCTGTGAGCTCGAATTCCTGTCGTAAATTCTAGATTAATATGAGCAATAGTATTATGCAAAGCATTGTGGATGTACATAATTGTTTGGTAGTTAGTCAACCCAAGCAAAGGTAAAATGTTATGGGCATTATTATTGTATAACAAAATAGTAGGGTACATAAATGGTTTTTTATAAATAATTTTAAGACATCTGTTTTGAAGTGTTTGTAGCTTTTTCAGATTCGAAATACTGGCACGGCCCCACACAGATACAAGGTAGTTCAACAATGAGTGGATGTGCGCGTAATAAAATTTTAGAAGTACATGCTGGGGAACAAAAGAGCATACTTTACGCATAGCCCCACATAACGATGCAACTTTTCTCTCTATAGATGTTATATGCTCAATCCAGGAGAGTGTGGGGTCTAAGTGAAGTCCTAAATATTTGAAGCAGTTAGTTTCTTGAATTACAGACTGTCCCATTCTTGGGTCTGGATGCACGCCTATAGCTCTTCTAGATGAACGAAACAGCATATATTTAGTTTTTGATAGGTTCAAGGACTTAGATGCGTTTTTGTAACGATTTTTCGAGTGGCAGTGTATTAATTCATAATTAGGCTTTGTAATATGTACCTATTAGCAGAATCAAAATAGGATAGGCTGAGTGGAAATGAATCACGTGAGGTAGAAATGAATCAATGAATTAATCGAGCGTAAATAATAAACTTTCCTTGTGTTTTCTATCGATCCGCGTAAATTTGTGGCTAAGAAAGTTTTCGTCTTTGCACAATGAAAGCACAGATTGCTATCATGCAGGTTACGCATGCAACCGCTAACAAACAGGGATGCCACATTGAAATCTATGTTTCGGCCAAAAATATCTTTTTACCATCTGTGATAACTGAAACAGGAAAAAAAATCTTTGATAAATTTCCGAAAAATCACAATATGATATCTGTGAAATTTTCATCAAAATGCCAAAAATCTTCCAGCTGTAAAAAATAATCTGTGATCTAAAATTTTTAAAAAAAATCTGTGACATTACAGAAAAACTGTGAATATGGTAACGCTGCTAACTTTGAACCCAAGCGAACAAAGCAAAATGAGTCAACGCGATGATGATGGGTAGAGCGAAAGAGACAACTTTTACCACGACACTATGTTAACCGTGTTTGCAAATGGAGCTCTAACGTACAAGCGACACTGTGTACGAATAATTGTGTTCAATATTGTACATAAATGTATGCTGGAAACGAGCACAACACAAAAAAGCATAGTGTTTGAACGGATAAGCTAAGTCGCTTGTTAAACAGCACTGGGTAGCGTACCTCCAACCAGTGTAACGGACTTCTAACTCAGCTATACTGGCTGCGAAAACACACAGCGCAGTGATCTGCTCCGCCTGCCGTTCAACAGGCAACTGAGCTTGTCCGGCCAAATCCGTTCTTTAAATAGTCGATGATGACGTCATTCGCGTCAGCGCTAGGTACACAAATCTGTCGTGCCGGACATGGGAAGCGCTATCTTCTGTGTGTAAATGCGCGATAATTGTACTAGGTTGTACATTATTTAAATTTTTAATGCCATGATATCAAAAATTTTGGGTTTATCTATTGGAATCTATTCTTAATAGTACTTCGGGGCAATGTGCGCAAAAAAATGAAAATTTATCGTGAGATAGCTGAATTATATGCGTTTAAAATTGGACCACTTTTCGTTACATACCATTTTTGTAGAATTTGCAAAGTACACCCCCATATCGAAAAGAAAGACGTAGTCCTACGTCAAAATACTTTTTTTGAGATTTTTTTTTTTTAGAAATTTAGGTGAAGCGAATTGATCGAAGCTTTTGTACATTATACTGCTTCATTTCAGTAACATTCTGTAATTTTTCCATACAAAAATATTGACAAGCGACTCGGTGACGAAGCTTTTTGTAGAATATCTTCGGAAAAACGCGATTTGCGGTGTTACCTGCCATTCAAAAACTACTTAACCGATTCATTTGAAACTTTGCGTTCACATTTTATGTAAAAAATACCTAACCCCTACATTGAGTTTTTGAGATAATTTTTCAAGAAAGGAGGTTTTTACTCATAAAATGGCGGAAATGCTATTTTTCAAGAAAAATTCCGCTATTTTATTAGTAGAAAGACCCTTAATTTAAATATTAACCCGATAACTCATCGTAGGGGTTAGGTTTTCTAAAATAAATCGGTTAAGTAGTTTTTGAATGGCAGTTAACACTGCAAATCGTGTTTTTTCCAGAGACTTTCCACAAAAAGCTTCGTCACCGAATCACTTGTCAATATTTTTGCCTGGAAAAATTACAGAATATTATTGAAATGAATCAGTATAATGTACAAAAGTTTCGATCAATTCGCTTCACCCAAATTTCTAAAAAAACTGATCGTAAAAAAGTGATTTTTTTCACGATGAACCCCTCAACCCCCTTCTAACCTTTCCTAACGAAGTTGGGTTGACTAGTAGTCTTCGGTTAAGTTGTAGATAGTTTAACTGTCTCTCTTATTTTCACGTACAGTGATAATCTTAAACACTGTAGCCACCTATCGATGAACAGGCGAACAAGGGGGTTTCCTCCATGTAAATTGTCAAAAAATCCCATAGTTACTTCAGGCACGTTACTTAGGCGACTAAACTTGTCCGATTTACTTCAAATTTTGAGCAAGCAATCCAGGTGGGACTAGCGTCAGGGGTGGGCCAACGGGGGTCATTTTTTTATAACACTAATGTGGAGTGTTTTTCGAAACCTTTGAACATTTCAACCCTACTTTTCCTTTTACTAGTGTACAAGGACTAGTGCTGCACAAAAACACAGGAGCGATGTACCGTTTATATAAATAATATAATCCGAGAGAATGTAGACCATGACATTGAGTAGGAAACACAAGTGCTAAAGATAGTATTAAATCAATTAAATAAAAGATGTGCTTCTAACTGGTTCTAATGTTTGTAGTCTGACAGCCCATCAGTGAATACAGCAAGGGCGAATACATGATTTATCTATTAACGTAAAAATGAATATGAATGACGACCTGTTGAATGTACCACACCCAAGATTTTTTTCATTTAAAGTATTACATACCTTTTTGTGTGAAAAATGTCGAGGATGTTTGAATTTATGTAAAGGCTTAAAGCAATGATTTCATTTCATCAAACTTATAGTATTTCTATAGTACATTTTTCAGTGAAATAAACAAGCCTAAGTTCATAAAAATATATTAGAAATTGGTGGAGTAATGGCTTTTTCTCCGAACCCCTTTTTTATTTAAGAGGTTTGCGGTGATCACGTTTGGAGACCAATAGATCAACTAAATTCCCAAAACTCATTAGCATATGAGTATTCCTTGTACCTTAACGATTAATTTAATAAATAATATTAAGGTATAAGGAATTATCATTAAGGTATAAGGAAAAATAATTTCAATTGAATCAAAAATTAATAAAATCGGTTGAGTGGTTTTTCGGCAATCGTGATCACCTTAAAACCATTTTTGGAAAAACGACATTTTGAGATAATCGAGTTTAAAATTTTATGTTACCACTGTTTTTGGTAGGCGAAGCGCGCTTGGTAGCGCTGTACCTTTCGATGTATTTTTCGGAACTCTATGAAAATTTGCAAAAATATTCTCAAGGAGTTGTACTTTTAGATAAAGTAACAAAATATTGATTTTTTTTTAAATAAAAAGGTATGTAACCCCTTAAGGGGACCTTCTCCTGAATTCGGTGGAAAATCAAAGCAATATTTGAGAGTTATTTGTGAAAAAATGAAGACATACGAACTTCTACTTTTGATCTTTTATTCGTTAATTATCGATGATTAAAAAAAAATAGGCTGCTTTAAAATGGCATTTTTTCTCGAAACCAAAAAAAATATTGCTTTATTTTCCGCCGACTCCAGTAGAAGGTCCCCTTAATTTAAAACAAGACTTCCCTCATTCTTTCACTTCCAAGTTTCCATGCAAATGGAACACCTTCATTTCGTAACAATTACTTTCTCTAAACACAACCTTGTGTCCTTACAGTCATCAAGGAAAGAGAGCAATGTTAGTGTGACGTTATGGAGCCCATGTACCACGTATCTCCATGTTTATCGCGGGAACAAGTTTTTAAATTAGTTATTGGAGAAGCGTTTTGGGTACCTCTCATCAGAATCCGACACTAGTGACAGGACTAAGCAAGCGGCCGATTGACGCTAGCTCCATAAACGAAACCGCTATCTGTGTTTCTGAACAAACCCCTAGTCCTGCGTGATGTCACTCAAGAAAAGGAGTTCTGATTAAGTGGAAGAGATTTATTGGAACCGAGACTAGGTTTGGTTTAGCAAGGCAATCCTACATGCGCTATATTTCGTTAGTAGGTGGAGTAAGGAATTGTACAAATTTTTATTAATTTTGACGCGTGATACGATCTCAGATTTGCTATCATGTGATTATTGCTCTGGGCAGCCGGCCGCCGAGAATTAATTACAGATTTATCGTTTTTGAATTTGTTTGAATATTCTCAGTTTGTGAAAATGCAACTTCAACTTCGTACAGCAGACTGTCGAGAGTGTTACTTAAATTGTATTGAATCAATACAACACCTAATACATATGTAATTTCTGTTTCCATGAATGATTGAATGAGATGACGGCTCATCTGCAATCAATATACGTGCGCGTTATTATACTAACTGAAGTGCTTTTGGAACGAAATAAAATAAGCACTACCTAAGTACCTGAAACCAGCGAATTTGCATGTCAAACGTCCATTCGGTGACAGGCTTGTTTTTATGCTAATTACTAGAACAAAATTGCATACAATTTGAAGGAAAAGAAACTAATTCACTAATTTAGTACAAGAATCCCCCAAAGGTAGAAAATGTAAGAAATGAAGAAAGAACTCTTGGTTATGTCACCTTTCACGTCAATTATCAAGCCATAATAATATAAAATTCATTATGAAAATGATTAACGTGGCAACTCATACTATGGATGTATTACTTGAAAGTATATGAATGTATTGAATACAATGAGAAAAAATAATATAATGAATGTGATTTAATGCAATAAAAATTTACCAATCAATATGACCATAAATCATTTGTTCTTTGTGCTGATACGACTACCGCAAATTTAAATTTATGTTGTTTATTACCTTCACCAACAGGCCCCTTAGCCCCAATGGTGGTTGCTTAAATTAATTACATTTTAGTATTGACAACATTTTCACTTTTATCGCATTCCGCGTCCTGTTGAAGTCAAAGGCCGTCGCCACACTGTTAAAAATTCGTTGGAGTCCGGTAACAGCGCTCTGGCAACCATAGTTGGTTCTCCTGAACGGAACTCGCAGAAGGGAGTTATTGCGTAGAGCTCGAACGCGGGCTTGAATATCCAGACGTCCGAGGATTGTAGGGCAATCCACTCGGGCAGAGAGTAAGTCCGAGACGAACAGGGCTCGAGAGCAGTCCCTCCGGATGCTGAGTGTATCGAGGTGTATTAGCTGGCAACGGTTTTCATAGCTCGGCAGCTGAAATCTGTTTCGCCATGGGAGATGACGAAGGGCGAAGCGTATGAACCTGCGTTGGACAGCCTGGATTCTGTCAATCCCGTTCTGGTAGTACGGATTCCAAACAGCTGAACAATATTCTAACGTTGAGCGGACCAACGCGCAGTAAAGCGATTTAAGACAATATACGTCCCTGAAGTTTTTCGCTATTCGGAAGATTGACCCAAGCTGTCACGATGTATGACGTATGTGGTTTGAATGTTAATGCCGAATCCATGATGATTCCGAGATCTTTGATGTGAGAGTGTCTTGGAATGCTCGAGCCGAAGAAATGGTAGTTAAACTGAGTCGGTTGGCGTTTCCGCGTGAACGTAACGATTGAGCATTTGCTCGGGTTTAAAACCATTCTGTTTAAATCACACCACGTACTAAAGCTGTTCAGTTCCCTCTGAAGAAGCTCGGCATCGGTTTTATCCCGTATTTGTTGAAAAATTTTCATGTCGTCGGCGAAAGAAAGGCGGGGTCCTTGTAATGTGAAATTGACGTCATTAAAGTAGAGGAGGAATATTACTGGACCGAGATGGCTTCCTTGTGGTATGCCGGATGTAGCGAAGAATGGTGCAGATAAACAGTCCTTAATGCTGATTTGGAGTTGCCTTCCATCGAGGTAGGAACTAAACCAGCGCAGAAGTTGTCCATGAATGCCGAGTTTGTCCAACTTCGCTATTGCAATATCATGGTTGATTTTGTCGAAGGCCGCAGATAGATCCATATAAATAGCACCGGTTTGCAATCCGTCAGCGAATCCATCCATTACATATGTTGTGAACGAGAGCAGGTTTGTCGTTGTCAATCGTTTAGGCATGAAACCGTGTTGGTCATCTGCAATGTAGTGTTTGCAGTGAAAGAAAATAGGATCTAACACAACCAACTCGAACAGTTTTGATACAGCACTTAAGCACGAGATTCCCCGATAATTGCCAATGTTCGATTTGTTTCCTTTTTTATGAACTGGAAACATGTGCGCTGCTTTCCAGCAGGAAGGGAATGTACCAGTAGTGAGTGATAGCTCGAAGACTCGCCGAAGTGGTTCAAGAAGCCCGCTGATGCACTTTTTGACAAAAATCGAGGCAACACCATCTGGACCCGGGGAACAAGATGCTTTCAGTTTGGCATTTGCTGCAAGAATGGCAGCATTATCGACACAAATTCGGTTGATGGTTCGTCCTAGAGAAGGAGTTAAATTAACGGCGGCAGCGACTTGTTGTGGTGGCAGGCGCTCGTTGGAAAAAAACGCTTGAAAATTTGTCGGAGAACAGTTGGCAAATTTCCTTAGTGTCAGTGCCTAAAACTCCATTAAACGACATACAAGATGACAAACCGGATTCTTTTCGCTGCTCGTTAACATACTTCCAGAACGACTTGGGCTTGGATTTCAGTTGACGCTCGACGTTTCACTGGTGTCTAAAAAAGGCACGTCTGCTTTGTTGTTTGTATTCGTGGTTGAGTTGAAAGTAGTGATTTCGTAATGCAAGCGTCTTATGCTTCTAGAATTTTTTAAATGCAGCTCGTTTGGCAGATTTTAAACGTCTAAGGACGGTTGATTGCCAGGGAGGGTGTTCATCGGTACTAATTGTTCGTTTTGGTACTTGACGGTCGATAAGGTAGTTAAGAATACTAGAAAACGTCATCGCTGCTTCGTTCGCGTCGTCATTGTTAATATTTTCGTCCCAGTTTATATCCAACAGCGTGCTAACGATGCTGTCGTAGTCAGCGTTTTTAAAATCGTAGACGATAGAGCTTGAGACGTCTTCAAAATTCACTCCTAGGTTACCAGCGAATACAAGATGTACAAGTGGGGGATGATGACGCACCTGCTTGACTAAAGGAGTCGGTGCAGTGCAGCAGTACGGAGCGCAGTCCCGGGCACTTACAAAGCAGAGGTCCAATGTACGTCCATTCTCGTTGGTGACATTATTAATTTGTCGAAGAGTTCCGCTACTGTAGTTGTCCAAAATACAACTGGCATTGTTAATAAGCGCAGATTTTTCGATATCCAATCGTAGAAAACCATTACTTGCTTGGCACCACGTCAAGCCAGGTAAGTTGAAGTCGCCCAGTATAACGATATCATCAGACGGGGCGGCGATCGAGGCGATAAAAGAAACGGAGGAAAGATGTACATCGATCAGGCTGGAATCACGAATTCTGTCAGGTGGAAAATACACAACACACAGGAACAGGCAAGTTTCACTGATATCCACACTTGCTCGGAGGTCGCCCACCGGTCATCGTTGATCACTCGGGCTTTTATACCACGGCGAACGGCAATAAGAACACCACCGCCTGATATCTTGTGGCTGTTGAGGGCATTGCGATCACAGCGGTAGACATCGAATGTTGAACCAAAGACCTGGCGAGACAGAGTACGGTTGTCGAGCCACGTCTCGGTCAAGGCGATAATGTCGTAACAGCAACCCGTGGTCGCGAGCAAATAGCTGTCCGTTGATGAATTTAAGCCACCAACATTCTGGTAGTAAACCTCGCTGTTGTTGAAGGACGGATCAGGTACAGCAGAGAGCGAAGCCATGTTGCCATGTAGGAAGATCCTTTCGTCAATCCCACGAACAGTATCGGAACGGTTCACGGTCGCCTGGTCGACTGTGGTGAGGGATTCGAGGCATCCCGAATCAACTGCGTCGTGCCCCAAAATACGACTATCGTCGTCGTCGAGAGAAATGGTTGGCATCTGATAACAAGATGTCGGAGCAAAAGGCAAAAAACTGGAAGCGAAGAATACATCAGCGCTTGAAGTGTTCGGAACAGATGTATACTTGCCATTTGCGGCAGGTTGGAAGACCCTTTCACCCATCCCACACACAGGACCGGGACGACTGATGATCGCTGGCTGCAAGTGCTCGACTGTGGCGGGGGGATCGAGGGCTTCCATAGTGCCAACTGCGGTGCGTCCCAGTATTCGTTGGAACCCGATGGCGGAATGCGAAGAGCAGGAACGGGGTGGTAGCAGCTTGCGGCGAGAGTCGTACGATGAGCTAGAAGCGTGAATCGGTTCAACTGTTGTATCGTTACAATTTTTATAATACTTGCCGAGAAAGGCAGCTTGGAAGACTCTTTCTCCACCCACACATACAGGACCGGGATGACTGACGAACGCTGGCGGCAAGGGCTCGACTGTAGCGGGGGGATCGAGGGCTTCCATAGTACCAACTGCGTTGCATCCCAGTATGCGATCAGCATCGATACTCCTTCACAAGGGCGGTGTGGCTTGGTATAGTGACATGGCCAATCGTTGCGGAGTTCTCTGCAGGACCATTAATGGGCCGGGTTGCATTAGAGAGGTACATGCTTCTTCTGGTGGCGGTGGAAAATCAGTCGGCGGACTCCAAATGTTCTGGGTACGGCTGTCTTCGAATTCCCTGAACAGTATGCCTTGCGGCCATGTGTCAGGATTAAGAGCTGCATCACGGTACTTTGGGTGAACTCCAACTTTGAAGGATATGAAGTTCAAAGTACTGACGTCTATGCCTTTTTTAACAAGCGGAATAACCTTTATCTCCTCGTTACAATTTAGTCCTTCTTTTGACATTTTTTCGACAGTCTCTTTGCTAACGCTAGGATGAAAGCGGGAAAGATACATCCAGAGCAACGGCGCGGGAGGTGAAACCGCAACAATGTTGCTATTATCGACTAGCTTTCGACCACCAACAAGAATATTGCTCGGATCAGGGCCATCCTCGCGACTGGTTGATAACTGGTTTTCGATCCTTCTCGCAAATTGTCGATTCCCAACTCTCACATACGATCCAACAGCCATAATTCTACTCAAACAAGACAATACATATTCTGCACTCACATTAAATTCACTATGGGCTAGTTCCCTAGTTGGTCAAATAAACACTGAAGAAACAAAGAAATTTGATTGCTCAGTCCAAACTCGATCGGCGTTAACGGGTGGATACGTCTTACAAAGTCGTAAATTACAAACGATAAAAAATCTGCAATATTGAATATATTCATTATTTTCAATAAACAAGGATCGGAGAAAAATATATGCGTAAAAGTTCTTTGCATACTGCATTTTTCAAAAAAAATGTTAGAAACCCGTATATTATACAACGAAATTATCTGAGAAACAGTTATAGGGAATGCGAACTTCTGCATGCAAAAATAGACACTGAAAAAAGTTGTGGCATTTTTCACAAAAACAAAGATTTATGTTAAAAAATTAAATTTCAGAATAGGCATTTTTATTTTTTTTATCTTATGTCAATCAGAAAGCAAACATTTTAAATGTAATTGCGCTATGGAGAAACTCTCAGAAAAAAAGTTTTGCTAATGAAAACTTTAAACATGTTTTTGAATTCATGCAAATTTTGTCCATCAATTTGTATAAAATTCAAAAACAGTTTCTAAGTTATATTTAGAAAAACTTTTTTACCAAGAATTACTCCATAGTGGAGTTACTTTCGAAATGTTTCTTTTCTCATTAGCAATTTTAACGAAAGATAAAAAATTAGAAAAGGGTCTTCTTGTAATTTAACTTTTTAACACAAATTTTTAGTCGTGAAAAACAGCTTTTGTTTTGGATGTATACTTTTTTTGTACATAAATTTTCATTCCCTTCTCAGATAGTAGTTCTGTATAAAATACGGCAATCGAACATTTTCTCAAAAACTTCTACGCCCTTCTAATAAATTATTCTTGAGTCAAAATGATCTCACTGACTGTGGTAAATGTTTAGTCTTCGATGCCGGTGAAACATGAAAGTTTCATCAGAATCGAAGATGGTCACGATTTTATCACTTTCGAAATTAATGTTTCAACGATATATCATTGGTTTTCTTTTTTTTCGGAATATTATGCTCTAATATTGTTCATTAAATAAGATTTATTAATTTCCCCTTTAGCTGTGCAGTCCTGACTGTACTATCATATTCATAAAGAGAACTTTTCTCGATGTAATTCATCAACTCTCTTCGAAAGATTCTCGGGCAATTTACATTCCCAATCGACATAACAAAATTGATACCAACACTTAGGAAAAACAGCAATCAATCAACTCGCTCCACCGAATCTTATCGTCATTTTCAATTCCTATCGTAAACAGGGCTTTCATCAACGACCGTCCTAGTTTTAAATTTCAAATCAACAAAGACGAATTACCTCGCACCTCATAGCTGCAGAGAATATTTATCACCCAAACTCAAACACCTCAGCGATGAAACGTTTGCTGGTGGTATGAAAGACAATCGTCAATTGTTATGCAAATTGGACTTAATTCATGTTGAGTTGGGATACCGAACGAGTTTAGCAGTCTTGCGGAAAATGTTTGAAGTTTTGATTCTGAATAATTCAAGAAACATTCGTCATCAGAGGGTGATGATTCAGACAGTTTAAATCAATTATTCTTGTAGTTTTTAGCGATCGCTTGAGCACCTTAAATCGTGACAGTCTTTCAATATTGTTTATTGTTACCCTCCTTGAAGCTGAACCAGAGAACTAAAATGAGATTTTTAGTTTTCTGCAACTGTACAACCAAAATTCTATAACTGCTATGTCCTATTTCATGCTTGAAAGTACCTTAACCAAAATGCTTCCTACAATAAACTATTGCTCAACATATGGCACTATGGTTACTGAGTTTCGCTTCGAGGCACGTAACTTTTCAAGTGTTACAGCTGGGAATCCGGGGAAAAACTACCGGTTATAGCTGTTGGCTCTGCACCAAGCTTCGAAAGTCAATGCAAGTCCAGGAAACTTTCGAGTGCTCAGTTTCGAGTGGTCAGTTTTTGTCTGGCTACTTTACGTTCCAGTTCAGTTTGCAGGGGAAGTAGGAAAACATATTTGTGAGTGTAGGGTGTCTTTTATTAATGGTGCGTATACCCAGAGTTTAGATGAAATTCATTTATTTATAGCACCGCAAGGTGTTTTTTTTTGGTTCGTAAATTGAATCGAATTTAGAAGTTAGACAAAGTGTGCAATTTTGCTTTTCTATCATGATGAAAAGTAGACCATTGTGTACAAACTTACAAAGCTTGCGTTTAATATAAGAGAACTAGTTTATTTATATCTCCATTGAAACTAGATTTTGGAAATACATTTGATGGACGAACATCTTGTAATACAATAGGGGAGAGTGAGGACACTTAATCTTTGGGGATATTTGATTCCCTGGCCATATCTCCCAATCAAAACGCATAAAGTTATCACAATAAAAAAGAAAAGGAAGTATTTGGTCGTTAATGATGTTTAAAAAACAAATCGGATGTATTACATTTGGTTTGGAAAAGTTGAATAATATTTTAGAAAATATGTGTTTAAATCCATCTCGAGATCTTTTCACAAAATTTTTGAACGGTTGTATGAGATCGACGAACTAATTATTTATCAATATTTTCAAGTACTATTACTTTCTAAGGGCTTTTGCCTAGAAAAACAAATTTTTCGTATAAAAAGTTTCAGAGCGCATACAAAAACATTAAATTTTGTTCACCTCATGCAACCGGTATCTTTGATCCCTGTAATAATGGGTATTCTTGATCCCTATCGTTAGTTCTCTCAAACACTTTCGAAATGTATAGAAATAGAAAACCATTTTCATAACGTACCTGGTACTATTAATCGATCTTAAATGTTTTTTCCGTGAACAAATGATGGTATAAGTTATTGAAGGATGAAAAGGCCAGTTAAACAGTACTGATTTACGGCAAATACATATATTGACTTTCTACTGTGGTTAAAGTGTGTCGTGCATATAAAACCGATTTAATCCACCTAGCAGTGAGATGAGACATTTCTTACACATTTCACTGTTTCATTAGTTTGCAGAACTCACGAGAAGTAGGCACCCAATTAGAGGTGGGATGAAAACAGTTTCTAGTCTTGCACAAATAAAATCTCGAATAAACTGAATAAATTATAGAAATCAACAAAACGACCGAAATAAAAAAGTAAAGCAAAAAATGAAACAATAGGTTTTTAAATTCATAAAATGAGTAGAAAAATTAATGGAAATCATTATAATTTTGATCCAAATACACGAATCAAATTAGATTAGGTTATTACATAAAAATTAAGATTATATTTAGAAATAGTTATAAGATTAATAGAATAAATTGACTCATACTAACAAATTGAATGAAATAAAACGAATGACTGAACATGAAATGCATAAAATTAAAGATACGAATAAAATGAATCAGATGAATCAAATGAATCAAATGAATCAAATGAATCAAATGAATCAAATGAATCATATGAATCATATGAATCAAATGAAACAAATGAATCATATGAATCATATGAATCAAATGAATCAAATGAATCAAATGAATCAAATGGATCAAATGAATCAAATGAATTAAATCAATCAAATAAATCAAATAAATCAAATGAATCAAATGAATCAAATGATTCAAATGATTCAAATGAATCAAATGAATTAAATCAATCAAATAAATCAAATAAATCAAGTGAATCAAATGAATCAAATGAATCAAATGAATCAAATGAATCAAATGAATCAAATGAATCAAATGAATCAAATGAATCAAATGAATCAAATGAATCAAATGAATCAAATGAATCAAATGAATCAAATGAATCAAATGAATCAAATGAATCAAATGAATCAAATGAATCAAATGAATCAAATGAATTAAATGAATCAAATGAATCAAATGAATCAAATGATTCAAATGAATCAAATTAATCAAATGAATCAAATTAATCAAATGAATCAAAATCAAATGAATCAAATGCATCAAATAAATCAAATGAATCATATGAATCAAATGAATCACATGAATCACACAAATCACATGAATCAAATGAATTAAATGAATCAAATTGATTTAATTCATCCAGTGAATACAATGAATCAAATTAATGAAAAGAATGGATGAACAGAATGAATGAAGTAAAAAATAAATGAAATGTATAAATAAAACAAACGAAACAAATAAATAAAATGAGCTGGAGTGATAAAATGAATAAAAAGAAGAAAATGAGCAGAATTAAATGCATTGATTAAAATGAAAAATTGAACTACAGTAAAAGGTTATAAATTAATATAAAGAAATAAATTGAATCAAATAAATTATTTGGATGAAATGATTAAAACTGAAAAAGTAGTCAGATTATTAAAATGAAGAAACTGAACAAAATGAATAAACTGGAAAAAATTAATAAAATGCATACAATGAAAACAATGAATGATATGAGTAAAATGCACAAAAAGAATGAACTGATCAGAGTGAATCCAAAGAATGAAACGAATAAAATAAGTAAAATGAACGCAGATGAACAAAACGAATCAAAAGATGCGGAATGAAATTATTAATTAAAATGAAATGGTCATATATTTGAAGCCAGACACATTTTTGAATAAAGATAATGAATAAACCGGATTGTACGAATTTGAAAACCAGAAATTTGCATCAGAAAGTTTTGAAATGTTTTTGAAAATCCCAAAGGCTAATAAATATGCAATGGACTTTCTAGGGCTTCCATCTTTTTTTGGTTTTATTCTTTTTGTTTTCATGCTTCTTTACTTGACGAATTCAAAGTTTACTTTTTGGTCACATATTCCCGAAAAAATATTTATGTGCAGAACAGAATTTACTGGTCCAGTATTTTAACGCGCAATTGAATATAGTAAAGTGAGACAAGGTCAAGGTGCTTTCAAGCCCCTTGAACAGAGAACGACAGAGGGAGAATGCGATTCGTGAATGAGACAGGTAGATATTTCAAAGTTTTTATTTGCATTGAAGTAAATAGTGTGAAATGTCTAGGCTATGTCGATTGCATAAAAGCCGTGTTTGTATTGTTTCGTTCGGAATTCTCGTGCAGGAAATATGGATAAATAAGTCCTATACAGACCAATATTGTGAAAAAGAAATGGTTCAAACTACTCAGTATATCCAAATATGGACGACGATAAGTTAGAAGACACATTGTAGTTGCATCCCCCATCGAGAATGGGTACTTTGGGGACTTCTTTTCCTGGATCTAATTTGTGGCTATTTTTGGTCTTTGATCCGTTATTTTTCATGAAAGTTCGTACCAATACAACGAATGCGCAACGTTCCGTCTTCCACGCAAAAAACGTCTGCACGCCACCATAGATGGTACGCAACACTTTTCGTTCGAAAACTCCAAGGGTGCGTTGGTCCTCCACGAGCATAATCCAGGTCTCGTGGCCGTAGAGGACCACCGATCTAATCAGCGTCTTGAAGATAATCAACTTCGTGCGGCGGCGAATTTTGTTCGACCGGAGCGTCCTCTGGAGTCCAAAATAGGCACGATTTCCCGCTATGATCCGTCTCTGAATTTCATTGTCGTCGGTTACCAGTGAGCCCAAATACATGAATTCGTCGACCATCTCGATTTCGTCACCGTCAATCCGAACTCGGGTGGGAGGTTCACATTGTCGTCTCTAGAACCTCTTCTTCTCATGTATTTTGTCTTCGAAATCCTGGCTTCAGCTTTCAGTCTTTGAGCATATATTTCATTCAAAATTCAATAGAGATACGAATAGTTTAAATATCGCACGTGGAATGTCTCTTTTGAAAATTTCCATCGTCAAACTTTCATATTACCCAGTTAAGCCAAATATTTTTCTGATATAGCCATGAATTTCCTTAATTATAGTGTAGAAACAGGCTTTGAATACAATTGAATTAAAGTTAAGTTGATGTAGCAGTAGACAAAAATAGTTTTGTTTTCTCAAACCTTCGCAATTACAATTAATAAATATTTCAGATTGGCAGAAGATCTTATCACACAACTTAGAAATGCATACAGAAATAGCTAGATAGATGCGATAGAAGAGAGACAGAGAGAGAAAGAGAGAGAGAGAGAGAGAGAGAGAGAGAGAGAGAGAGAGAGAGAGAGAGAGAGAGAGAGATTGGGGGGGGGGGGCGTGTGAGGAATGGCAAATGATGGTTAATGCAGTGACATTATTTTTATAGGTATATTATTATGATATATTGATTCTTACATTCTTATCATAAATAATGTAAGTAGTAATTTTTGCTCCATAACCAGTATAACCTAAATCTTGCAAAAGAGCTAAATTTTCGCTAGATTTTTGGGCTTCAAACATACAGTTGCTTTCGGTGACGCCACAAGTATAATTATATTAGAAATCTTTTATCTCACTACTAGGTGAATTACTTGTTGATCTGTGTATTGATATACCATCCAACATTTACCTCATGATTGAACACAATGCCTAATCCAAGGAATAAATACTAGAACTCACTGTTTCTTTATCAACGCATTATTTTGTCTTTGAAGTGAACTTATATATTGATTTTTGAGAAATAGTTCATTTATTATAAAGGTAATTCACAAAATGTTCTCAACATCGAATTCCTTGAATCACGTAGATGTGTTTTCATACCCCGATATTCAAAATCGGTTTAGTTTTGCCCCTAAAACACCAGTAAAGCAATACTCTGTATGAAACAATCTCATTTTTAATTGGTGTAAATTGGTAAGCGAGAACTAAAAATACAAAATGTCTAATATCTCCGCCGCTCGTGCACGGATTTAGACAATCTATAGCTTGTTAAAAAGGTATTTTTAGAAGCTTTCTATTTATGTGCAGTTTGAGGGACAATATTATATTGTTCGAAAGTTATTTGCAAAAAACCTGCTGTATTTTGACAAAATCGCTCATATCTCAGAAAGTAAACAACATATCGAAAATCAAAAATAATAGTGTCAAATGGCAACGTTAGGCCTTTCATTTGAAACTAATTTCATTAAGATCGGTTCAGCCATTGCTGAGATAATTACATGACATTTTGTACATACATACACACACACACACACACACACACATACAGACATTGTCTCAATTTGTCGAGCTGAGTCGATTGGTATATGAGACTCGGCCCTCCGGGCCTCGGAAAAAGTTGTCAAAGTTTGAGCGAATTCTATACATTTCTTTTGTAAGAGATGTAAAAAGGTAGTCTTATTAATTAATTTGTCAGGATAGGTGGTTAGCTGAGCTTTTGTGTTTATAGATCGTAGTGTGCTTTGTTTCTTTAGCCCTGATAGGCAGGGGATCAAGTTATCACACGTTTGTACAAAAACCTCGATATTCAAAACTGTTCTTATTACTGACAGGACATAGTAGGGTGATGAGCCTATTTGCGCCATGTTTCTATTATCACCCTACCCATTTGAAGCCGTTGGTTAGAGCAGTGTCTGCCATCTTTGTTCAACGCATTGAGTCAAATGGTATCGCAACAATAGGGGCACTCGATTCGAGTTTTCATTGTGCTCAAACACGAGAATTTTACTGTTTTCAACGCATTTGTGTTATTATATTGGTTCTTAACAACGAAGCAAAGCGGTTGATGTCAATTTTTTCGCATTCCATTGATTGTAAGGCAAGAAATTACCGAATTAGTGAGGCACCTTGCTTAGTATGGTGATAATAGGCTCATCACCCTATTCGGGTTTACACATTATTCATAGCTCTTACAATACAAATTGACTAGAAGATTACTGTATTTTAAACTAAGAAAAACTATCTGAAAATGAGTTACAGGAAATGAATATTTCTGTACGAAAAAATACACAGAAGAAATTTTGTGTCATTTTTCACAATAACCATAATTTATGTTTAAAACTTAAATTGCAAAAAAAACCTTTTTTATTTTTTTTTATATTTAGTCAACAAAAGCCTAAAGTGAAAATAAACATTGTGAATGTGATTGCATGATGGAGAACTTATCGGTAATTTTTTTTGCAACAATAACTTTATACAAGTTTTTAAATTTCATAATAGTTGACATACACAACTGTAATTTTATTACATAATAACATTCTAAGTAAATTTAAATTTAAATAATTTAAATCAAAACTCATTTAACAAAAATCTTCCAAAATACGACAAATATCAAGATGTTTGGAATTTTGCTCCAACAACAACAATTAATTCTTGTAATTATGCCCTTTTTAAAAGTGTTTCACATTACCCAATAATAAAATGTCAACAATCTATTGTTTATCGTTTTAAAGACGTAAAAGAAATTTTTTCATCATGTTTGAATCATGGAAAATCTTTCAATAGAAAGTTTTCCTAAGAGCAACTTTTGTCTAATTTTTATAATTCATACTATTCGCAGTCAGACGTACAATTTTATATTTGATTCTAAACTCCATTTTAAATCAAAATGCCCATAACAAAATTTTTCTGAAATATTGTAGTTCTATATTTTAAGATATTTTAAGTTTTTTTTAAAAAACACAATTATTTTGTTTTATTGTGACCTTTTCATAAGTTATTCGCATTTCTTCATCAACAGCAATAGATTTTTCAAAAGGCCCATGAAATTTTCCGTAATTTTCCCTTTTGACATTAAGGCGATATTGTAAACCATTTGAAAGCTACACGAAAACAATCAAAATATGATTCAACTATACAGTTCAGTGGTTTTCAACCGGGGTTGAATTCACCCCCAGGGGTAAATTAGACTATTGTAGGGGATAAATGCGGATAAATTCTAACTTTCATTCTGACATACCCGTCGAATATATTTCTTTACATATTGTTGCTTACCGAGAGTGTTCAGGAACAGGTTGGCAGACTATGGTATTCATCTAATTGAAAATATTTTTTTCTGATAGGGTACCGATAGTAGTCAGTTTTCCGAAAGGGATGGAGATCAATATTCGGGTAGAGAAACGTAGAATGAAAAAGATTGAAAACCACTGATATAGCTTAATCATCAGACCCTATGGAAAACTTAACCATTTTTCGATACACATCATTTTTGTTGAATTTGCAAAGGGAACCCTGCAAAGGGAACATCAATAAATTCTTGCTTATCAATTTCAGGGCTGGGAGTAACTACATTTTGAGTTCGACCATTCTTGACAATCGCCTACGTTGCCTATAAAATCTCATCCCAATTATACAAACTAAAAATAATGAAATTTAAACAAATATTGCTTCATAATATTAAAATCAATGCACATAATTAAAGCATCAAAAAGTATATAACTTTACACTTTTATTCATATGAGATTACACGCAATATATATTTTTCAACCATTTAAGAATAAAAATAAATGTAAATGCATTGGTTCTTGAGTAAAGTGAAATGTAATTTTCAAACAACGTGTAACATTATATAAAAATTAGTGGAAAAAGCGCGTGTATTTACTGATTGATTTAATTTTACATCTATTTTGATGCTCCAAATAGGGTGATAGTTCCCTAATTCATCTTAGTACCTTTATTCATACCACCCATTTGAACACATTAGTTACAGCAGTGTCTGCTATCTCTGTTCAACGCCTTAGCTTACACCACTGTATAACACGAAAAAATAGGCATATTTCGGGAATTTTTCTTGTCGCAATACAGAGGTGAATCGAGATCTGGTAAAATGGAATTTATAGTACTTATTGTGAAGTACAAAAAATAATTTTTTCGAACAATTTTGTCCCAAGATGGTGGCTGTGCTGCGTATTCCCGCAAGATCATTTTTCTGGAAAGGATCCATGGCCGGAAATCTATCCCGCAATTTTCAACCTAGCGCTTAGCACTAAAGTTTTTTTGATTCCTCATTATATTACGGCGTACGTATGATTTTTGTGATATTTTGATTTTTCGCGAAATGGCGCTCTTTTTAGTAAAAAAATGCTAAAAATGTCCTAAAAATAAAACAATTTTGTTGATTAAGCAAAAATTAACCAATCAAAATAAAAATAAAATCCTACGTTGGTCTTTGGAGAAATCAACTTTGAACAAGCAGTGAAAATTTCGAAACGGCGGCTTCTCCCACCATATGTTGTCTACTGTCAACGCCTGTACATCAACATAGGGATACCACCCCACTGGTTTGGAATGGTCGACTCCGCGCGAGATTTAAATTTTGATATTTTTGTTTCTTGCATCAATTAAAACACTATATGTACAATTTAATATTAATTTTGACGGTTTTAAAATAATTTATATAGGGAAAAAACGAAAAACTGCAAAATTTTAATAAAATTGCTCTTTGGTTCACTTCAACTCATTTTCAGGTCCATTAATTGTTTTGGATCGGTTTCAAATTTTACGGGTGTTTTTGATAGGTTAAAAGGAAACTTTTTCAGACCGGCTGTAGTTGATATGGCTATCTTGAGATATTTTCTAACAAATCGCGGCCAGGCTAGTATACATAAGAGGTGTTTTTGGTATATCATTTTCAAGTCTCTAAAGTACATTTTAGCCCAATAAAAAATTTTGAACGTGAAGAACCCATTTCACGTGCTAACCCTAGACGAAACGTGGATCATAACATCACACGACCGCCACAAGCACTCCACCTCGGCTGGTTTCTTGCAAGGATAGATTTATGTCAGCGGGTAAAATAAGCCAATCTACCACCGAAAAACCGTTAATCATTCTCCGCATATATGCTGGTTTCGTTTTCCTGGTCGAAGGAAAACCCATATGGCAAGCATCGCAAATTACACTTTATCGGTGTTTGGTTCTTGCTCTCTAATGTTCGACCGCATTGCTAATGACCACAATTTGTTATATCTGTTCTGGTATGTTTCAACGCTTTAACACCAACCAAAAACAGGCAATATTGATTCCGAGAATGAACTAGAGAGCTAGTGTGAACGTGCGGATGAGACATGCGAATCGGTAGAGATGGACCCAATACCGGGTGGGAAATTGAATTACTTCCGCAGCGCTATTTTTCACACCCTATTGAGCAAATGGTTGGAAGCGAATGTGGTTGGAGTGTTGGTTAAAATAGTATGACTAGTGGGAAAAACAACACTTAATTCAATGGGTGAGTGGGCGTTTCCAGTGTGTTTCGTTAAATCATGATTTTGGCGTAGACTAGCGTAGGAGACTTAGAGTAGGTTTCACGCCCCTAAGCAATAGAACGGCGTTTTTACATGACTGGATGAATTAAGTCAAAATATAAAGACGTTTGAATCGGATAGTGTATTTATGCTCACAGGAGCAGAACCAAACCTATTCACCGAACGCCAGCGAAAGATAAGTCTAGTCTTGTCTACGCATATACAGCCTACATGTATTGGGATTCTGGAAAATTGCAGAATCCTTGGAAAATTACATTGTGATACAATCATTGAAGCGGCCAGGCCAACTGTGCAGCGTACAAAATGAAGTTGATTCAAAATTATACGGCAATCAAATTATTCATTTCATGATGAATTTAATCAATGAATTATTTTGAACCATGAATAAGGAAGAAACGTGGACAACCGTACCGACCGTTTCAATTTGATAGGGGTTTGATAAATTGTTGGGAATGAATAGGCTAAAACGGTTAATGTCACTCCTTTGGTCCTAAGTTCCTGGTATGGGACCTAAGCCTAGGTTATAGCGTCTTAGCTCGCTCTCTGAAATAACGCAAGAAAAAAATGGTGAAAACGGTTAATTAGTATTAGCGGAGAAATCAGATAAATCCCATTCCAATTCAGTAGAATGGAATAACAATAAATAATATTATAAATAATACCAGAACGAGCTCACCGGTAATGAACACCCGTCGAAGCTGATACAGAACCTGACACATCCGTCACTGCTGCTCCCGTTATGGTGCTAGCGGGACTGACTGTCGATCGCCCGTGATCCATCGGAGACCCTGAGTCCTCCTATAGACTCCAGACGCAAACCCAAATTCGCGAGTGAGAAACAAAGAACCATATCTCAAATTTTTGCTTGCTCCACCCGTTCGCTTTTACCAAAATACGAGTTCTTGAAAGTGCAGGAAAACGCAAAAACGCAAAACCTTGAATTTGGTGGTTTTTTTTTTTTTTTTCATTTCGTTTATTTGATAGGCACAAATGCGTTAGCTTGGCGGTGCCGAATTATTTTGTTTTTACATTTTGAATATCTTAAAACTAGGAGGTTACAATGTTGAAATATTTTTTTATAAAAGAGAAAAAAATTTACAGCTATCTTAAGACTAGAAGAAAAAAAAATCTATATATAAGAGAGGGGGCAAAAGATTTTTTTTTATGAAAAATTTTAAAACAAGGAATTCAATAGTAATAGTTTTTTAGGAAATATTTACAGTTATCTTAAAACTAACAATATAGTTTGGTACACAAAAGGGGGAACAAATATTTATGAAACATTTCACAGATGTTTTAAAACTAGGGATACAATTCTATTTACAAGATGGGGGACAATAGTTTTAACAAAGAGTAGAAATTACAACTATCTTAAAACTAGGAATACGGAATACAAATTTGATTTTTTATCGGATACTTATGCTTGGTCATTTCCAAAATCGGTGTAGAAGTAGTTGTATCAAGGACAGGGGAGAGAAGGCGTAGATGGTGACCGGTAGAGAAGAGCAAAACTTGCAACTTTCGGGCAAACGGGAGATCAGCGAAACAAATTTGCGCCTCAGTCTAGTAGGTCGGATTGGCGGATGGTATTCTTCGGACCCGCGGGGAATCCTTCAAGGGGAATCCTTCGGACCTCGAGTCGCTCTCGCTTCAGATTCCGTAGTGATAAGGGCGACGGCGGTTACATAGTGGCAGTCTGAAGCATATCGGTTCCACACGGCAAGAGGAAACTTCTAAAAACGAGAAATAAAGAGAGGGGCTAAATTGGGATATTTATCGTTTTTATGAAAGTATAAATAAGGGACATATAGGGGAAATCACGATTTGCCAGCATATCTCGGACTGGGACATTGGGTGGTCTACCTCGGGCCCGAAGGGAATCCTTTAACTGAGACCTGGCGTCCAAATACCCGGCACATACCCAGACAACGTGCTCGATGTCATGATAGCCCTCGTCACAAGCGCACAGACTACTCTCCGCAAGCCCAATACGCCGCAAATGTGCATCTAAGGTGTAGTGGTTGGACATAAGTCGGGACATTACACGAATAAAATCCCGACCCACATCCATCCCCCTGAACCAAGGTTTCGTTGATACCTTTGGGATAATCGAATGTAGCCATCGTCCAAGTTCACCATTGCTCCACGAGGTTTGCCAACTGTTGAGTGTCCTCTGACGACAAATACTAAAAAATTCGTTGAAGCAGATTGGTCTTTCGTATATGTCACCATTTAATGCGCCCACCTTTGCTAATGAGTCGGCCTTTTCATTGCCCGGGATAGAACAATGAGAGGGGACCCAAACAAAGGTAATCTGATAAGATTTCTCAGATAACGTACACAAGGACTCCTGTATCTTCCCCAGAAAATACGGGAATTGCTTTTTAGGCTTCACCGCACGAAGAGCCTCGATAGAGCTGAGGCTGTCCGAAATGATGAAGTAGTGATCTGTGGGCAGAGTGTCGATGATCCCAAGGGTGTACTGAATTGCAGCTAACTCTGCGACGTAAACTGAAGCAGGATCATTGAGCTTGAATGAAGCGGTGATAGTATTGTTGAAGATACCGAAGCCCGTGGACCCATCGAGATTTGATCCGTCAGTGTAGAACATTTTGTCACAGTCGACTTCTCGGAATTTATTATAAAATATATTGGGGATCACTTGAGGGCGTATATGGTCCGGGATTCCACGAATCTCTTCGTTCATGGATGTGTCGAAGAATACAGTAGAATCAGAAGTATCTAGGAAACGAACACGGTTGGGAGTATACGCAGAAGGATTAATGCTCTGTGCCATGTAGTCGAAGTACAAGGACATAAATCGGGTTTGAGAATTAAGCTCGACGAGCCTCTCGAAGTTTTCAATCACCAACGGGTTCAGAATGTCGCATCGGATGAGCAATCGATATGAGAGTTCCCAAAATCGATTTTTTAGCGGAAGAACGCCCGCCAGCACTTCGAGACTCATCGTATGGGTCGAGTGCATGCAACCCAAGGCAATGCGCAAGCAACGATACTGGATTCTCTCCAGTTTGATGAAGTGTATGTTCGCAGCGGAGCGGAAACAGAAACACCCGTACTCCATCACCGACAATATCGTTGTTTGGTATAACCTGATCAGGTCTCCTGGGTGAGCACCCCACCATGTTCCAGTTATTGTTCGGAGAAAATTGATCCTTTGTTGGTATTTCTGTTTCAGATACCTAATGTGACATCCCCAGGTACCTTTAGAGTCGAACCAGACCCCGAGATATTTAAATGTGAAAACCTGGTTGATCGTTGCACCCATTAATAGAAGCTGGAGTTGCGCCGGCTCACGCTTCCTAGAAAAAACAACCAACTCAGTTTTCTCCGTGGAGAACTCAATACCCAGCTGAAGAGCCCAAGCAGACAAATTGTCCAAGGTATTTTGTAATGGTCCTTGCAAGTCGGCAGCTTTGGGCCCTGTAACAGAGACCACCCCGTCGTCTGCAAGTTGCCTTAGCGTGCATGAATTGGCAAGACAATCGTCAATGTCATTCACGTAACAATTGTAGAGAAGGGGACTTAGACATGAGCCCTGGGGAAGACCCATGTAGCTAAATCGCGATGTTGTTAAATCGCCATGCGAAAAGTGCATGTGCTTTTCAGACAACAGGTTTAGCAAAAAGTTATTTAAAATTGGTGAAAGACCATGCTGGTGCAGCTTCTCTGACAGAATGTTGATAGAAACTGAGTCAAAAGCCCCCTTAATATCCAAGAAGACTGATGCCATCTGCTCTTTGTTAGCATAGGCCATTTGGATTTCTGTAGAAAGCAACGCAAGGCAATCATTCGTCCCTTTGCCTTTGCGGAAGCCAAATTGTGTATCTGACAGTAAGCCATTTGCTTCAACCCAATTGTCGAGGCGAAACAAGATCATTTTCTCGAACAACTTCCGAATACAGGACAGCATTGCAATCGGCCGATACGAGTTGTGGTCGGAGGCTGGTTTTCCTGGTTTTTGAATGGCGATGACCTTCACTTGCCTCCAGTCATGAGGGACAATGTTACCCTCAAGAAACTTGTTAAATAAGTTCAGCAAGCGCCTTTTTGCAGTGTCAGGCAGATTCTTCAGCAAGTTGAATTTGATTCTGTCTAACCCTGGGGCGTTATTGTTGCATGATAAGAGAGCAAGTGAAAACTCCACCATCGAAAACGGTGTTTCGTTCGCGGTATCGGGAGGAAACGCGGCGCGGCACGTTTTCTGTACCGGGACAGAGTCCGGACAGATCTTCTTGGCGAAAGCGAATATCCAACGGTTTGAATATTCCACGTTCTCGTTGGTACTATTACGGTTACGCATACGTCGAGCCGTACCCCAAAGAGTGCTCATCGCTGTTTCTCTCGTTAACCCGTCGACGAACCGGCGCCAATAACTGCGTTTTTTGGCTTTCATTAGACTCTTCATTCGTCTTTCTAGCGACGCGTACTGTTGATAGCTAGCGGGTAACCCGTCTTCCCGGAAGGCCTTATATGCAGTGGACTTCTCCGCGTACAGCTCTGAGCACTCTTTATCCCACCACAGTGTGGGAGACCGTCCATGGGTATTCGCGCTGGGTACTGGTTTAGTCTGAGCTTGATTCGCACTGTTGAGAATCAAGCCAGCCAAAAACCTGTACTCTTCCTCCGGAGGAAGTTCTTGAGTGGATTCGATTTTAACGGATATCGCGGTCGCGTAACTCTTCCAATCAATGTTCCGTGTGAGGTCATACGAGGCATTGATTGTTTTCGATGGTCTTGAACCGTTAGCAATTGAAATCACGATAGGCAAATGATCGCTACCGTGGGGATCAGGGATCACCTTCCACATGCAATCTAACTGTAGCGATGTCGAGCAAAGCGATAAATCCAACGCGCTTGCGCGTGTTGGTGGTGTAGGAATCCGCGTCATTTCTCCCGTGTTTAAGATGGTCATGTTGAAATTGTCGCAAAGATCTTGGATTAATGTTGATCTATTATCATCATGAAGACAGCCCCATACCGTACCGTGCGAGTTAAAGTCTCCCAGAACTAGCCGCGGTGCCGGTAAGGATTCCGTGATATTACAAAGCGTTCGGTGCCCTACCGAGGCTCTAGGAGGAATGTAGATGGAAGCAATGCAAAGGTCTTTACCTTTGATTAAAACTTGACAAGCGACAATTTCAATGCCTGGTGTTGAAGGGAGGTTAATTCGGTTGAAAGAATAGCACTTTTTGATCCCCAAAAGTACTCCTCCATAGGGGTTTTCTCGATCCAGACGAATTATATTAAAGTCGTGGAAGTTGAGATTTATATCGGAAGCTAACCAAGTTTCACATAATGCGAAAGCATCACATTTTAAACTATTTAGTAAAAATTTAAAGGAATCGATTTTCGGGAGGATACTTCTGCTGTTCCACTGTAGAACAGTGATCGAATCGGTGACCTCGTTCGATGACTTAGCCATCGAAGGATACGATCGCTGCAAGGAGGGGCCATTTAGTAGTCAACTGCTTCAAAAATGTTTGCACTATAGGGAGAAAACGTATCAGAAGGCTTTTAAGAGGATCAGTAACATTGAAAGCTGTGAAAATTAAGTCCACTATTTCAGAAAATTTCATTAGTCCGCTACTGGACTGAGTATCTGTTTGAAAAAAGGGGACACTTGGGGTTTTTGGTGTCCCTGGAAGTGGTGGGTACTCCTTGTTAGAATTAAGATTTCCAAGTCCTGGAGCAAATTGCTTCGGCTTTTGTGCATCACTTCCGTTGGATTTATTGATTGTAGTTGGCGCACTCTGAGGGGACGACACCTTGGCACCCTTACGAGGCAATTTAGGGGAGGCTAGATTTCTCCTCTTCCTGGATTCCCCTGGGTTAACCAATGATGTTCCCTCTTGTGGGTCGTCAGATTCTTGCTCAACGCCAGCCAAAAGAGCAAAGGAATTTTCGGAAGGGACAGATGGCGAAGCATTCTTTAGCATTTCTGCATAAGAGTGCCTCGAGCGATCCTTAAGGGAGCGCTTAATTTTATCCCCGCGCTGCTTGTACGCCGTGCATGACTTAAGAGCATGCGGAGGGCCCCCGCAGTAAATACACTTCTCAGTTTCTCCACCGCAAGCGTCATCCTCATGCTCTCCCTCGCATTTGCCGCACCGTTTTTTATTGCCGCAATAAGTGGCTGTGTGGCCCAGTTGCTTGCAATTGCTGCAGTTCATTACCCGCGGTACAAACAGGCGAACGGGTAAGCGAACCCTATCCAGGATGACATAGTTGGGAAGAGCAGACCCGGAGAAAGTCACCCGAATCGAGTCTGACGGAGAATAAGTCGTCTTATCATTTTCTGTTTTTGCGGAATACAATTGCTTGCATTCCAGAATCTTCACCTTTTGAAGTGAAGGGTCCTTAAAGCAGCCAACCCCGTACTTCAACAGGTCTTCGCACTTTAGACCCGGTTCGGCGACTATTCCATCGATCTCCACTGCCCTACAAGGCACATACACTCTGAATTGTTTCGTAAAACGCTCGCTGCGAGCAATCTGGTTTGCCTGATCGAGGTCATTTACTATAACGCGTATCTTATTAGCTCGAACACGTGTTATCTGAGCTACGGACGGGTAGTTAGCAGTCAGCTCCCGTGATATTTCTAGAATATTGGGCGATTTCGTGTTGGGCCGGAAATACACCACCCAGGGTCCATTTGAACTGGCTGGGTATGTTTTAATACGGGGAGGACTGGGGGAATCAGGGGAGGGAGTAATATCGGGTTTATCCGGTAAATCCATGGGAATATCATTCCCATCCAATGTTCCTTCGCCCTCGGCCATTTAGGCACGAGGATAGCACGTGGTGTAAACGAGAGATGAAACTTGTATTCAACGGGAAAGGGAAAAGTAGACCGATCGGGGAAAGGGAAACAAAAGAAAGAAAAATAATACTTAGCTTATATAGCGGCGTGTCCGGCAATTCTGGTATTCACTTCACCAGCCTAGGCACCGGCGAACAAAGACTGCCTCAAACAATAGTTGACCTTCACTGTCAATATATATTCTTGTTCACTTTATGCACAGCACCAGAAAACGAACTGCTTCGATCGAGAGCTCGGAGAGTTATGAATTTGGTGGTTGGTCTGTATTGATAGAAGGTGCGACACTTGCTTGTATTTCCCTGATTGGTGAGGTATCAATTTAACGGATTGTCCAATTTTTCGTTCCACTTTGGTGAGAATTTTTGAGGAAAATCTTCACTTTTTCTTCAAACTGAGTATTTTTGTTGCACTATTTTTTCGGTTTTTGTTGGAGGGATTGAAAGAAAGGCCCCGCATCAGGAGACGACGGCTTGTAATGCGGAGAAGAGGATTTTCACTTCTCACCGTTTTGTGACCAATTTTTGGTATGAATATTTATATATGTCGCACGCGTCGAAATCCAACGGGGAAATTTCCGCAAAGGCAATGCGGGGATGGGAATAATGATGGGATAATTCACATCCTGTAGCTTGAGTTTACCGGGTGGCGGAATACTAATTCGATCGTCGAGATTTAATAGATTGAACACAGAACTTGAAAAATATGCTGAAAATATCGACTTTTCGCAACGAAGGCATGGCCTACTCCTCACCGAACGTCAGCGAAAGATAAATATATAAAATCCTACCGAATCTCTTCTAAAGCATTTTTACGAATTAACCCTCTGCTGCCCAAATTTTTGTTTTTCTTCATTAAATTCGACAGGTTACGATTTTATGCTAATAACGATAATTTCCGGAGATTTTTCGTCAGATTTACAACTCAATAAATAAATAAATAATCGACGCGCATTTATTTTTTAATAAATGTGCTATCTTTCCTTAGTCTTGATTTTTTAACTTTTGAAGTTTATAGAATTGAACATTGGGGGTTACTTTATTTCAAAAGTAGGATTTTTCACACTACACTCGATACTCAAAATTTACGAAACTTCAAATTTGACACTGTTTGATGTTTCGAACTGAAAAGAACTTTTAAAAAATCAGATTTGAGCATAAGATATAAAGAGCTAAAAATATTTTTACGGAATCATGTAATCTGCTTGATTTATTATTAGGGATTTTTTATTTTGATTATAGAGGTTTTAACTTTCGGATCATTCGCTTTTCTTCGGGTTGGAGGAATCTCTTTTCGGAAAAAAAACCCCTAATCCTATGTGCGGAGTTGAGTATCGAACCCAGGTGAGCTGCGTATAAGACAATCGATTTACCAACTACGCTATGCCCGTTTCCATTGGGATTATATTCATTAGTTACCATGCAAACGAATCAGGGGCGGATTTAGAAAAAACCTCATTTAATGAAAATCAGAATTGGTGGTCAAATTTGGTTTAAAAAGATTTTGTGTTTGAAACTAATTTAAAATTTCTCAAGGAGTTGAAAATTTTCGGGAGGAGTCCGAACCCGGGAGGAGTCCGAACCCGGGAGGATCCGCCGTTTCTGGTTCTTGATAGTCCGGATTTTCCGGAGTAATGTTCCAGTACTATGGTATGATTTATAAATTTTAATATCCTAGCAAATGAGTATTAAAACTCTTCAAATTGTTTAAGAAATCTGTTATATATTGTTACGGGACGGTATGGAAATTTAACCTCAGAATGGCCACTCTCGGCCCCACAGGAACCAGCTCCGGAATGTCCGTTCCAGGGTCAAATCACCAAATGGTTCCCAAACCACGAGATACAGACTGCTGATTCAATTCAAAGAATTTTGATACCCATATTGCCAGCATTCCATTGAAATTCACAAGTAGTATCCCAGCACCAGAACATGCTACCGGAAATCCGGATTTCCGGGAACTGAATGAATTAACCTGATTCACTTTTACCTAGTGTAAAAGTGGATGAGTTTCTGAACCCAAAATACCCAAAAGTGTTAACATCAGGTGGAAATTGCTTTAGTTATTGGTATTTCAGTTTTGTGGGTACCCGGGTACCCTCGTCGGCCTGTGAGGTAGTAATAAAATCAGAAGCCCCTCTTCATTCCTCACCTGACTCTATCGACAACATTTTTAACTTAGTAAAGTTTTAAGATGTCACAAAGTTTCAATCTCCAGCTATCGATAAAACATTGGAATTACATTGATTGGAACCTAAAAAGGTACCCAGGAAATAGTACTGTACAATGGTAGAGAATATGTTACGAGCTCTCGGATTCGGAGAATCGGCAAATTTCATCTCGACTTTTGCCTATTTTTTCAGATGATACTTGGCAGGACAATGTCCCTTAAATAAACATGTGATTGTAACTAGGGGAAGATGGGGTAAAACGCACCCCCGGGGCAAAATGCACCCCTTGCTTATATCGAAAACAGTTGAAAATTTCTAGAAAACGGTAACACCAATCGGAAGTCCGCCATAGTCAACATACACTGTCAAAGTTTGATAACGATTCATCAATAGCAGCTCGAGAAATAAATAAAAAACAATAACGTACTCTTCTCATGTAATTATTGTGGCTCGTGCAATAAGGATTTTCCGCTCTTATAATTACTGTTTTACTACTATATTTGAGCATTCCAGTTCTATTTATACTGTTGTTCATAATTCTGTCGCACTATACATGAAAAATCTACTAAATAATTCACTTTTTGCTAAATTTATATCTCAGCTTCATCGGGGGCAAAATGCCCTTTTCTCTGATTTTGCTGTTTTTTAATCGAAAGTAGAAAAATCGTTGTGAAAACCTACCAATTGCATAACCTAAGGCTATTTAATGGCACACTTTTGTGAAATCTCGTCAGAAAACAAAACTACTTGCTTGTTCTCCGAGCATTCTGCCCCGTTGTTGCAGCGCATTCTACCCCGTTGTTGTAGTGTATTATGCCCCGTTGTTGTGGTGCATTTTGCCCCCGCACAGGTCCGTTTTGCCCCGCTTATTTTTCAAAAGGTGATTTTTAATGATTTTGAAGAATTGAATTATTTTCATGTTTTTGAATATTTTGCAAAGCGTTATGATTTTGATTACAGAGGAAAATGTTGGCTAAACGATATCATTAATTAAATTCTCCCAATTAACGTTCTATAACTTAGTTATGATCATATTTCCTTAGGGGGTGCGTTTTACCCCATCTTCCCCTAAGTCTTTTCGTTTTAGATCCATAAGTTTTTTGGCTCTCTTCGTTCGTTTGTATGAGTTTCTTAGCTTGTCGAGCGCCTACTACGTTACGCAAATCTGTTTGTAGCAGGTCTTCTGCTTAAGCTGAAAGTTCTAATTTGTTGGCACAGGCAGATATGCCTAGAAATGGCTTTGGTCCAACAAATTCGTCGACCACTTCGTTACCACCGATTTCTTGGTGGCAGTACCCAGAATATTATTAATTTATTCCGAGTTGCCAGTTGTTGTAAAGATGTGATGCACTCCAAAACCAATTTTGACTCACATTTCGACGATCTTATTACCAACAGCGCTACTTGACTGTCGGAAAAGATTGCGATTTTTGCATGTTTCGTTTCCTACAGACATCCGTGCAGGTGTATGTTACATATACCTCTGCCTGGTAAACTATAGGCCACTTTCCCATTGATAACGCTTCATTAATTATTGATCCGTAAAATTCCGAATCAGTTAGCTCATACATCGCATATCTGACGATCAACTATGTGGACCTCATATGAGATATCGAAATTCGATTAGGCTCATTTCCTGCTCTGGGCATTTCATCGGCATATCCAATTCCAGTAATACCGGAATGTCCGGGCACCCCATCAAGATAGATAGTGTTGACACTGCTTAGTTCTTCGGTTTGGGTTCAACATGCGAGAACTACCTTGGATCGTGATTTGTTCTAGCTAAGGGTATCAGCCTGACTATCGGAGCAGAAGTTTATAAGTTTATTTATGTTATACAAGCTCTGTCGAAGAGCCGATTGTACTCCGCACACAATCGCGAAGATTTCTCCTTGGAATACAGTACAATATCTACCTAGCGAGTGAGGTTGTTCCAATCTCATTTCACGACAGTAGACACCAGCACCATAAGTTCCTCCATAAGAGAGCCGTCAGTGTAGCCTTTGCGTTTGTTGTTGTCTCTTCATATAACCTAAAAAATGACTCCTTTCGAAAGGGAATCTTCACATAGAATGTTCTGTAAGGAAAACTACAAGTGAGTGTAATATGTGTAACATGACTGGAAGCAGGAATATTTTTAACCGTTTGTGACCACAGTCGTGGATGATTGGTAGCAAGATCAACATGTTTACTGTTCCAAAGATCAGTAACCTGCAGTCTGTATGCACGTGATAGTGCTTCTTGTTTGATGTGTATGTAAAATGGGTTGATATTTAGAAGGTCCTTAAGGGCAGCAGTCGGAGTTGTGGTGCCATGAGCGCCATTCTTTTGCAGATGGTTTAGTCTGAGCATCCAATTCACGTTAAATATTTTTTTTAAATTTATTTATATATAGCGTGAATAGAAAAAAAATTAAAAATTATGGCGGTAAACAGAAAACTATTTCTGCTAGATATGAGAACAACGAAATTTTGCCTTTTTTAAGAAGTTAAAGTTGTTTGACTTAGGCATGATGGTACAACACCTGACGTATAAAAGTTGATTTTTTGTGATTCATATTCTACTCGTCAGTAGCTGACACCAACTTGCTGTCACCTAGACGGGAAATCTAAGCTGACACCAAATTGGCGCCAGTTAGACGGAAAATCAACACACAACTGAGATACTGAATACGAAGTCTTGTCTTTCGGCACGAGAGCCAAGCGCCTGGAGCTATGCAATTTTTTACCGATAAAAAAAGTTATCTGATTCGCGCACGAGGACTAGTCCTCAACGGCTTAATCAGAATTCCTTTCTTCGCCGGACATCACGCAGGACTAGTGTTTGCTCAGGTACACGAATAGTGTTTTCATTTTTGGAGCTAACGTAAATCCGGCACTAACTTAGTTTTGTCACTAAATTAGTATCGGATTCTGATGAGACGAAGCTGAAACGCAATTTCCGTAACAATATAGACAATATAGAATATAGAATATATATTTTGGATATTAGAGAAGTCCCTATTTGTCATTTTAAATGGCGACAATATAGTGGTTGTAATTCCTTAATGCGCCTATTGCTAATCGAAAATATGAGATATACGTACGCTCTATCATACTTTTTACTGATATATTACCGCAAAACTAATCATTGCAACTTTCCTCCTATTTATGCGGCCTTTTTTATCATCGCTCAATTAATTGATTTTTCTACTATTTAGCATTTCGATTATACGCCTCGTAGGTATTTTAACTGATTTATCCCAAAGCACAAAAACGAACAGAATAAAACAAGATTAAACTTTTCTCTCGCTTTATGATGATGATGAAAATGCTGCTTTGCATTGTTGAATTTCAATGCGTTTCAAACGACATCAACAGACGAGCAGCGTTGGTCCCGTCCCTACTTTTTATGATCCTTCCGGTATCAGCATAAAAATGCTAAGCAGATGCCTCATTTTGGAGTTTTGCGATACATTGGAATGGATTCGTGGGACTTACTGCAATCAAGAGAATCGTAAAATTTAATAATTGTTTGAAATGTTTTTTTTATGTTTGTGGTGTAAATAATGCCTTCTGTTGACTACCAGTTGCTTGAAAATTTGTTAGCAACATCAATTAAAGTTTATTTTTATTGTGTAGCCTAATCCAAAGCATGTTCTAACGTACGTATCTTATCGGCTTCGTTTGGCATTCCAACATCAGGACTCAGGAATCAGAATATATTGGCTTAAATGGCACGTTCCCTGTATGTAGTCGAGGATTTGTGCCTTGCCGTGTGTTTTCATCATTTCCTGAGTGGACAGAGGACAAGGAGGTGTGGGGAAGTGGAATCGGAAGGGTGAGAAAAATAACAGCAAAAAAAAAACAAACAACAGGTTAATTAACCTCACAAGTAGTTCAACTCGCCTGCGAGTAAGCCTAAAGCTCTTTATCACATTGGATAAGAAACTTTAGTATATCTCTGAGTTTCAGTCGTCCAAACATGGTTTCGTCTATATAAGAATGGCCAAAAACTCGAAATCGCAATTGCGCTACTGCTGAACAGTTGCATATAAGATGATATGGTCGGTGTTAAGTCAGACCGGACTAAGTTGCAAAACATCAAAAAATGAGATAACGATAACACCGGATAAAGAATTTCTTCAGCTACATTCAACTTTTGCCAGATTTCAAAAATGTAACCATAAACAAAAACTATAACAAATTTTTTTCCAATTATAACGTAGAGGATGCTGCGATTCAAACTTTAGACCCGTTTTTCTCGAAATCAATATTTTGTCACTTAGTCCGGTCTGACTTAACACTGACCATATGAGGTTCCGTAGTCGGATTCACAAAGGTCACATAAAAAAGACCCAGCGCGTTGAATAGTTGCCATGTGATACTTTAGCTTGCAGTGGCCTGTGTAAAGCCCTAATCAGCATACCGCAGTGGAGCTTCCAAAAATGTAGGAGATTTTTCGAAATCCCTGGGCACGGTTGTTCTAGAAACGCTTGATAGCAATAGCTTGATATTTAGAAGTGCCTCAAGAACAGCAGTCGTGGTGAAAGCACCAGTCAACGCTATGAGCGCCATTCTTTGCAGATGGTTTAGCTTTGACTGGACTGTCATCACCTCTCCCCTCTGCCACCACACAAGACATCCGTATGACAGTATTGGACATACAATTGTCGTGTAAATCCAATAGATGTATTTAGGTTTAAGACCCCAGGTCTTTCCAAAAGTTCGTCTGTACTGCCCGAAGGCCATGCACACATTCTTGACTCTAAACTCAATGTGAGCAGACCAATTCGGTTTGGGATCCAATATAACTCTAACGTATTTGACTTGATCTGCACACAGTAGCTCAGAAGTAAAGAACTGCAAGGGACGAACCCCGGTTGTTATTTGCTTCTTCGTGAAAAGAACCATTGAAGTTTTGCTTGAATTAACTGATAATTTAACTTGTTGACACCACTATTCGACAGCTCTTATTGCCTGTTGCATTAAGTCAAAGAATGTTCCGATACAAAGTCCAGTAATAAGTATTTGGTAATCGTCAGCAAACTCGTAGGATGTAAATTGAGTTTCTTCAACAAGCCGTCGGCTACCAAGTTCCATAACAAAGGTGACAGCACGCCGCCCTGAGGACAACCGCAAATCCTAAACTTCTGTATCTCAGCCTGTCGCAGTGACGAGCAAATTATGCGGTTACTAAGCATTGCGTTCATCCAACCCGAGATACATGCAGGTATCCCATGACCGCGCGTCGCTTCCAAAATAGACTGGAAGGACACATTGTCAAAAGCACCCTCAATAGCTAGGAATGCACCCAAGCTAGATTGCTTGAGCGAGAAGGCTTTCTCAATGTTGTAAACAACATCCTATCTACTTACGCACGTTCAACGAACACGGAAAACCACAGTGCAGCTTAGTAGCTGCAAAACCAAAGGTCGCTCCGCTGAAACCGTGATCTATTGCTAGCGTGGAACTGCAGGCATACGGTGGTCAAAATTTACCAAAGAAAACCTCGACGTCCGAGTTTACAAGACGATTTTCTGGACCGATTCCAGAACAGCGCTATCCTGGGGTCGAGCACCCTCGAAACTATCGGCAGTTCGTGTCCTGTAGAGTGGGTGAGATACTTGAGCATACTTCGGTAAGCGACTGGAGAGGAGATTGGACCTGTCGCAAAGATCCGGTGACGGTTTCGACGGGAGAAATGCGCGCATCGACATTACATCAAGGTTCGTTTGAATCAACAATCGATTTCGACCGATTCTCTTCCTGGGTTATGTTGCAACGTGCGACCGCATACGTTCTCAGTTTTCTACATAATGGATCGACGAAACTGCCACGATATAGTGGACAGCTGCAACAGTCGGAGTTGAAGGCTACTGAAGAAGGCATCTTCAAGTTGGTGCAACGTGAACACTACCCGGATGAAGTTGCAGCGCTGTCAAACAAAGCGCCCAATGAGACCGGTTAGGAAGGCATCAGGAAAAATAGTTCCATCTACCAAAAGATGTCGAGGCTGGACGAGAATGGTTTGCTACGTGAACAGGGTCGAATCGCGGCAGTTAACAACGTCGCCTACAACATGCGCCATCTCGTGATTCTACCAAGAAGGCATCGCGTCACGGAACTTTTGGTGCATCGATTCCACCGCAATTTTCGCCATAGCAATACCGAAACGGTCGTAAACGAAGGTCGACAATTGAACGCTATACCGAGGCTTCGATTGGTAGTCCAGAAAGTGGGCAAAGAATGCCCGTCCTGCAGAATACGGCGAACTAGACCGATGATCCCTCCAATGGCACTACTGGCACCTGCCCGCTTAGACCATCACAAGCGAGCTTTCACCTACACACTGCTGGTGAAGTTGAGGCGATCCAATGTAAAGCGAAGCACTTTTTACCTGCATAACGATTCGTGCCGTACACCTAGAAATCGCATACACACTATCAACAGAGTCCTGCATTTCGAACGCCCTGCCGAGTTTTTCAGCGACAACGGAGCGAATTGCCAAGGAGCCGATCGAGTACTACAGCACCAGATAAGCCAGGGTCTGTCCGCAACGTTCACCGGTGCCAACACGAAGTGGAATTTTATACCACCAAGAGCGCAACACATGGGCGGAGATGGGAACGTCTAGTACAATCCAGTATAGCTGCAATGACAGAAGCGTATTCAGACGTTGGTCGTGGAAGCTGAAAGTGTAATAAACTCAAGGCCTCTGACGTATCTGCCACTGGAGAGTGAAGAGACCGAGACCTTCACTTCGAATCACTCTCTGTTGCTAAGTTTGAATGGAATAAAGCGAACAAACGACAAAGACGTAGGACCGAGACAGTTGAGCGAATCAGTTTGCTGTCGAATCCTGGGGGATTCCTGGGAGTACATCCAGCATTAGTTAGACGTCTTCTGGGGGCGCTGGTTGCTGGAATATCTGCCCGTGATCCGCCGGCAACCGGAGTGGTTCAGCGGCACACCATCACTGCAACCATGCGACTTAGTGATGATTGCGGAGCCGACGAGACGGAGTTGATGGGAGCGAGGGCGAATAGTCCGCCTGAAGCAGTATGTGGACGGCAGAAATCGACGAGCGGTTGTGAAGATAGGCGACAAGACCTGTGTTCGACCGGTGTCGTGGTTGGCTTTGCTCGACGTTAAGAAGAGTGGAGCTCCGGCGGACTCTGGACTACACCCGGGGGAGACTGCGAACGCAGAAAACGGCCGAGCTGGCAACGCTACCCAGCAAAGGCAACGCGTCAGAGTCAAAAGAAACGCGGCGACAGTTAAGCGTCGCGTCAATGGGTGACAGTTGTCATTTGACGTCATTATCCAACTCGTCATCAAACTGTCAGCGTTCGTTTTGGCGGTTTATTTTTCTCTCTGAAGCTTGGCGTGAACAGCAGCAAAAAAGTGATAGTAAAAATTAGAGTATTAAAAAAGAGAAGTATAGTACAGTATAGTAGAGTGAAAAACAGAAAAGGAGTGACAGGGTGTGAAGTAGAAAGATAATTAGAAGCGTCCTGGAGTACCTGTAAAAAAAGTAAGTTAACCTGAAAAGAGAAGTAAAATAATTATTATATACAATTATTAGATAGGAAAAGATCTCGAGCTGTAAATCACTCCAACTAAATAGGGCGCACGGAAGGAAAAGCCCACCAAATTGTAAGTGTTAATTAAAATACCAAAACGTTCACTAATTCCAAATTCAATTTATAGTTGAAGCTAATTAAACACGATTATGCTGTTTTCCCTTCGCCCTACAACCTCGACAACTGTTTTTGTTGGAGCGAAATTCCAAATATCTCGACAACTATCGCAGTTTAGATGATTTTGACGTATGCAAATGCAAATTACACCAAAAATGGCATGTAACGAAAAGTGGTCAGGTTTTAAGTGCTTATAATTCAGCCATCTCACCACAAATTTTCAATGTTTTTGCACATATCACCCTGAAATACTTCTAAGAATAGATTCCAATAGATAAACCCAAGGATTTTTGAACATTTAAATAATGTATAATATAATCGAAATACCATGCATTTGCACTCAGAAGATAGCGCTCCCAAGTTTGGCACGACAGATTAAAGTCTTCTTCTTCTTCTAGTTCTGGTTATTTTTCCGTAGCGGAAACGCTACGAGGCCAAACACCGACACCAGCTAGGTGACGACTAGGGCATCGCAAAAAATTTTTTTTTTGAGTTCTCAAAGGCCCCCCTTCTTATATTGTGACAAATATCAAAGTAAGCTCCGATACCAAATTTCACATCATTTGGACAATTCTAGACCCCCGCCCACTTCGCTTGAATCTTTTGAAATTGGTAGTATGGGAAATTATGGAGGAAAAATACATTAAATGCTATAACTTTTGAAGTAGCAATCTGAAAATTACAATTTATACCTCTTTTAAAAGAAAATAATCTTAGTATTTGAATGGAGATACTCTTGTTTCTAGGAAAATACGGGAAAGTGGGGTGCTGGGTCATTTTGGCCCCAAAACCCCATATTATTAATTATTTTTCTGCTCCGTGACGCAAATCATACATATTTTGTAGTTTTTCTAATGTGAAAAAATTTCAATAATCAAACGGAGCCCTTTTGACCTTAGTCCGAATACGAGAAGTTGGGGCTAAATGGCTTTTTGTCATTCATATTAAATTTTATCATTTTCTCATACATCTATTATTCTTCAATCAATTTTCATAAAATGTAACTTGTTGAACGTATAAAATTCTGAGGAATAAAACTAAAATAAAATGTTAGAGTTAAAATTCAGAAACATCAAACTTTTTGATATTTACTCCACAAATCTCATTTTTTTTCATTATTTGTCCTAATACCTCAACTTCCCCTATTTTTCCAGGAATGAAAGTTTTCTCATGTGATCACTAAGCATATTTTACACTAAAAGTAGTAAATCAAATTAGAATTTTGTTGTTAAATGGAGTTAATATGTGCGATTTTATGATAAAAATGTGAAATCGACAATATATGTCAGATAATTTGATGTTCCTGAATTTTACTGGTAACGAATCTATTTTTGTTATAATCCTAAGGATTTTTTACGTTAAACAAGGCATAGTTTATGAAAATTGAGTGAAGAATAATAGAGATATATGCACGAGAAAATGATGAAGTTTAATATGAATGACAAAAGGCCATTTAACCCCAACTTCTCGTATTTGGACAAAGGTCAAAAAGGCTCCGATCGATTTAAGAGATTTTTTCACATTAGAAAAACTACAAAATATGTATGATTTGTATCACGGAGCAGAAAAATCATTGAAAATATGGGATTTTGGGGCCAAAATGCGCCAGTACCCCACTTTCCCGTATTTTTCCAGAAACAAAAATATCTCCATTCAAATACCTTTCAAAAGAGGTATAAATTGTAATTTTCTGAATGCTACTTCAAAAGTTATAGCATTTAATGTATTTTTTTTCCTCTATATTTTCCCATACTAATAATTTCAAAAAATTTCCAGCGAAGTGGGCGGGGGTCTAAAATTGTCCAAATGATGTGAAATTTGGCATCGGAGCTTACTTTGATATTTGTCACAATATGAGAGGGGGGCCTTTGAGAATTCAAAAAAAAAATGCAATGCCCTAGTGACGACTCCCACTATCTGGACTAGATATCGACCCATCAACTCATGGACCGGGAAATCAACGGCTTTACTTCCCTTTCGAAGGAAGGTGTGACCTCAGATTTTTCTCACCTCAGAAAAATCCCAACGACCTCGACTGGGATTGAACCCAGACCAACTGGAATGAGTGACGGTCACGCTTACCACTCAACCATCAGCGCCGTCTACAGATTAAAGTAACTAGACTCCAACCACGACTGGATCCGGAGGGTGCTCAACCACTCACCTGACACTTCATTAGAAGGAACTCCAACCACCACTCACTCTCATTCACATTTCGGGAGAAATTACAGAAACTTTTACCTATGTTGAGCGGACCAATAACTCGAGGGCCTAGAGACATTCATATCGTAGTACTACAATCTATTTTGAAAATGTTTTACAACACACTCAACCAAGAAATCTTGACGAATAATATTTTTATAAAATCTATTCTGCCATCTTAGACTACCGGTAAAAAACACAAAAAAAAATCAGGGTTGCTTGCTAATATTTTATCGTCAGTAAAAATAACTCAGTAAAAACGAAGTTAAATTCTGCACTACTTGAAAGTTTCAGCAATCGTGTATTTAACTGGATTGAAATTCATCCTAATCGAACTAAACGGTTATACTCTATCACTTACGCAACGTTAGATCCAGTTTCAAAATATGCAATATTGTTGAGACCCCATTACCCATGGTTAACAAAATTCTCAAAACTGGATTTTGTCGCTCCATCAGTGACGTAGCATTCTATTTGGGCCTGTAGAATTAATATCAGTCGATTACCCACCTAAAATGACTTCATTTGTGCGATAGGACTTCAATTTTCAACATTTCCCCTCCACCGCGTCAGCATCGAAAGCAGAGCAAATTGTTTATGAAAGACACCCGAAGCATGACGGAGACTGATAAATTTGCCACTAGGTATGCTTGGAGTAGTCCACGCAATTAATTGCTTCTCCCTTCTTGAAAGAAATTTCAGCAACGTGTCAGCGTTCTCGACGGCATGGCATCGCAAACGCACCCGAGTGTCCATCACGTCTTTCCCAGACCTGACGTGATGATTGGAGATGCCTACTGAGTTAATGGAGCATTGCCGAACATTCAATTCAATCCCCTAGCCAACCGGTGACGGTATTTTGGTGGTAGCACAGTTGCTTTGTTGGTTTTTTTCTGATTGTATTTTTTAGTCTTCCTTACATACAGATTCGGTGATTGAAACGGGGCGTATTGCGAAGTCGATCGAACGTGACCAAGTTGAGTGTGACGTTAATAGCTGTTTTCCAATAAAAACAGAAAAGAGCAGGAAAAATGTGCAGGCATTTACTTTTCAGTTATTGTAGATGGAAATATTATTTAACCATCAATTAAATGTTTCCTATAAAGCTAAATATATTTATTATTGGCATTTGTATGTCAACAATTATACTGAATTTTGTTTAGTAATTTTGAGACTATATCGATTACAAATCCGGACTATTGAAATAATATTTCTCTGAACAGTATTTGATAGTTTGAGAATGTTCGTACTTCTAGGATGTACCGTAGAATAACTAAGCTTAGCGGATACATTAAATTTCAATGAGTTTTGTAAAATTTTAAATTTTATTTAAAGTTTATGTAAGATTGGCTAAAACCCTAGACGAGTCTCATCAGGTTCCCGTACTCTACTTAAGATTAGGTATATTTATGTTCCTGAGGATCTCCAATACATTGGAGTCACATGTAGAATAAGCTTGCCTTATAAATGACATACGGCTAATTTGTAAAACTTATATTGAACACCTTAATAAAACTCATCTCAGGTATGAGAATCGGCAGCTTGTCGTTAGCATATCGTTTCTGTCAGCTAATAGAATTATCACGATAGCACTATCGCCTGAAAACTTGTTCTTTGTGTAAATACCACAGTCAAACGGGTTGTGCGAAACAGAAAGCCATCTTCATATTATATGTGCTCTTGTTCGTAGACAACACTGCTTTTTGCGGTAAACTTCGCCGGAAACTGGCAAGAGAGAGTGTAGTTCCTACCATCCCCTTACAAAGAACTTGAAGTTTATTGCGGTCAATGAAGCACATTCGTCATAATCCAGGCAAAACTGATAATAACCTTGCAGAAGGAAGCCGAGTGAAAGTTTTACTGCAAAAGTTTATCCTTCACTTGGAAATCCATATTCCATCGATTCGCCCGTGTGGATCGCTCGGCTCTACACCACAATTTCAAGTTTTCCGATGGGGTAAGGCATGAGCTTGTCGTTCATTGTTGTAACCTAATACCCAGTGAAGAAAACAGTCGATATTTTTTTTTTTTTATTCATTTCGTTTATTTGATAGGCACAAATGCGTTAGCTTGGCGGTGCCAAATGCTTTTGTTTTTACATTTTGGATATCTTAAAACTAGGAGGTTACAATGTTGAAATACTTTTTTTTACAAAGGAAAAGAAAGTTTACAGCTATCTTAAGACTAGAAATAAGATTCAATATACAAAAGAGGGCCAAAAGATTTTTTTATGAAAAAAATTTAAAACAAGGGATTCACTTTGATATACAAGAGGGGGAGTAATAGTATTTTACGAAATATTTTACGGTTATCTTAAAACTAACAATATAGTTTAGTACACAAAAGGGGGAACAAATATTTATGAGAAATTTCACAGAAATCTTAAAACTAGGGATTCAATTCTATTTACAAGATGGAGGACAAGAGTTTCAATAAAGAGTAAAAATTATAGCTATCTTAAAACTAGGAATACAGAATACTAATTTGAATTTTTTAACTAAAACTTATGCTTGGTCAAGATATTCAAAGGGTGGCTTATTTCCGCATCAGTGTAGCAGCAGTTGTATCAAAGACAGGGGAGAGACAGGGAAAGAAGAGCAAAACTTGCAACTTTCGCTCGAACGGCGGGGGGGGGGAGATCAGCGTATCAAATTTGCGCCTCAGTCTAGTAAGTCGTCGAGTACCGGATTGGCGGATGGTATTCTTCGGACCCGCGGGGAATCCTTCAAAAGTCATCGGACCTCGAGTCGCTCTCGCTTCAGTTTCCTTCTATGCAGGCGTAGTGGTAAGGGCGACGGCGGTTACATAGTGGCACTCTGGAGCTGATCGATTTCACAAGGCAGGAGGAAACTCTAAAAACGAGAAATAAAAGAGAGGGGCTAAATTGGGATATTTATCGTTTTTATGAAGGTATAAATAAGGGACATATAGGGGAAATCACGAGTTGCCAGCATATCTCGGACTGGTACATTGGGTGGTCTACCTCGGGCCCGAAGGGATTCCTTTAACTGAGACCTGGCGTCACAATACCCGGCGCACACCCAGACAACGTGTTCGATGTCGTGATAGCCCTCGTCACAAGCGCACAGACTACTCTCCGCAAGCCCAATACGCCGCAAATGCGCATCCATGGTGTAGTGATTGGACATAAGTCGGGACATTACACGAATAAAATCCCGACCCACATCCATCCCCCCGAACCAAGGCTTCGTTGATACCTTTGGGATAATCGAATGTAGCCATCGTCCAAGTTCCCCATTGCTCCACGAGGTTTGCCAACTGTTGAGCGTCCTCTGACGACAAATACTAAAAAATTCATTGAAGCAGATTGGTCTTTCGTATATGTCACCATTTAATGCGCCCACCTTTGCTAATGAGTCGGCCTTTTCATTGCCCGGGATAGAACAATGAGAGGGGACCCAAACAAAGGTAATCTTATAAGATTTTTCAGATAACGTACACAAGGACTCCTGTATCTTCCCCAGAAAATACGGTAATTGCTTTTTAGGCTTCACCGCACGAAGAGCCTCGATAGAGCTGAGGCTGTCCGAAACGATGAAGTAGTGATCTGTGGGCAGAGTGTCGATGATCCCAAGGGTGTACTGAATTGCAGCTAACTCTGCGACGTAAACTGAAGCGGGATCATTGAGCTTGAATGAAGCGGTGATAGTATTGTTGAAGATACCGAAGCCAGTGGACCCATCGAGATTTGATCCGTCAGTGTAAAACATTTTGTCGCAGTCGACTTCTCGGAATTTATTATAAAATATATTGGGGATCACCTGCGGGCGTATATGGTCCGGGATTCCACGAATCTCTTCCTTCATGGATGTGTCGAAGAATACAGTAGAATCAGAAGTATCTAGGAAACGGACACGGTTGGGATTGTACGAAGAAGGATTGATGCTCTGTGCCATGTAGTCGAAGTACAAGGCCATAAATCGGGTTTGAGAATTAAGCTCGACGAGCCTCTCGAAGTTTTCAATTACCAACGGGTTCAGAATGTCGCATCGGATGAGCAATCGATATGAGAGTTCCCAAAATCGATTTTTTAGCGGAAGAACGCCCGCCAGCACTTCGAGACTCATCGTATGGGTCGAGTGCATGCAACCCAAGGCAATGCGCAAGCAACGATACTGGATTCTCTCTAGTTTGATGAAGTGTGTGTTCGCAGCGGAGCGGAAACAGAAACACCCGTACTCCATCACCGACAATATCGTTGTTTGGTACAACCTGATCAGGTCTCCTGGGTGAGCACCCCACCATGTTCCAGTTATTGTTCGGAGAAAATTGATCCTTTGTTGGCATTTCTGTTTCAGATACCTAATGTGACATCCCCAGGTACCTTTAGAGTCGAACCAGACCCCGAGATATTTAAATGTGAAAACCTGGTTGATCGTTGCACCCATTAATAAAAGCTGGAGTTGCGCCGGCTCACGTTTCCTAGAAAAAACAACCAACTCAGTTTTCTCCGTGGAGAACTCAATACCCAGCTGAAGAGCCCAAGCAGACAAATTGTCCAAGGTATTTTGTAATGGTCCTTGCAAGTCGGCAGCTTTGGGCCCTGTAACAGAGACCACCCCGTCGTCTGCAAGTTGCCTTAGCGTGCATGAATTGGCAAGACAATCGTCAATGTCATTCACGTAAAAATTGTAGAGCAGGGGACTTAGACATGAGCCCTGGGGAAGACCCATGTAGCTAAATCGCGATGTTGTTAAATCGCCATGCGAAAAGTGCATGTGCTTTTCAGACAACAGGTTTAGCAAAAAGTTATTTAAAATTGGTGAAAGACCATGCTGGTGCAGCTTCTCTGACAGAATGTTGATAGAAACTGAGTCAAAAGCCCCCTTAATATCCAAGAAGACTGATGCCATCTGCTCTTTGTTAGCATAGGCCATTTGGATTTCTGTAGAAAGCAACGCAAGGCAATCGTTCGTCCCTTTGCCTTTGCGGAAGCCAAATTGTGTATCTGACAGTAAGCCATTTGCTTCAACCCAATTGTCGAGGCGAAACATGATCATTTTCTCGAACAACTTCCGAATACAGGACAGCATTGCAATCGGCCGATACGAGTTGTGGTCGGAGGCTGGTTTTCCTGGTTTTTGGATGGCGATGACCTTCACTTGCCTCCATTCATAAGGGACAATGTTACCCTCAAGAAACTTGTTAAATAAATTCAACAGGCGCCTTTTTGCAGTGTCAGGCAGATTCTTCAGCAAGTTGAATTTGATTCTGTCTAACCCTGGGGCGTTATTGTTGCACGATAAGAGAGCAAGTGAGAACTCCACCATCGAAAACGGTGTTTCGTTCGCGGTATCGTGAGAAGACGCGGCGCGGTACGTTTTCTGTACCGGGACAGAGTCCGGACAGATCTTCTTGGCGAAAGCGAATATCCAACGGTTTGAATATTCCACGTTCTCGTTGGTACTATTATGATTACGCATACGTCGAGCCGTACCCCAAAGAGTGCTCATCGCTGTTTCTCTCGTTAACCCGTCGACGAACCGGCGCCAATAACTGCGTTTTTTGGCTTTCATTAGACTCTTCATTCGCCTTTCTAACGACGCGTACTGTTGATAGCTAGCGGGTAACCCGTCTTCCCGGAAGGCCTTATATGCAGTGGACTTTTCCGCGTACAGCTCTGAGCACTCTTTATCCCACCACAGGGTGGGAGACCGTCTATGGGTATTCGCGCTGGGTACTGGTTTAGTCTGAGCTTGATTCGCACTGTCGAGAATCAAGCCAGCCAAAAACCTGTACTCTTCCTCCGGAGGAAGTTCTTGAGTGGATTCGATTTTAACGGATATCGCGGTCGCGTAACTCTTCCAATCAATGTTCCGTGTGAGGTCATACGATACATTGATTGTTTCCGATGGTCTTGAACCGTTAGCAATTGAAATCACGATAGGCAAATGATCGCTACCGTGGGGATCAGGGATCACCTTCCACATGCAATCTAACTGTAGCGATGTCGAGCAAAGCGATAAATCCAACGCGCTTGCGCGTGCTGGTGGTGTAGGAATCCGCGTCATTTCTCCCGTGTTTAAGATGGTCATGTTGAAATTATCGCAAAGATCTTGGATTAATGTTGATCTATTATCATCATGAAGACAGCCCCATACCGTACCGTGCGAGTTAAAGTCTCCCAGAACTAGCCACGGTGCCGGTAAGGATTCCGTGATATTACAAAGCGTTCGGTGCCCTACCGAGGCTCTAGGAGGAATGTAGATGGAAGCAATGCAAAGGTCTTTACCTTTGATTAAAACTTGACAAGCGACAATTTCAATGCCTGGTGTCGAAGGGAGGTTAATTCGGTTGAAAGAATAGCACTTTTTGATCCCCAAAAGTACTCCTCCATAGGGGTTTTCTCGATCCAGACGAATTATATTAAAGTCGTGGAAGTTGAGATTTATATCGGAAGTTAACCAAGTTTCACATAATGCGAAAGCATCACATTTTAAACTATTTAGTAAAAATTTAAAGGAATCGATTTTCGGGAGGATACTTCTGCTGTTCCACTGTAGAACAGTGATCGAATCGGTGACCTCGTTCGATGACTTAGCCATCGAAGGATACGATCGCTGCAAGGAGGGGCCATTTAGTAGTCAACTGCTTCAAAAATGTTTGCACTATAGGGAGAAAACGTATCAGAAGGCTTTTAAGAGGATCAGTAACATTGAAAGCTGTGAAAATTAAGTCCACTATGTCAGAAAATTTCATTAGTCCGCTACTGGACTGAGTATCTGTTTGAAAAAAGGGGACACTTGGGGTTTTGGATGTCCCTGGAAGTGGTGGGTACTCCTTGTTAGAATTAATATTTCCAAGTCCTGGAGCAAATTGCTTCGGCTTTTGTGCATCACTTCCGTTGGATTTATTGGTTGTAGATGGCGCACTCTGAGTGGACGACACCTTGGCACCCTTACGAGGCAATGTAGGGGAGGCTGGATTTCTCCTCTTCCTGGATTCCCCTGGGTTAACCAAAGATGTTCCCTCTCGTGGGTCGTCAGATTCTTGCTCAACGTTAGCCAAACCAGCATAGGGATTTTCGGACAGGACAGATGGCGAAGCATTCTTTAGCATTTCTGCATAAGAACGCCTTGAGCGTTCCTTAAGGGAGCGCTTAATTTTATCCCCGCGCTGCTTGTACGCAGGGCATGATTTAAGAGCATGTGAAGGGCCCCCGCAGCAAATACACTTTTCAGTTTCTTTGTCGCAAGAGTCATCCTCATGCTCTCCTTCGCATTTGCCGCATCGTTTCTTATTTCCACAATATGTGGCTGTGTGGCCCAACTGCTTGCAATTGCTGCAGCTCATGACCCGCGGTACAAACAGGCGAACTGGTAGGCGAACCCTGTCAAGGAGGATGTAGTTGGGAAGAGAGGACCCGGCGAATGTCACCCGAAGCGAGCCTGATAGAGAGTAGGTAGTCTTACCTCCCTCGGTGTTTGCGGTATACAATTGTTTGCATTCTAAGATCTTAATCTGTTCAAGAGAGGGGTCCTTAAAGCAGCCAACCCCGTGCTCCAACAGTTCTTCGCATTTCAGGCCCGGTTCGGACACTACCCCATCGATTTCACAGGCCACACAAGGCACGTACGCTTTAAATTCCCGCGTAAAGCGCTCACAGCAAGCAATCGCGTTTGCCTGGCCGAGATCACTCACTAGAACACGTATCTTGTTTGCCCGAACACGTGTTATCTGAGTTACGGCCGGGTAATTAGCAGTCAGATCTCGAGAAAGTTTTAATATATTAACCGGTTTCTCTCCGGTCCGAAAATATACCACCCATGGCCCAGAGGAACCTTCTGGGTACTGCTTTATACGGGGAGCAATGCGAGTATTAGGGGGATCAGGGACTTCCATGATTGCATCAGATGGTATTTCGCCCTCGGCCATTTAAGCACGAGGGCAGAGCGTTATATAAACGGGAATGTGTCTTATTATTTGATTACAAGGTAGAGTAAAAGTAGGGAAAAGGAAAGAAAGCAAACGAGGAAAAAAAATAAAGCAAAACTTATCTGCAAACAACGTCGATTGTTCCGCACCAGCGAAAACAATGTACTGGATTTACTGTCGGCACCAGCAGAACGGCTGCTAACGAACGAACAAAGGATGACCTTGACTCACTAAAATTTACACACCGAGCACCACTGTGAAATATAACGATCCGTTCCGTTCAAAGGTTGGGAGACGTATGAACAGTCGATATGTTTGTTGTCCTTCTAAATGTTCCTACATAGTACTTGGAAACAATTACATTAATATCAAAATGCCGATAATCACTTTTAATGCTATGGAAACGTGTGATGAAATATTGTATTCGACTTAATCCCTCTGAAAAAATATCCGGAGAAACATGACAAACGATAGCTTGGTAGTAACGAGTAGAAAGACGTAATAACATCCTGGAAAAGAGCATGTATTCTGTGAAGCGATGTTGGATTATAGGTTTTCTACGTACGAAGACGGTATTCTGGTTTGGCACAATCGAAACCGAAAAGAAGAAACCGAAGAATCTAAAAATGGAGAGCTTCGCCCAATCAATTTGTATACAAAATGTTATTGAATTTAGTGGAAGCTTTTCGTTACGCTGCTAATCCGCGGAAAGGTATTTCGAAAGCAGTTTATCGATTACACAAAATAATGAAAAAAATTAATATAGGGGAATGTGATCGGTTGTCGGCACGCTTTTGTTTTTGGCCCATGACATTTCTCCAATTGCACAATATAGGGACCATAAGTACACTCAGGTTTTTTACGCGGGGGATACAGGCAGCGTAAATGAAAACCGCTTAAATTTCAAAATCCACTTAAATAAAAACCGCGAAAATTTCAAAATCTGCGCTAATTTCAAAATTCGCGTAAAGGAAGACCGCATAAATTTAAAAATCCGCGTTAATGGGAACCTCGTTAATGGATACCGCGTAAATTCAAAAATCCGCATCAATGAAAACCGCGTAAACTTAAAAAATCGCGTAAACTTCAAAAGCCGCGTAAGTTTCAATTTTCCGCGTAAAATAACTGCGTAAAAATACTACGCATAAAAAACCGCGTGAAAAAATCTGAGTGTATACAAATGAAAAGCAAAAGGCTTCAGCTAAGTACTGATGAAATAATTTAGGGGAACTGGTGGTAAAATGAACACGGTAAGCAGTCAATATTTTCTAACTACTAAGTGAATGGAATATTACAATCACCCAATATGTTTCTTGTTAGACACTCTTTGTACATATTTGGTGAAAATGCTTCGACATAAACATAATTTTTTAAACATTATTCTTGATTTCAAAACACTTCCAAAAATGAAACATGTTTCCTGGCTAGGGAGCGTTCTTAAATTACGCCTCGCTTTTAGGGGGGGAGGGGGGTACAACAAATTGTGACATCTTGTGACATATAGGGGAGTAAGCTAGATCGTTACGTAACATGTTTTTACTGAAGAAAAAAATCCTGGAATTTGTTACGTAATAAGGGAGAGGGTAGAGAAAAATTTGTGACATTTTGTTACATGGGGAGAGGAGGGAGTCCATTTTCGGCCATTTTTGCGTTCGTAATTTATGAATGATCCCTTACCTGCAAAATGTCCTGTATATATACAATGCTTAGCATTGGAAAGCATTATCCGAGCAATGCTGATGTCCCATTGAATCATGAACTTTGCGTACACACAGGGCATTTAGTACACGTAGAAAAATGTATTGTGGATATAATAATATTCTGGTTCAAATTCAATAATAATTATTATTATCTCAGGGCTAATAATATTCAACAATTGATTCAATTCCTAATATTGTTATTTTTACAATAAATTCTGGTTCTGACGTTTCTATATTTTAATCACATTATTCGTTGATTTAACAATAAAATTGTTGAAACGATAGACACTGTGTCATTACTCGAATGATGTGAACACGATTAGTTCAATAATATTCTGTTTTTTTTCGATTATAGAGGTTTTAACCTTAAGGTCATTCGCCTCTTCGGGTTAGAAAAATCTCTTATGAAAAATTTCTAACCCAATGTGCGGGGTCGGGACTCGAACCCAGGTGCGCTGCGTACAAGGCAATCGATTTACCAACTCCGCTACGCCCACCCCCAAACATTCTGTTGTTGAAGCAACAAATAATACAGTAAACAATTACTATTGAAATGTTTGTTTCTATTCAATAAAAATAAAACAATTTTTTGAGGGTTTAATATTTAATTATAATAACACGCTTCAAAATTCATTTGATTTTCAACATTTCAGGGTTGTTCTGAAAGTTAGAAAAGTAATATTACTGTCAATATATTTAAATTATTTTAATATTGACACTTACCCAGAGAATATCTTTTACGTCATTATATAATTGTAGCACTAGCCCCGCAAATGTCATGTATGCTGTGACTGCGCTGTGAAGTCTGCGGAAATGGAAATTTTACATTTAGTAAAGAAATTGTGAGGGTTTTACTTTGCCTTTCTTACTTCCATGAGTAAAAGAAAAATATGTACGGTGCATAGAATGCAAACAAAAAATACACAATACACGTTGATTTGGTACTACATAAAATACAATTTGATTGAAGTAAAAATAATATTGTTAGTTCAACAATAAAAAAATGTACATTTAAAATTCAAAACTTATGGAATAAATAATAGAGTGACGATTCAAATCAAAAATCAATTTTGATGGTTTAAGCGTTTGAAATTTCGCTGCGTGTAGGCAAAACATCAACTTTTCCCGGGAAAGTTGAATTTTCATGACGTGATATTAACCAATTTACAATCCTGTGGCATCGAAACACATCTACAAAGTTGGGATAATCCATGGGTGTTTGAACTTTTAGGCTCTGTTGGAGAACAGTGAAGATATAGTAACTTGAAATTAGCGTCCCGACTACGTTTGAGGCTTGTTACTTGGAGTGCAAGATGGTTCATATAGCCCCCATTACAACCTGTCCATTTTACCCCTAAGACATTTTATTTTCAAACAGCCGTTCCGATTGTGCCATTTTGTCCTGATCCCCACTTATTGCAGTGAAATATCGGCAAGAGGCTCAATTACTATGATGTAACACCATTTTCAGAATAAAATTAAAATTTCACCTCGAAAGATCTTATATTATACATGCCGAATTTAACATCAGCGACAGACATGAATGCAGATTTTGGTTTTTATCATATTTATTTAACATTCGATAGCTTTTTATCAGAAGAAATGATTTCAATATCCTTTGAGTTCTTAGTCGACCGTTACCGGTAGTAGACGTAGTTGAACGGCGCTACGCTACAAGTATTTATTTGATTAATTTTATTCAAGCCGCGCGCGATTTTCGAAAAAAATAGTCAGCATTATGTCGTGCAGTGTTCGATCGTGTTCAATTAGTGATGATCGTTTCTTATGGAAGTGCGAATTTTGCAACAAATCGTATCACGCGGCCTGTGTAGGAGAGACTAATGTAAATAATATCACCTGCGCGAAAGTTGATTATGCGGTGTCAACATTATCGCGCACTATGGAAAACAACGCGGTCAATAAGGCCGATGAGCTCGTTGTTTTAAAAAATCATATAACGTCATTATTCAACATATCTATGGAATCCACAAGGAAGCGCATTGAGGAGTACGTGGTGGAGCTCACAACTGACCTGACTCGTGAGCTAAAAAAAATATGCTGCGAAGTTCAAAATTTAAGCGTAATAACCATTGACATGGCGTCTCAATGCAACGAACATACCGGTAACCAGTCGTTTTCTGCTCGTGATGCTCTTGACGAAATAAAATCACAAGCCAGCGCTGTTGGCGACGATATTTTAGACGAAGTAAGGGCAATTGCCGCGACAATTAGTACCCTGGAAACCAGTGTTAATAATGCTCGTTTGACACCTGCGGTGTCTCCCTCCAGTCTGATGGACGAATTGACCGTGGTTTCAAATAAAACTGCTATCTCAGGTTCGCAGCATAATCAAGTGGAAAAAGGTGGATGGCGCACACTTGGTTCGAAAAGAGTGTGGCGCTCCGACTGGTCAGAATATGACTTACGTAAACAGCGTCGTATTAAACAACAAAAAGGGAAAGATAAAGCAGCCAAGAGTAAAAAACCGAGAAGAAAACAGGGTACAAAATACAGCAATATCAACAGCAAGAACAATAACAACTACAACAACAAAGATAGCAAGTGCAATAAGAACAGGAACCGCAATAAGTACAACAATATAAATATTCACAACTACAACCAAAATAGAAACAACAACAATAGTAACAAAAACAACAGCTACAAGTCCAATAATACCACCAACAACTTCAATAGAAACAGGCACAACATAAACAATAACGACCACAACGGAAACAGAAACAACAACATTAACAGCAGTAACAACAACAGCAACAACAACAACAATAATCACAGAATAAGCAACTACAACAGAAACAGCAACTACAACAGCAACAACAACTACAACAGAAATAACAACAACCACAACGAAAACAGAAACAGCAGTTACAGCAACAACAACAACAGAAACAGCATTTACAATAGAAACAACAATGGTCTTAACAACAATCACCATAACAATCAACATCATTGTTCATCTTGCTCCTGTGAACGTTCGTGTTTTCGCCAATTTTAACGCACTTCTCAGAGGCAGACCAGGACAAGCATGACGCAGCTGGTAACAGTACAATAGTTTTAAACAATATTTTTACGAATAACGAATCACAACCAACTTCTTCGAAAGCCACTGAAATTTTGGTTTACTGTCAAAATTTTAATAGAATGAGGAGCGCCGTAAAGATGAACGAAATCCATAAGAATATATTAGGCTCCTCATTTTCGATAATTCTAGGTACCGAAACAAGTTGGAATGAGGATGTAAAAAGTGAAGAGGTTTTTGGTAGTGACTATAATGTTTTTAGAGATGATCGTGATTTACGACTAACCCAAAGAATGTCAGGCGGAGGAGTTCTCATCGCAGTTTCATCTATATTTAATTCCGATCTTATTGTCTCACCAAAATTCAAAGAATTTGAACATGTATGGGTTAAAGCACATATCGCTGATGAAATCCACATTTTTGTCTCAGTGTACTTTCCACCGGACCTAGCTTGCAAATCAACATATGAGATTTTCTTTCAAGCAGCTGAAGAAATAATCTCTAATTTTCCTCCAGAATTTAAAGTTCATATTTATGGTGATTTTAATCAGCGCAACTTAGATTTTATTCCTGACTCTGAAAATGATGGCATTCTACTTCCTGTCGTTGGTGAAAACGAAACATTACAATATATGTTTGAGAAAATTGCATTGCTAGGACTCAATCAAATAAACCATATAAAAAATCAACACAATCGTTATTTAGATCTGCTATTAACAAACATTAATGAAGATTTCTGTGTTGATGAATCTCATTCTCCCTTATGGAAAAATGAAACGTTTCACACAGCAATAGAATTCTCTATTTTTGTGCACAAGAATCATAATTTCATTGATTGTGACTTCGAGGACGTTTTCGATTATAGAAAAGCAAATTATGAAAATATTAAATATAAACTAAGCAGTGCTAATTGGCAGTCCCTTTTAAAGAATCAAGTGAACGTTGAATGTGCAGTGGAGATCTTTTATAGTATTTTATGGCAAATAATACAGGAGGAAGTTCCACTCACGAAAAAACGACGAAATCATACATCCAAAAATCCAGTTTGGTTCAACAAGGAAATTATTAATTTGAAAAATCGGAAGCAAAAAGCTTACAAAATTTACAGAAAACACAATAATCAGGATAATTTGGAAAAATACCTTAACATTCGTGACCAACTAACTTTGGCTATTTCTTCGGCACTAACTGTATATAATGCAAAAACTGAAAATGAGATCAAGTCATGCCCAAAAAACTTTTTTAATTACATCAAAACTAAGTTGAATTCATGCAACTTCCCATCAAAAATGTCTTTAGATGGGAAAGAGGGTGAAACTTCAAAAGATATTTGTAATCTCTTCGCAACATTTTTTCAAGAAACTTATTCTAACTATTCAGACAATGATCGTGACTTTGAATATTTTTCTTATTTTCCTGATTATTCAAGGGATGTTGGTGTCAGTCACATTAATGTTCAAGATATCTTGTCTGGTCTCAATGATCTAGATGCCACTAAAAGCTCAGGACCTGATGGAATTCCACCTGCTTTCATAAAGAATTTAGCAATTGAGCTTACGTCACTTTTATTCTGGCTGTTCAATAAGTCACTAGAATCTGGTATTTTCCCAAAAGATTGGAAAAAATCTTTCTTAATACCTATTTATAAATCGAGTAAAAAATCTGATATTCGCAATTATCGTGGAATTGCCATTCTGTCTTGCTTTCCCAAACTTTTCGAATCCATCATAAATAAAACCATTTTCAACCAAGTCAAACATAAAATAACAAATTCACAACATGGGTTTTTTAAAGGCCGTTCAACTAGTACAAACCTTTTAGAATTTGTTGATTACTCGTTAAATGCCATGGAAAAAGGAAATCATATAGAAGCTCTTTACACTGACTTCAGCAAAGCTTTCGATAAGCTGGACATTCCCATGTTAATATTCAAACTTGAAAAATTGGGAATCGAGATGAGACTCCTCAATTGGATTAAGTCGTATTTAACAGATCGTCAGCAAATAGTAAAATTCTATGAGATAAAATCTGATATAATTAAAGTTACTTCGGGGGTTCCTCAAGGTTCACACTTAGGACCTCTTCTTTTTATTTTATATGTCAACGACATCTCTCTTATTTTAAAAAACATTAAGATTCTCATATATGCGGATGATATGAAGCTATTTTTAGAAATTAGAAATAATAATGACTATAATGTTTTTCACAATGAAACACAAATCTTTTATACATGGTGTTGTAAATGTTTACTGGAGTTAAATGTTAAAAAATGTAATCTCATGACTTTTGGCAGAAAACAAATCACGGCTTCCGTGTCAATTACCTTAGGTAATCAAACCGTTCAGAAATGCGATAAAATAAGAGATTTAGGAGTTATCTTAGATAAAAAATTAAAATTTGTGGAACATTACAACACAATTGTTCATAAAGCTAGTAATATGCTTAATTTTATAAAACGCTTCGGATATCACTTTCAAGATCCTTACACAATTAAAACTCTTTACGTAGCATATGTTCGGTCTATTTTAGAATATTGTAGTATTGTTTGGTCACCATTCATAAAAAACACGAAGTGAGAATTGAGTCAATCCAAAAACAGTTTCTATTATATGCACTACGCAAGTTAAGATGGACAGTATTCCCTCTTCCATCTTATGAAGCACGTTGTATGTTGATAGATATTCAAACATTGAAAGAACGTCGGGACTATGCTATGATCTCGTTTCTAAACGATATCGTCATGCAGCGTATTGACTCATCTTACATATTGTCAAAATTAAATTTATATGCTCCCACTCGTCAATTACGCAATAGAAATTTGTCCGCGATAGGTCATCACCGTACAGACTATGCTAAATTCGGACCACTAAACCAGAGGATGGCTGTGTATAACGAGCATTGTGAAAGTATTGACCTTACCATGCTCCGAACAAGTTTAAAACAGTTTTTCAGCTCTTTACGGCATCATAGTACATAGAAATAGTTTACATTTTCTGTGAAATTTGTTCTAAATTTACCAAACATTGACTTGATTTGGCTACCTGGTCATTTTACCCACAGTTCCCCTAATTAATTTTGTCGAAATAAAAAAAAAATAGTTTTTAGCGATTTGGATTCTCCTCATCAGTAACCAGCACCAGTCTTTGGGATATTTAGACGATAAATCTAAACTAGCACCAAAGTTGTCATACGTCTTGCATGAACTAAGCTGCCTATCATCGCATATCAGTCCCATAAATATAGGAAATCCCATAGAAAACAGGATAACTTTGCGATCATGGATAGTAAGCAACTGGCATGCTTTATTAGAATATAAAAACCGGATATAAGCTTCAAACATAAAAATCGTATTTTGATTTTTTTGCAGGAGTTGGATAAAAAAACCTTCAGTATAAAAACAGGAAAAAAATATATCCGACTCTCACAAAGTAGTTTTTGTTAGCCGACTTTTAATCTTAAACATCACGATATACGGATGCTCCAGCGAACGATTTATTTATTTTCAACCGATTATTATACTGCAGGTTCATCCTTTGCCGAGTTTTATGGGTGAACATTTTTTAAGCGATTCTTATGCTGAAGGATCTCGTCCGATTTTTACACTTGAAGTTTATTTTCGATTTTTATATTCTAATATATTTGAAACGAGTTATATGAAGCATGTTCTGCCCTCGTGACTTTTATTTTAGATCGCTCACTTCTAGTTTTCCAATCTGTATTTTTCGCATCCTTGCTCTCACTTGAGTACTACGGCACTAAATTTTCATAACCCTTCTCTGTAATTTCTAGCTAATTGAATGTCGTTAAAAAGTAAAAAATAAAATTCATGTCATTTTTTCATTCGATGTTGTAGGATCAATATTTGACGACATCGATTTTTTAAATTAAAGAGATCGATCTGGCAAATACGATTTTTCTCTTCAAATTGATCATCACTGCGACAGATGTTTATAGCGGTTCTTGCTATTATAATAATTATAATAATTATCGAAATATATCCATCATCCACCTAAGTCATTTGTTTAACGCTTATCACAATTTTTGTCAAAGAATCCCCACAATATTTATTCACAAAAAATAGTTACTATGAGAGTGCCTGTAATTTTTGTAAACATTTCGGTGAATGTTACTAATAAAAATAACACGATCATTCTATTACTCTAGTAGTATAATCTTTTATATAAAAAATCGATGTTGTCAAACATCGATCCTAAAAAATCGGATGATAAAATAACATGTAAAAATACGAAAACTTTGTTCGAAGAATTAAAATAAAATCGCTCGACTAACGAAATATTCAAAAAAATAGTTGGTAAGTGAAGCGGCATCGGCGATCGTTTCACGTTTATCTCGGAAAGTTTGAATTTTGCAAACATCGACCAGGATCGTTGTACAAGGGCTACATATCCACCAGATATTCCTGTGCTTATTGCAGCTTCTAACCTCTGATATTGTCAGTGTAGCACATTTGGCATGATATTGATCCGAGCAGAATCCATCGCAGGCGACCATTTCATCACTGGGCGCAATAGGCAGAGCACATTTACAACAAAACAGCTTCAGCTAGCACGACGCACAGTGATCACCTTCCATACAAAAGTCGGACAAAACCTCAAAAGTGGCCCGAATTTGATGAAAACTACACATTAGGGTAATTTTGTGACGCTGAATTCATATTTGATGTTTATTTTTTTTGTTTTTTATTACCTAAAAATTTTGGCACTTAGGGTGGTTCGAAAATTCAACATTTAAGAATATAAAGTGCACTATTTCCAAAAATTCATTTTCAAAAAATTAGGCGCGGTGAATTTTTTAGCAGAATACACATTTTTTCAATTGTTGATAATGATAAGACACATCTATAAATTATATTGCGAACCCTGGGTAGTCAAAGGCTACCATGCGTCTCCTTCAGACGTATCATGAAAAATCACCTTTTTTCATACCTCGGGGCAGAAAGGGGCAAAACAAGATATTCATTTTCGGAAAGTGCACTAATTTTCAAGTATCGTGAACAACAACCGATCTTTCCGAACCGTTTCAAAAAAAAAGTACAGCCACTTTGAACATTATAACTTTAAACTATTGCTCGAATTATTATTTGTCTTTCATGTCTGAGCGAGAAGAAAGGCTTGTATCGACTAAATCGAATGGCAGCTATAAGTCCAGCGAATAACCTTTCACATGAAATCAGTTTGATCCCAATCGAAATCTTAACTAAAAAAATATATTCATTTGAATAACTTATGTTTGAAAATAGTTTTCTTCGGAATTCATTATCTATTTCACCTTTGAAGTCATGTAAAAAATCGAACTATCGTCCTCGGGACTTAATATTTCGAAAATACTCTATTCAACTTGTTTAGAAACAGAGAAAAATGTTAAATCATGTAAAATCAAAAATAAAATTTTGAGGTTTTGTCCGGCTAGGCGACACTGTGCGACGGTATCTTGTCCAATGAATTCGTTCATGGTATAATCATTTTCATCCTATTTAGGCATTTATTTCTTCAGTTTGTGTTGGTCTCGGAAAATCACTACAAAAAGAACATTGAACTTTAATTTTTTTACGAATATCTCACCCAGGAGCAACGGAAATCGATTTTCCTTTCAACAGCTTTACGCGAAGGTAGTTCCTGTGGCTCAACTTTTATAATCAGTGCTTTGCTTTTATGTTTTTCAATGCAATTCTTGAGTTCATTTTCATAGCGCAACACGTATAAGCTGCAAACATGCGGAAACATGGTCCATCTTTATCAAGGCTCTATCTATGCATCGTATCCATATACATAAAAACAAAACTTGCCAACGGTTATTTTGATTTATATAAACAAGTTCATCTTTAACAAACCTTGTGGTAATAATGATAATATGTTCGTCTGGGAATATCGTACTGGGAACAATTTTAACGGTTCCAGGCTATCATTCAAACGGGCACAATGGGCAGCTAGGAAGGAAGAGTTTTCGGAAAAAATATAAATTTAAATGTGGGAGTTTATTAATGTGAGACTATTTTTCACAGTCTTGAATCAAACGCGTAATTAAGGTTACTATGGTAGTTAGATAACTTCATGTTCGCTGTAACAGATGCAAAGGAGTTGTAGATATTTAGTATTAGCTCATTCTCAATTATAAATCGTTAAAATATTCAATAATAGTGTATGCCAATTTTACTAGTAGGTTATACAATTACACGCTAATCAGATTACTACAGGGCCCCTGTCGTTCAAACTGCAGGAATGTTTATTTATGTGATAGCCGAAATGACACGCGGAACGACAAAATTCCATAACGCTAATTTGCTGCGGCAAGCGGTGCGACGTGGCAAACAATCCCGGCTCAACATATAAATTCCACTAGCCTTGGTTCGATAACAAATCAAACAACCGCACGATTTCGAATCAGAAAATTAGCTAAATTGGAGGCTGAATTTGCTGTCACAGTGATTCCGATGTTCTATAAAGAGGATGTTCAGGACAAACGATACTGTACATCAAAAGCTCTTTTGGGGTTTTCCGGCTTTTTTAGAGACTACGGAAATACGGGTGAAGCAAATTAATTAAAACTTTTGTACATTATAGTGTATCATTTCAATAACATTCTGTAATTTTTCTATGCAAAAATATCGACAAGCGACTCGGTGACGAAACTGCGAAAAAGCGACTCGGTGACGATTATTAATTTTTCGATTATTTCACAGATTAATCAATTATTTTCGTTAATTGAGTAAAAAAGACATCACTAATTTCTACTATTTCAAACATAATTCGAACCCCAGCTCGGAATCCTCATATTCGTAGTGCACTTGAAAATAAAGTTTTATCAAGTAATATTGAATGGCTTGTAAGGAATCGTGTAATACAGGGCACTGCATGTACAATAAAGGAAAGATGAATGAAGATGAAACTGTCGAAACGAGAGAACGCAAGGAATTTCCCCCTGGGTATTAAATTTGTTAACTTTGTTTTCACTCCATTTTGTAGCTTGAGAAAAAATGACTGTGTACAATGCGGTTTATTCTTCAATTTATTATCTTCTCTGTTTCCGCGTTGTAAGCAAACAAGAACGGGTCGTTTGAATTATTAAATAAAGCAGCAATTGCGAAAGTTGATTTAAGCAAAAGAAATCGGCAGACAAAGAAAATCAATTTTCATAGACTTCCAACAAAAACGCTGACAAAATCGAGGATATATTTCAGTTGGCAGAGTAGTGAACCTACTTCAATTCAATTTGGTCGTACTGTCAATTAAGCAATCATGTTTGTACTATATTTTGAATAACTTGTAATTGAAACTAAATTATCGATGACCTGTCACGGAACAAAGTATCAGTATACTATTCCACTACATATTTAAGAAACTTATACGTTGCTAGGCCCTTCTTTTCATTTAAATTGAAGCTAGAGTTGCTGTAAGTTTTGCAAGATCTAGAATTGAACTTGTAGGCATCTGTTCAGCTGACTATGAGTCATATTTTAACAAGAAAATTGTAGTTCTATATTTCTTCACATAATTATTACAATTTATTATTTTTAACAAGAACAAATACTTGAATTAAAATTAAAACAAGGAAAAACACTAGTAGGCTTTTTATAAGGAAGGCAAACGACATATGCAAGAGGGAATGATTCGCCTTTCGTTATTTTTCATAATTTGTACTTTTCCCAAAAAGTTTTGTTTATTTTCTGTTAAAATTTATCGATTGCTTGGATACGAAAATCAAAGCAGTGTTGCGTGAGAAATTCATTTTTCATCGTTATCGAGGGGTGACTGGTGATAAATGGCTCGGACACTTTTTCTTCGGTTTATTTCATCGAGTGTCTGGTCGTGTCGTTGATTATAACATCAGTAGCAGAGACCGTATCCGTCAGTACATGTTGAATCGGATCGCCGACTTGTCTCCTTAAATCCGCTGGGAACTCTTGGAATTAGATTTCCAAGTAGCTGTTAGCTTGTCAACCAAAAGAGAAGAAATAACTAAATTGGGATATCTGTTGTGTTTAAAAATATGCATATGAGAGGCATATAGGATCGAGGATAGCCTGCTCATCTCGGATCGGAACGAGGCCGAAGGGATTCGTTTAGTGGGAGCTCTCGCGCTAGAACACTAGGCGCACGACCAGACAACATGTTTAATGTCGCGATAACCGTCACCACAAGCGCAGAGTCCGCTCTCCACCCAATACGCTGGAGATGCGCATTCAATGTATACTGATTGAACATGTCCCGCGATATCACCCAAAGGAAGTCACGACCGTCATCCATCCACTTTTACCTAGGTTTGTTGATGCCTTTGAGATTCCTAAACTTCTATTGTCCCACGAAATTTGCCAACTTTTGTGCTTCCTGCGACAAGAAATGCTACAAAAAATCGTTGAAGCTGGCGATATTTCATAAATATCACCTTTTAATACCTACGTGTCCATCTTCTCATTACCATTCCAATCTAAATGTAGCCTTTCTCATTACCCGGAATAGAACAATTCGAAAGAGCTTAAACTAATATTTGTATCTGTTAATCTGGTGCGAATTTCCACAGAAAAAAAGGAGTGCTTTCCATGCTCCATCAAACGGAGCCTCCTTGGAACTATAGCGTTAATATACAGTATTATCATTTCATCGCGAAACGTCTATCCTTTGAATGTGGATCTGTTGTCGCCGAAAAAGGATTTTTGGTTCCGTGTATTCCGATCAAAGGTTGAATCGAGTACACAACATAGGGCCTAGCCACCAGACAAAATATTATTTCTCTCGTTAATCCGTCGACGAACCGGTGCCAATAACAGCGTTTTTTAAGCTTTTATCAAGTTTTTGATTTGCGTTTGTAACGTCACGTATAATCGGAAATAATCAAACGAGCCGACGTTCAAAAAGTCTCTATAGGACCCTTTCGCGTGCCATTCAGAGCACTAGAGCTCTTTGCCGTGGTGAAGGAGTCCGTCCTAGGTTGTTCGCGCTGGGTACTCGTTTCGTCTGACCTTCAATCGCAGTGCAGGAATTAAGCCAGTCAAACTTCATAGTATTTTCTTGGTCCTGGCGAATAATGTTAAAATTGTGGAAGATCTACGTCGGAAGTTAGTCAGGTTCATTGTGTAAAACATAGAAAAATAATAGGATTGAAATATAGAGACACTTGGACTTTTGGATGTCCCATGTGGACTTTCCGAGACCAGGAGCCACTTATTTCGGTTTTGTAAAAGCATTCCCAGGGGACAAACTCAGGCCTTTACGAGGAGGCTTGGGTTCGATTCTCAACCCCGCACATAGGGTTAGAGATTTTTCCAAAAGATATTTCTCTAACCCAAAAAGAGGCGAATGACCCTAAGGTTAACACCTCTATAATCAAAATTAAAAAAGCAACAACTTTGAACTCACTCCGATTAAGCAAATTAAATATATTTTTGTTTGTTTTAAGTGTGTCAGCGTTGACATGTTGCTCATCAGGTTCGTGGCAGTCGTGCACTTATATTGTTGTTGTTTTGCTCGTGTTGTTGTGTGATTTCGCTGCTCCGCTGAAAACGTTATATATCGTTGAATTTGGCCCCGAGCAACAGTTATTTTTACATACAATCGTGAAGAAACATCGTGGATATATCTATTCATTGTTTGCAGTTCCGTAAAGCCCACAATATCGATACAGTGGAGTTTTTTTAACGCTCGATTTTCACTTCGAATCAGCGGCAACTTCATCTATTGGTTTCGTGCTTTGCACTGCGTTACTGGCAAAAATGACTGTCTCATCGAATAACTGTGCAGTACATGGCAAGACGATTGTTATATTATTGATTCATTGAAAGGATTGAGCTGGCATGCACCACTGCCTGATCATACGAGTCACGATAATAGCTTCAAACTGTTTTTGTCCTATGTTGCAAGTGATGTAAGTGAAGAGCAGGTATCCGACCTACTAACTGCATGCTTGAAATCGAAAACCTCAGTTACTGTAATGAAGTTTGTTCCTGTTTGGCAGGAAACATCTACCCGTGACTTTGTTTCTTTTAAAGTCGAGTTTGAACCTACCTTTAGGCCCGATGAGAGGGGGAGGCAGCCAGGGCAATTGCCCTGGGGCCCGGGTCGTATTTGGGGGCCCGCGGTTTGACCCGGAAGAAGGAAGAAGGAGTGAAGACCCGTTTTTATCAGCCCCTTGGCGAATTTTAAGCTGATAAAATCGGGACACATATTTTTCTGTCATTTTAATAAACCGAAGCTCTTAAAATATTTGGTTCTTAGATATAGCCTCGCAACCTTTTCTGATTATTTTCTTTAAGTTCCTTAAAAACTTAAACTTAAACTTAAACTTAAACTTAAAGAAAATAATCAGAAAAGGTTACGAGGCTATATCTAAGAACCAAATATTTTAAGAGCTTCGGTTTATTAAAATGACAAAAATATGTGTCCCGATTTTATCAGCTTAAAATTCGCCAAGGGGCTGATAAAAACGGGTCTTCACTCCTTCTTCCTTCTTCCGGGTCAAACCGCGGGCCCCCAAATACGACCCGGGCCCCAGGGCAATTGCCCTGGCTGCCTCCCCCTCTCATCGGGCCTAAAGGTAGGTTCAAACTCGACTTTAAAAGAAACAAAGTCACGGGTAGATGTTTCCTGCCAAACAGGAACAAACTTCATTACAGTAACTGAGGTTTTCGATTTCAAGCATGCAGTTAGTAGGTCGGATACCTGCTCTTCACTTACATCACTTGCAACATAGGACAAAAACAGTTTGAAGCTATTATCGTGACTCGTATGATCAGGCAGTGGTGCATGCCAGCTCAATCCTTTCAATGAATCAATAATATAACAATCGTCTTGCCATGTACTGCACAGTTATTCGATGAGACAGTCATTTTTGCCAGTAACGCAGTGCAACGCACGAAACCAATAGATGAAGTTGCCGCTGATTCGAAGTGAAAATCGAGCGTTAAAAAAACTCCACTGTATCGATATTGTGGGCTTTACGGAACTGCAAACAATGAATAGATATATCCACGATGTTTCTTCACGATTGTATGTAAAAATAACTGTTGCTCGGGGCCAAATTCAACGATATATAACGTTTTCAGCGGAGCAGCGAAATCACACAACAACACGAGCAAAACAACAACAATATAAGTGCACGACTGCCACGAACCTGATGAGCAACATGTCAACGCTGACACACTTAAAACAAACAAAAATATATTTAATTTGCTTAATCGGAGTGAGTTCAAAGTTGTTGCTTTTTTAATTTTGATTATAGAGGTGTTAACCTTAGGGTCATTCGCCTCTTTTTGGGTTAGAGAAATATCTTTTGGAAAAATCTCTAACCCTATGTGCGGGGTTGAGAATCGAACCCAAGCCAAACAACTTTATTGTAGGCATGAATACTACGTATATGGAGTATATCGAGTTATAAAATGATATTTACAAAGTGTTTCTTAATCTAGTTTTTTTTTCTAAAATAACTTTCTATTGTGAGCTTCACAAACGCAAGCTTTGGATAAAATGTAAATTTTATTTATAAACAATAGAAGAGTCATAAACAGTAAAATCATAATAATTTAATTTAAAATTAATTAGAAATAGCCTAAAATATGTTAATACCTTGAACACATGGAGCCTTCATGTCTTCAACAAAGTGGGTTGTAATAGCACTCCCCAAAATTTTGCTTTAAGTCTGGAACTAAATTTGTTTGAAGAGTAAATTCGCCATAAATACTTCTTGGAGGATATAACGACAAAATTATTTTATCAAATGATGTGCTGTTTAACGTTTGTAAAATTCATCGAAGATACTAAGCGTGCGAAATTGGCGGAACGGAAAACGCCATTTTTCATTAATTCCCCCACTTTTGGAAGGTAGATTTCTCGTTATTAAATCTATAACGTTTTCGTCTCGACTCGACGCATTTTCAAAATAAAAATGTTTTAAGCAAATGTTGGGGGTTATGCAATTTTTCGGTTAGCAGTTTTAAGTTTCATAGACATTAAAGCAATTCCAGTTTCGCTAATCCATATAACAGTACACCCCTTCAAAACTGAAATCAGTATGATAAGAAATTATGATTCTAATTATGATTGATTTCAGAACTCTGGAATGAAATTCTATATGGATGTTATTAGACAACTGTGAGACCAATAGATCAGTTTGCAGATCAGGATCGCATTCCCACAATTTTTCAAAGGTCATCATGATGTTTCAAACAATAGGTTATCAGTACATTCAGATAATTATCATTGTAATATTGAATTGAATCAGTCAGCATCAATAAAAAAACTTCAGTCCAATTTTTTTTGGTGAGGGGAGGGGGGTGTGGTTAAACCCCAAAGTATCCTCTTGGCTACACCACTGCTTGGAGTTATTCATTTCGCTTTTCATTTTCCGAGATATGTTTCAGATCGATCCGATGGTTATAAGTCAGTAGGTTCACACAAATGAACATCTTTACACTGATAAGTTATCAAGTTCCTTCCAGACAACTTGGAAATTCGGTGATTATTTCTAGCGGTTGTAAATAGAAAAATGAAATACAAAATTCGTTTTATCGAAATAATGTTTGGTTTATTTCAATGGATTATTACTATATTGAACAATAAATAGGCGACAAAGGGTAATCCACAAACAACAAGCCATAACTTTTAAAGTATTCAAAATAGATATTTAATGTCTTCAGTAAAGTTATTTGCAAAAGGAAGAGCTACTAATTGGCTGAAGACATCATTTCAATACAATCACTTCCAAGAAAATTTATGAAAATATCTCACTTTTAGGGGGATTAATCAGTAAAATCACAACACCAAAAGAAAGGGCATATTGTATGCTTTAAATTCTCAGAAGATACTATTGACCTAAAATTATCCGTTTTGGCGCTAATAATACATTGAATGTTTTTGGTCTTATTTCTGGGTACGGGAAATGACAAAAATCTTTCGTCCGCATTTAATGTTAAATATCTCTTTTGATATTAGTCCGATTTCAACAATCTATAGTTCGTTCGAATGGTTTAAGCTTTCTAAAGATATATAAATTGTTTCGTTAAACAACTGCAAAAAACGCGATTTTTGCACCTTCAAACATTCATATCTTGCAAACTAAACATCAGAATCAAAAACCATTTAATAGCGTTCTGTCTGGCTGATAGGCCTTTCATTTAAAATTGGTTTGGATAAGATCAGTTCATCCATTCCTGAGAAAAACAAATGAGAGTTTGTCTGTTACATACACACACAGACACACACAGACACTCACAGACATTGTCCCAAATCGTCGAGCTGAGTCGATTGGTATATAAGACTCGACCCTCCGGGCTTCGAAAAAAATCTTGGAAATTTGAGCGAATTCTATACATTTCTTTTCTAAGAAATGTAAAACATGATTTCAAAATAATTGTGTTTAAAGTTTCACGCTGCGCCCCCTTAAGGGAACAAGATTACATACAACATTATAACTTTGCTTCTACTGTTAGGATTTCTATAAAAAATTGGGAGACATTCTTAGCAACGTCAGCATTAATTCTTTAATAAACTTCTTCAAATGACAAGTCGCTGGAATTTCTTTTTTCGTTCCAGGAAAATAGACAGTTTTGTAGAAAATTCAAATATAGTTTATTGTTACATTTTTATCATTCATTAAAACTTATAGAAGTGTTTCACTTGATTCGTAATCCAGTTTAAATATCTCTTTCCATTTGCATGAATAAATTCTCGTCTCTTTAATTACTTTAAATTATCAACTATAACCTAAAAGTGACTTGTATCATGTGCCATACGGCAGCAGTACCTAAAATTATTTACAAAATCATGACTCGGGTGTTCGCAACTTGCTCTAAACGCCTATCTAATTTCATACATTTTTTTCTTGCAGTAAAATGTCAAGCATAATATCTCTTACTGTTACCACTAATAAAAATCATATTCTCTTCCTATTCTTACAGGATTTTAATTTCCATTTTAGAATGAAAAAAAAAACTACTCGTGCTAAAACCAATGAGACCTTAAGTACCTTAGCCTAAATTAAGATTAGATTTGTTCGAATCCTGTAATGAATGAGTTTTATTATTTTTAGCTCCATCTCTTATATTTACAAGCTTCTGTTTAAAATTTCATTTCATTCCGCTTATCTGATATGTGAGGAATTTACTACCTTTTTAAAATGGAAATAAATTGGAATTATGCATAAATACTTATCAGTCCTTCAGTTCGATTTATATGGATTTTCTTTCGCCTTTGCTTTGTCACAAAACATTGGTTGTCTTTTATATACTCTTATTATCATTGTGCTTGCCATGTTATACAGGAAATTAAGAATTATTTTCTATTTTCGCGAATTTGAAGCAAACAATTTACGGTTATGAACCAATTTCAGTGTTTATGATGCGTTTTAATATCTTTGGTATTGTTTGCAATGTTTTTCCAGTTTTTCCACTAAAAGATATTTTTGTCAACAGCGAAATTCGACTGCATTTTAACTTATCGACACAACTTTTAGCGTATGGTTTTCAATCTAACAAGAAAATGCTCTCAAGAAAATTGAACGAACGACTTATTTTGTCATAGAAGATAATTTTTTAGGGAACCTGTCATCATCCCAGAAGGGAAATGTCAATCTGACCTAAAGGTTTAGGCTCGTTTCTGGGTGAAAAAAGCAAGCGCTATGCAATTTTCCATTGCACACAATTGCAAAACATTCAAGAAAGTGTTACTTACTTGTATCATTTAAATATTTGAAATATAAGAAATTCCCCGAAGCATTACCGGTTCCACTTCATTAAATAAATGCAAACAACATAGGAGCAGAATTGAACGACTAGAAAAAAGTTCACATTCTTTCATTATTTACTAATTTACAATCTCATTCGAAAAGGAAAATCTAAACTTTGATGAATTTGTTTGTAAATTATACTTTTCAATATTAAAGGAGAAGATAGCGTAAAAGTTGAACCGACTCCTTCATCGTTTTTGCAAATTGCTGAATGTTTGTTCAAGAGATTCAGCCATTAAGCCATCAGAACGTATTTTTTAATATTAAGATAATAGAACAAACTAGAAAGTCCGCCTTTTCCTGTCCAAAGTAGTACTAAAGCAAGAAAAATATTGACTCTACAGCGACTGACTGTAGTAGAGTTAATCTTAGAACACTAGCATTCCTGTTGATTAATGTATCATTTAGATAATGGAAACCTGACACTAAAGAAGATTATTTTCTATTGGAATTTTTGTAAAAGTAAATTTCGAATAAATAGAGAATAAATAAAGTCTGTTAAATAAAATGTTACAATTTCGACCAACTTAAAACAATAAAACTTTATCAGTTACGTGCATGTCTTAACCGAAAAACATCCGCATTCCGAATTTCACCCACACATCGGCCGTCTAAAATTATACCGATGAACATACAATCTAATTGGAAAAAAGAAGCAGGAGAACGAACACACTGTAGCATTATCGTAAAATTTTCCACCGCAGAATTTCGGAAAACACGGATAAAATAGCCATAAAAAAGTAATCAGCCAGAATAAATTTCCTTTTCTTGCCGTTGAGTGGGGTTTCCAACGAGCTCAGTATGCTCAGTTGGATTGCTGCTTGGTAGGTTGGGTGGTCGAATGGAAGAAATTACCCTTCATCGGGAAAAACTAATAACCTTTTTGATGGCAATTTAAAATACCTGCTCAGATCCACGATATTAATTGGTCACTAGACCGACAGAAGTTTATATAGTTCTTTATGCTAGTTGAAATCTCTGGCTAAGTACACTGAATATACAAAATAGTATGGTGATAACTGGAACCGATTTGTTCACTGGGATCAAGGTCGGCTTCTGTTTTTAACAAATCTCAGATGAGCTGCTACACCTCGAACTGATATGATGCTATCCCCTACTGCTGTACAGGCGTACTTACAAACACACATACACATGTTGCAAAATAAAACCATTTCCGCCGGTCCCTCCTAGTAAGTAATTTACAAACCAAAGAGAATCAGAGCACATCCTACAGCTATTTTACATTTTGCTTTTCTTCAAACTTCTAGACTCCGGAATCGGTTGACCGCCGGGACGATAATGTGGTCAGCAAGGTGGTTTCATACTTCGAGATCGCCACCGTCGATGCGGAAGAAAATGATTCCGCAATTACCGGACTTTGCAAGCCCTGATCCCCTCTTTCACGATCCCCGGCAAGGGTACATCGTGCTCGCCGGGCAATCATCATATGGCTGGACTTGACCGCAATCCACTCGTTCCGGGATGCATCGAACCATGTCAGGCCCAGATTGTACCGACCATTCAAATTGGCGTGCTGACAGTGGGAAAACCACCAGCCCCCTTCGTAATTGCCAGCACAATGTGTGTTGGAAATATCCCGATCGACATCGATGGCAGAAAATTGCATATGATTCTGGTACTCGAAGGCATCCGAAGCATTACCGTCGTATCCGGCCAGCTCCAGGCGGAACCCATCTTCCCGTGAGCCAATTCTGAATGCATCGTAATCTGCAAACCAGGTATTATCGTAGATATCCTGCATCACAATACGAAGCATCGAGCAATTGTCGTTGGTAAGATGGTGCAACGCTTGGTTACCGATCCAAAACTCCCCGGCCGGCGATCCGAAGCCATTGGCATAGTCCTCCCAAGAACGATTGAAGTCCACCGAACCGTCCTGGCGTCGTTGGATTGTGGTCCACTCGTTGAAACACTGTGTCATCAGAGGATGATGCTGGCCGGCCGGGGCAATCAGATAAAGATTCCCTTCGCCGCTCTGGCTTACTTCTCCCTGCGTTTTCATCTGTTGGATTTTGGTGCAATCTCGGGGTAGCTTATTGATTATGGTCTCGTATTCGTTCTCGACGTTTTCCAACTGTTGCACCAGCTTCGTCGTTCGTTGCAGTTCGGTCAGCTTCGAGGACACGTTGTAATCCATGCGGGATTCAGCTTCCAGCTGGAAAAGGTAGAAACGTTGGAAATCCAATTAATCATCGAATCGGTTCTGGAAATTCGGGTGCAATGTTACAATTGGACAGACAATGTAATACAATATTTAACTACAGCTCGAAATTCATCAGCTACTGCCTCGCGAGGGATTGTATTTCAATCGTATTTAACAATTTAGGTACACGATTTTCTGTATCAAGGAGCACAGGAAGAAACCTAAAAATATTTGCCTCAACAATCGAATCAAAAACATGCTTGCATAAATCTGAGAACCATCTTCTAGAAAAGATTTTTCCTATATCAAGCATTGAGATATAGAGATTTGAATGATAAAACGTTAGTAGTCGGGGACGGGTATAACGTAGTTGGTAAATTGATTGCCTTGTACGCAGCTCACCTGGGTTCGATTCCCAACCTCATACATATGGTTTGAGATTTTTCCAAAAGAGATTTCTCTAACCCGAAAGATGCAAATGACCCTAAGGTTAAAACCTCTATAATCAAAATAAAAAACCTGTTTTAATCCACCTAGAGGTGCAATTGTGCCTTTCACATTTCTACAAACTATGATTTAATAGCTGGTTCGTACAATATAACATTATGGAAATGTTTTTCATTCTTATAACACTTGGTAAGTATATATAAGAGCACCTTTTTGCATTCATCGCGGTATCGGTTTGAATCGGAGTTTTCTATGTGATCGCACTCCACAACCCGTAACTCCGGAGCCAGAAGTCGGATGAAGATGGAATTTAATATCAGTTTCCGGGGACGCAACACCTTTCATTTGAGACTAAGTTGATCAAATCGGTCTAGCCATTTTCGAGAAACCAATATATCCGTCGATGGTGGCCAGTGTGGCCAAAGAGACTTTGAATGACTGTTGGTGACCTAGATCTACAAATTCAACAGTTGTGTTTACATTTTGGAAAAAATCACCTTTTTACATTCATCGCAGAATTCATTAGAATCGGGATTTGCTGCGTGATCGTACGTATCACCCTGTAATTCAGGAACCAGAAATCGGATCCACACAAAATTCAACAGCAGCTCAGAAAATTCCGAGTTTGTCAAAATCGGTTCAGAAAATTCCGAGAAACCGATGTGGACAAATCAACAAATTTTGTTTTGTAACCATACTCTTCAACTCGTAATCCGGAACAAGATATCGGTTGAAAATGAAATTCAGTAGCAACCTATGGGAATATTATACCTTTCATTTGAATCTTAGCTTGTAAAAATCGGTTCAGCCATCTCCGAGAAACCGATGTGGACATTTTGTTAACAAATCCGCACATACACACACATACATACATACATACATACATACATACACGAACTGAATCGATTGGTGTATGACACTCGGCCCTCCGGGCCTCGGTTAGAAAGTCGATTTTTACAGTGATTGCATAGCCTTTCTTTATATGAGAAAGGCAAAAATGTAAGCTGCCGCTAAACCTGTCATCTCTGATTTCCAGCATGGCTTTGTCAAGAAATCTCGACTCTTTCAAACCTATTGGTTTATACCAGTGTCTTGTACCCTGCTGTGGAAGAACGACACCAAGTCGACGCGGTATATTTTGACTTTTCAAAAAGTTCCGCATAATATTGCCATCGATAAGCTGGTTTCCCTTCTGGCTAACTAATTGGCTGAAGTCCTACTTGTACAATAGATCAGCTTATGTGAAATTTGCAAACCTTACCTCGACTGCTTTCGAATTACCGTCTGGGGTCCCGCAAGGCAGTCATCTTGGGCCTCTTATTTTCATCTTATTCATAAACGACCTCTGCGAGCGAATCCAGTCTGAAAAGCTGTTATATGCCGACGACCTGAAGATTTTCCGAAAAATAAAATCTCTAGACTATGTAGTTCTTCAAGTTGACATCGACTTAGTTCAAGATTGGTGTAAACTCAACGGAATGGATTTGAACATAAACAAGAGCAAAGTGATTAGCTTTAGTCGATACCGCTTAATTTCTTGTTTCGACTATAAAGTAGATGGCTGTAGCCTAGACAGGGTTTTGTTAATTAAAGACCTAGGCGTTTTATTTGATGCAAACTGAAATTCAGCGACCATATTTCCACAATAGCTGCCAAAGCTTTTGCAACTCTAGGTTTCTTGCGAAGAAACGCTTCAGATTTCAGTGATCCGTGCGTACTCAAAACACTGTACTGCTCTCTGATGCGCAGTACCCTGGAATATGCTGTCCAAGTTTGGGCACCACACAACGCAACTCAACGTGGTCGAATCGAGCGAGTGCAAAAACGTTTTATACGATTTGCTCTTAGAAATGTGCAATGGCGCGACCCAATACGTTTGTCTCCATACTCCGATCGATGCAAGCTGTTGAACATGCAGACTCTTGAACAGCGACGGGTTTTACTACAGAGGCTTTTAGTATTTGATGTTATCACTGGAAACATCGATTGCCCTGATCTACTCCAGAAAGTAAACTTTTATGCTCCGCAGCGCTGATTCCGGAACCCGCCTCTTCTTTGGATCCCTCGGCATAGAACTGTATATGGACAAAGTAACGCAATCGACATGTGTTGTGTGAAGTTTAACGAAACAATTGGTGTTTTTGATTTTAATGTGTCTAAAAAGAGTTTTAAGCTAGGTGTAATCAATGTATAGCACTAAGGTTTTTTTTTAACGTCTGAACGGCAGTCAGCCGAAGATATATATAATAAATTAAAGCATATGGTTTAAAACCATTAAACTTGGGAAAATGTGTTGTGTCTACATATATTCGAAAAGTTAAGCGATGCTAGACCAACAACATATTAAGCGCGTTGCTTGAAAGTAACCAAGAATCGAAAACCCCTCTTGAAAAAGCAAACTTGATAGAATGTAATCAAAATAGTTTTCATTTTCCTTTAAAGCATCATTGTAGAACCTTTCTTGACATTTCGAATTATTCCATCATCACTATTTCGGTGCGGCTCAGACTTTTACATCACACCACACGCTAAAGTTGTCCAGATGTGGCTGCAGTAAATTAAAAATAGGCAAAAAGGGGGCAAATGCGTACAGCTATACAAACTAATCTTTCTTTCCATCCTAAAGCTACATAGCACTGAATCAACATTCTACAAAAATCCGAGATCGAATGTATCACTTATCACTTAACTTGCCGTTTCAGTTCAACCGAAAAGTTAGTTTCGTTTATTCGACTGACCATGCCGCTTCAGAGTGTCGGGTCAAGCTTTAGGTCTATATCAATCAACTTAGAATAAATATTGACTTGCTGCATAGTCTGGCGTCGGCAAACGAAAGTTGATACTCCTTCTCGGATAATTCTTTTTGAATGTGGAATCCACATTCGAAAAAAAGTCAAATTCGTTTTGATTAGTGTAGAATATGTTGGATTATACCGAGATGGCAAATTATGCAATGTTAACAAACGCTAATACATAGTAGCTAAAACTTTACGTCAATTTTGATCGTTAACCCAAAATTATCATCTCAATTCCAATATTGAAATTATTTATCCACCTAACATTTCAACTGAGAAATATGCTCAGTTCAACTTAGTAGGCAAACCAATTTTGGCCCCAATCCAAGCTTTAAAAACGCATAGAGGAACGTAGGTAACCACGAAACTTCAAAATATGTGTTCTGATAACAGAAAACTTTACCTTGCCTAATTGAATTTACCAGTACATATTCACCGCCTCCCACAATATCAATCCCAGTGGTCCAGTTTCATTCGGTATAAACAAACATAGAGAAAATGATCTACTAAAGGACTCCCTTCTCCCACTCGGTTGTTTGTGTAAGCCTTTTGCCTTGTAGCGAATTTTGTTCTGTCTCTCGGTTAGTAGGTTGAGAACGGATTCAGATTTCAATCCTTTGGTTGTTTTTGCACAGGACCCAGCTTCAGCTAACAGATTGAAATAAAAACATTATTCGAAGGATTGAATGAAAAACGCCTTCACGTGACCTGTTTCTCACTTCATTGACATGCTATCTAAAGTTTGCATAGGAACATACGTATAAAAAATGATACGGTTGGTATCTTGACACGGAAAGTCAGACACGTATTAGTTAGATTATCCCATCAGCGCAAAAGAATTTTAAATATTTATAAGTAAGTACTTTGATTCGCTAATAAAATTCAAACTTCTTTAGAATAACCTGTTGTAATCCACCTAGCGGTGCAATTGTGCCTTTCTCAATCATGAGCACGAGAATTTTTTAGTTGCTTATATTTATTAAAAACTTTCAAATGTATAAATTACAATTTTATTATACATGACTTGACAACTATATACAAGAAATCATTATTCGAGTTCTAAAATTTTGCAAAAAAAAAAATCCTGCCACGGTAATATTGAATTGAAAAGCCTGTTTTAATTCACCTAGTGGTGCAATTGCTCCTTTCTCATTTATCCAAACTATGAATCATTAGCTGGTTTTGTTCAATAGAACGTCTATTACATTCTTATTTCACTCAGCACGTATCCCACGACTACCACGAAAGTAGACGCAGACTCACTTTAAACAAAAAAGTATGGGGGAGACTTGGGCTAGTATGCGGTGTGTTCAGATTCCATTTTTAACCGCTTTGATGTAGATAGATCTTGCAAAATAGAACATGCGGCTGTAGCCAACATCCCTGAATTTTATCACAGTGTTTGTTGCACTGTCTTTGTTTTTATAGACAAAAATGTATGACGCGAAAAACCCGCCAATTTACCCCGACCTCGGGGTAAATTGGCGGTATGTATGAATACGCCAGAAAATGGAGATTCAATTATATCAAAGGTTCATGCTGAATGTCTTTTCAATAAAATTGTATATTAACCGACAATTGCCAATATATTTCAGTCTCAATACCCCGGCATTTTACTTTGACGCATATTCCATATTCAAAAGCTTATTCTCGAAATTCTTCAGGCGATTGGTCGAAGTAAATATCCCCTGCATTGACGAGATACACAAAGTTTTACTTTGGAGTGAATTCCAAAAATAAAAGTATTTGATGACTACATTTGTACTGTAAACAGTAGCGCCAACTTGCCCCGCGTGCGTCACCGCCAACTTACTTCAACCGCATATTTTACAAAAAACTATTTAAAAAATAATTTTTAAGTCATGGATAGATTTAATATCTATACGGATACTGAAAGCTCTTTTTACACACTATCGAAAAAAAATCTATTGGGAAATAGATTTAAAATCACCCTAAATAACACAAAGTGTTTAAAATTTGAAACATTTACTTGGTATGCTCGAAAACACAATATCGTCTACAACTTTTACAAAACAAAAAAACACATTGGATAAGGGGTTTCAGATAACTTGAGCTACACAATCAGAGGCAGCGCTATATGTCTAATAGAAACGAAGACAAAGGGATTCCGCCAATTTACCCCAACCACCAACTAGCCTCGGGCTAATATTTAATTAACTTAATCAACATGAGTTCAATGTTATCTTCATGTGATTCAATATTTGAAATGTTGGTGTAATGGGTTTGGAAGTGGAACGGGTGGTCCTTCATCTTATTTCGGTATACGGGGTGGATGAAGGAAATGCGGATGTGAGAGTGGTCCAAAGGGAGAGGAGTGATGAAGGAGCGAGGTGTGATGGCAATGGTGGGGAGAAGGGTGCTGAGTGGCGACACAATACTCAACCGCAAATGTTGCCTTTCATTTGAGACTTGGTTTGAAAACATCGATTCAGTCATCACCGAAGAACCGATGTGACTTAAATTGTGGAATATGCCCGGAATCCGGGACTTCCGGAATCGCCGATAGTAGAAAATATATCCAAAGAATGTTTGATTGGCAATCAGTGATCTGGACGTGTGAATCGAAGTAATTTGGTGGCCATTTCAATAGTTTTTAGCCTCTGCGGTGTTACGATTGTACCGATTTATATGGAAAATTCCAGTGTAACCTTACTAAACAACCTGTATCTCCGGAACCAAGAGTCAAAACCGAATGAAATTTAGCAGTAGTCAATGGCATTACTGTATCTTTCATTTGAAATCAAGTTTGTAAAAATCGTTGGAAAATTCGCTGGGTATTAGGTGTGATATTAGCTTAGGAACTTGGTGAGTTCCCCGGAGGCACCATGAACCGTCATAGGTGGCCAATGGGGTCAAAGCTGCTTTGATTTATCATTAGTGATCCAGACCCGCAAACTAGAGTAATGTTGAACCCATTTTAATATGTTTTACGTCATTTGGACATCATGGTTGTACCAGTTTTTATGGGAATTTGCTGTGTGACCGCACTCTTCGAACCTGCAAATCCGGATCCGGAATTCGGATCAACTAAATTTCAATAGCAGCTTATGGGAGCGTTATACCTTTCAGATGAAACTAAGTATGTGAACATCGGTTCTGCCATCTCTGAGAAAATTGTGTGAGTTTAAATGACACACACATACACACATACATACACACACAGACATTTGCCGATCCGACGAACTGGGCCTCGGTTGAAAAGTCGATATTTTCAGTGATTGCATAGCCTTTCTTTATATGAGAAAGACAAAAAGCGACCGAATACTTTGTCAAACAAAAAACTGATGAATATTTGTTTCTTGGTGCGCTTCACTCAGAAAATCAAGCGAAAGCTTCTTTGAACACCAGCGCCTACACGTTGAGTGAGCCATACGCGCGACTTCAAAACGGCCAGACTTAAAGATTTCAACAAGGTATAACTTCTGAACGGGTGATTATGGACAAACGGTTTTAACTTCGTTTTGTGGGTGAAACCTAGTCCTATTAGCATAATTGATAGTATAATTACAGTTTTTGCCGATAGTAAATTTACACAGGGGTCGAAAACAGGCTAACATAAAATCAAAATCATCCATAAGTCTTTACACAGCATTCACAGCTATTTCGTGTTTTCGAAAAAGTTGCGTGTTTTACAATGATAAAAAATAACTTCGAACATTGTTAACGCGAAAAATCATAAACAAAAAAGTTATAAGCAAAAACAAGAATGGAAGGAGTTCTTCATAGAAAACATCTCATAACTCAATTACGGTGAGTGACAGAGACAACGTGTCTTTTGCAAAATTTATAAAAATACGCTCCTCTACAACTTTGTCTAAGACTGCTAAGCGCTATCTCATTCGGATCCAAAGTTAAATTTTCTAGATGGCGCTTTTTACACACACAAACATTGTAGAATATGTGAAATCACTATTATGAACAGTTTTGACTCCAATGAATTAAGTACCTCAAAACGCTGTTTTGAGCAACTGTGACGTGGTATAAAAAGAGTTCAAGTTACGGTGGATTAAAATCTTATTCTGGGGCACTACCCGAATAGAATTTTACAATAGCATTTACCCTACAAACAATAATAAAACAATAAATATTATAGTTATTAGTGTTCCAACATTGTTCGACGCAGGGTTCTCGCAGTAGATTTACAATAAAATTTCATGTTACTATCAATTTTACTGTTAAGCACAAATCTGATACAGTAAAATCACATTACATTTTACTGTTTTTGAGAAACAAATGCATGGCAAAAAATCAATTTTTTTTAATGTTAAGATACATAGGGGGTGCCCTTTTTGCTGTAAAAGTCGATTTTACATTGAAATTTATTGTAGAAACGATAAAGTTTATTGTTTTTGTATTGTAGCATAACACTACAACTTACTGTAAATTATTGTTAAATTACTGTACTGTCACAGTGAAATCATGGTTTTGTTACTGTACATTTCTATTCGGGTAGGCATCATCCCACGGCTTGCTTGAAAATTCTATGAATCAAGTTACAATTTGTTAGAAAAAGAAACTAAATAAATGAAAATTTTAAAAAACTGGCTCAAATTTAAAAAAATGGAAGATTTTTCCGATTGTCTGTGTGACTGGATATTGTAAAAAACTGGAAGAATCCAGTTTAAACTGGAAGGTTGGCATCGCTGCTTCCGTGTACTGGAACAAACCTGTTGTTTTCTGCTTTGATCCCATTTGACTTTATCATGTATATACCACCATTGGGGTCAAGGGGCCTGTTGGTGAAGGTAATAAACATAAACATATACTGCCCATAACAGCATAAGAGTCCCATGTTGAAAAACAGCAAGCCGAGAAAAACGCTGTTCAAGATTGTCCCATCCATTGAGCCAAATGGATGGGACAACCATGTTTTGGTATTTTTTTTTATATTTTCTGAACAAACCCGGTAATCTTATTTGTGCAGTGTAATTCAGTGATGACACAGAATACAATCCAACGGATAACTCATTTTCGACAAAAATCCACATGGGACTCTTATGCGTTTATGGGCAGTATAAGAAGCAATATATTTTGAAATATTTACGTTAGCGTTCCGTACAACTTTTCTATTGTGGAATTGTTGTTCATCCCTCCTCAGTTCAACTAGACTTTCACTCAAGTCAACAGTCATTTTTTTCAAATAATCCGTCAAGAACGTAGACATTCATTCAATTTAATTCATACAAATCACTTTAGTTTGAAGATAACCGACAGGAATTCACCGTCAATCTCTACAAATTTTCCCCAATGTTTATTATCTAAATAGCTTTATTCACGAATGGTGAAACTTGTTTTTCCATTATTACACTACAAAATCAGAAAGAAGTAACGAAGAAATTACAAAAAACTGAACAATAAAACTTTTCTTTTAGAAGAAATTTCTAGATATTTACCAAAACATGTCCCTGCTATGTACACAAATTCTTCTGGAGGTGACATAAATCTAGAAAGAACAGTCGCGCAAAATGTAAATTCCTGCTGAAATTTCGTTCTATGCCAATGTTCAATGATATCAACAGGAGATATAATTTCGAAAGGTTTGACATAATTTTGATCTTTTTCAATCTGTTGTGGTCGCTATTTTTCATCTCAATATCCGAATGCAAGTTGTTGGGAGGAATCCTGGTGAAAATCATATACATAGATAGAATTTTGCGTTTCTGCCATGCTTCCACTTCCACGCATAATACAGTGCCATCCTATACGGTAAAAGCCAAACCTGTTTGATCCATGGTGTTGCCTTCAACTATAAATAAAATTCTGTCGTTTTAAACAAACGGAAAGTCAACGACGGGATTGCGGTCACCCCATCATTCCAGGACATTTGCTAACGCTGCTAAGCCGACAACTTGCACTCCAGCGACACTTTGTGGTGCAGCACATTTACAATACAAAATGACGTCGGGTACGGCCGTAAATGACTCTGGTGTTGTAGGCAGCGTCAGAGTAAAGTATGCCACATCGCCGGCAAATAGGCACCTCCATGCCGTTCCACAATCGAGAGATGGTGCTTGAACCGGCGTTGCCGTTGCATTCATCCATCGCATCTCGTTCAGTATGAACTGTAAATGCGTCCAAGCGTGCGCCCATAGCTCGGTGGCTATGGATATCTTGTTGAGCGTTTGGGTTTCTGTTGCAGAGTTTTGAATTGGGTGTTATTTCGCAGCGTAGCTGTACATGACACAAAATTTATGAATTGTCATATCAATGAAATTCAGTGATGCGAATAGCAGTAGATCATGGAATATTGCAGCGAAAGATGTATTTATTTATAAAGTTTATGTTGTTCAGAAAAAAATAAATTTGCATTACTTTTTAGTTTTTCTATTCATTAGTTATGGAATCTGCGTTTCGACTTCGTCTCATCAGAATCCGATGCTAACTTAATGACTGGACTAAGTTAAAAACAGAGATGTAACTTGTGTTCCTGAGCCAAGCCCTATTCAAGCACGATGTTTCGCAAGACAAGAATTCCGATTAAGCCGATGAGAAGTAATGAAAGTGAAACTTTGTTTGGCTTATCAAGCCAATGCAATATACACTATGCTAAGAAAAAAAGTTGGGTGATAATCATTTTTTCTCCACTAAGGAGAAAGTTGGTTAAAACCACAGTTGCGCGTAATGGGCACAAATCATATACCTACATTAGGGCACCGTGTCATAACGTCCGTATAGTCCAAACCTTGGTTAGCACCTTTGTCGAAGACGGTAACTAGCTAAGAGTTTTCAAAAAATAGTTATAATGATATTATAACTTAAGGTTCAATCCAAATGTAGAAATTTATTATTTTTTCAGTGTAGTTATAAGTGACGAAATGTATCATTTGGATGTATGTTATCTGTTGATATTAAAGATGAGGAGGTTTTATGCCTGCTGGAGAGAGAGTTAAAGTAAAATTCAGCTCCAGCGGGCCTTTCCCTGTTCCTAAAATAAAATAAACAAAAAATTTTCACTTCCCGAGTAGCTGGTCTTACAGGACATTTTCAAAAATCAATAGCAACACAATTCGTCTGCAGTCGTTTTTGCCGTGTATCTATAGCGGAACAACTTTTAGACTAAAATGGATAATATTTGTATTTTTGTATTGTACTAAAAATGCAATCTGTTGAGTTAGAACGGCGATTATGGGCCTCGCCCATGATGTCTATAAGAACCCAATTATAATGTGCGAAATAAATAAATCAAATCAGTTCAGTTCAGCCAACAGCAGCAGTACTCGGTTGACCGCTGTACTCGCAGTTGTTTAATTTGCGTCTGATTACTGAGTTCTGTGTCTATATTATTGTCGGGTCCTACATACTCTCACAGTATTTCAAAACTGGCTCCTACGTTAGTCATATCACATTGATTATTAACCCTTTCCACCTACTTCTCCTAAGTTTTTATAGGATATCTAGTTAGCGTTGACATCTGAAGACGAATTTTTGCATTAAATCAACTCTTAGTGATGTAAGGAGTACAACTAGCACAAAAAATATGTGAATTTATTATTTACTTATTTGTTATAAACAATTAAAACTCGAAAATCTCGTTTTACAGTAAATTCGGCACTATCATAGGGATCTAAAAACTTTTGTGCAAGTATTTCAAACATTGAACTAGATAATAGATATTTTGCAGAATTTTTCGTAGGTCAGATTTTTTTAAAAAAAAAAACAAGATGTGCAAAAATGGGGTTTTATATTATGTTGGTCTATAAAACATTCTGAGAGACAGGGATAACTTCTCAACTAGCATAAAAATAGATTATGTGATTTTTCAGGTTGCTGATTACGATTCTGATAACAGAATTTGAAAATTCAAAATGGCGCCTACAAAATGGCAACCATTTTTTACAAAATTAGCATATTTTGGTACAATTAGTATAAAACTCTATTCACGGGAGTTTTTTGGGTCACACAGTCGCCACACTGGACCCACCATATTGAGTTTTACATTTTCGACGTCAGAATCAAAATTAGCGATCCCGAAACCACCCTTGTAAGACGTTTTAGGTCAAGATAAAAAAAAACATGAAATTTAACCAAGCACAGTCGCCATATTGGATCCGCCATTTGAATTTTACATTTTCGACGTCAGAATCAGAATCAACGACCCCGAAAACCTATACATATAAAGCTAAAAATAACAGTATTAACAACGAAAAAAAAAATCGCGTCGCTAAGGTTAACAAAACCTGCATAAAATCTACGATTAGAAACGGTTTTCTTGGATTCAATATGAGATAAACTTATGTAAGTTGAAAACCTTTTTGATTCAATAAATTTAAATGAAAATGCATCTGCTGCCTTCTCATCTTACTTACAACAAAAACTAAAAACTGCTCCACCACTACCAGCATATAAATCAATCCGTGTGTCGCTGCAAAGTAGAAGCAAAATATCGTGTTCCAACCCACTATGTCCAAAACAAATGAGTGTCGGTTCTAAGCAGAAAGTGGCCTATTCTGGTCAAACTGTATTCCTGTTTACGTTTCGAGACGTTCTTTAAGATTTATTGTTAAAAGTACAAATGAAGCTAAAGTTGGCTAATGTTTACACCCTACAATTTCACCATGTTAGACATAGCATGCTGTTTGGCACGCTATCTGTGGATATGGAAATATGGGTCAACCGGAAACTAATAGAAACCATGGGGTCACGAGTTTCCCATGGCTGAAGAGGCCGAACTAAAGGCTGGGGTTTAAAAAGGCCCGGCAGTAATACAAGCCTTGGGGCCCAACGTGGCTCTCGACAGCCCTGGGGATAGCTACAAAAGATAGCCTGAATCGTGGTCTCAGTGGCATAGTTTCCCCTAACAAGGTAAAACATAGATCACTAATTTCACGGAGATCCGTCCGAAAATAATTAAAAGCCTGATCGACCATCTTGGATTCATATGAAACTTTACACATTTCATCGGCATGGAAGACTAAACATATTCCACAATCAGTAAGATTATTTTGACTCAAGAGCAATTTTTTAAAAGGGCGTAAGCATTTCTACGTGTATTCATTTCAATTTTTTTTTGTTCGATTACTGTATTGTATAAAGCAAAACTTTCTGAGGACAAGTTTGAGAGAATGAATATTTATGAGCAAAAAACTATACACTGAAAAAAATGTGTCATTTTTCACAAAAACAAAAATTTGTGTTAAAAATTTAAATTGTAAAAAACCCCATTTTTTC